>NC_139976.1:35310839-35643339 GCF_963993115.1 Abramis brama
CTATCTATCTATCTATCTATCTATCTATCTATCTATCTATCTATCTATCTATCTATCTATCTATCTATCTGTCTATCTATCTATCTATCTATCTATCTGTCTGTATTAATTTTCCAAGCAACCACCTAAGACCTACATCCCTTCAACCTTGAAATCTCTGTTTGAATGCACACATTTTCAACCACACACTTATATAACCTTCAAATCTCTTTTGAAACCTCCAGAGTATCAAACTACACAAAGGTTATGCAACCTTCAAAATTCAAATTAACCTTCAAAATGTTTAAAACTTTACAGCAAGGCATTGGCAAAACATTTTTTGTAGTTATGAAACTAAGGTAATAGTGACTTTGTTTGAGTTATAACAGAACACTGAATACTATTAGTATAGCAGAGCTGCTGTAATTTGAACAGAACATGGTGTTCACGTACAGTAGCTCAACTGGCAGAGCATGACGCTAGCAGCGCCAAGGCCATGGGTTCAGTTCCCACATACTGGCAAAATATATACTTTGAATTCACTGTAAGTTGCTTTGGATATGCCAAATGTATAACACATTGCTTATTTGATTAATCAAAGTCTTGTTTAGTCTACAGTTCAGCTAATGAGCTAATGTTTTTGCAGAACGCTAGATCATAAAGAGCTTTTCTTTTTTTTCTTTTGGTAATAAATATACCACTTGCCTTCTCCAAATGTATTTTTAAGAGAGACACAAGGGCCCTAATTGGGCTTTCGTTACATGCTTTATTTATGATGCATTACATGGCTGTGGCATCTAAAAGCTGTTAATTGTACCAAGCGTCCAAAGCTTTGCTCCAGTGCTTCAAACTGCTCTTCAGAGCAACAGAGAGCATCGTTTGTGTCTCATTAATTCTGTCTTTTGACTTTTTGTGACATCTAATGCAATTAACTGATTACATCATATGAGTCTTTATGAACAGAAATGCTTTCATAGAATAAACTAATGACTAATTTTCTTTTAATATAAATCTGTTTAATTGCATGTTTGATGTGTATTTATATGTGTGTTCTTGGGTGGGGGGTTGTTTAAAACCAGTATTTATCTATGCATTTATTTGTCATATAAGGGCAGCATGATATGGTCAACCTTTTTGTTTTTTGGTCCTGTGGTAGCCTGTTTATCCACAAAACAAAGGGCCTCATTCACCAATATCTACCTAAGAATTTTCTAAAATTTATACTTAATAAACGTAATAAAATTTATACTTAATAAACGATTCATGACATGTTCTTAAACAACAGAATCGTTCGCTCATGTGTTCTTCGGATTGATGAATCCCACGTCTTCATAATTGAAAGCGCGTGCCAGTTGTTCCTAATTAGCATAAGAAAACGCCCCGCAAATTCCCATCTAAGGACATGACACTTCAGGGCCGTGTGCAAGAAAAGTTGGAGAATGTCCAAAAGACGCACAGATCATCCACCGATCACCAAACGAAGAAAGAACTTCAGTAATTCTGAAGTAGAAATTCTACTGCAACAGGTAAATGCCAAACGAGGCTTATATTTGATTTAATCAGCTTAATTGCTGATGTAAATTGCAGTGTTAGTGTTTCTTTGCATACTATGATTTTTTTTTCCCAACAAATGATCAGAAATACATTACAGTAAAATACTATCATTGTAAACGACTGTAGAATTAAATAAAATGCAGTAACCCATTATTTGGAGCAAACTGTCACCACTCAGATGTGTGTGTGAGTGCTCTTGAGTGTGCGGAGAGTTTGTTCTTAGCTAAGAAGAAAACATTAGTGAATGTCAGAATCTTCGTAAAGGGTTTAAGAACACATTTCTTCGTTAGAACGGTTGGTGAATGAGTGCAGACTTTTGTATTTAATTTGTAAAGAGCTTATTTTTTATCAAATGTTTTTTCTTTCAAGGTAACATAAAGCAAAATTGCAGAGACAGTCTCCCTGCAGCAGCTTTAGATTAAATGTCTTGCTCAAGGGCACGATGGTGGACCTCCACTTTTGAGGTTTCCTCTGCATCAATTTGTGCTTGCACAAGACTGCCACTACTAAAGCGTCTGTCATTAGCTGGTCCAACAGACAAACTCAAAAATGTAGCTATTTTGGTCTGCTCTGGATGTTAATCTCACACTTTTTGACTTGTAATGAAGTGCACACATGGACTGCTATTGTATTGACAGCACTATATTAAAAGTACAGACTTCATTTAGACTTTTTTTTTATAGATAATATATTTTTTGTTCATTAATGTTGTTTTTTTAAAGAAATGTATGTTTGCAAATCTCCATTGACAGATTATTAAGCATTCCAATTTGTGTTTGCCCTTCTACTTTGCATCTATTTGCATACTGAATTGTGATTGTTCTTGCATATATTTAACATTTATAGCTGTCTGTACACTGCGTGGTGACGGTGATGATTCTTTGTTCAAGAACACTCAGCATTCAGAGTGCATTCAGAGCTCTTTTTAGCTCTTGCAAATGTTTAACGTGGAGTAGCACTGCCCCACAGCTTAGCTGTTGTGCTAACATCTGGTATTGACATTATCCCACTTTTACCTTCTACTGTGAGCATGACTCTGCTTCTTTCTGAAATACTTTCTTCTGGTCAGATTATAAAGTATGAATCAGGGGCTGTTTTCAAATAAAAACTGAAAACTTTGTATGCTTTTTTCCCCATTCATTTACACAAGAACTGCGTTTTGGAGGCCTGAACATTTTTCAAAGTGCAAGTTTTCGTAAACGATATTGTTATCGTCTCTGTGTAAACTTCAAAAACACAAATGTGTGAAAACTGTAACGTCATACATATTACGTGTTCAGTCTATAGGCATGCGCGAGTACTTGACAACCAAAACAACAATGGCGGACTTCATGACTGTGGTTGTGCTGGTCAAGATACTGAGTTTATTAACGCTTCTTTAGCAAAATGTAGATTTACTGCACCACTATATCTACGACCAGCGGAGACACATTCTTTAGCCTACATACGTCACAACATCGCCAACTATTTCTAACTCTGACCTCGCCAACTACTGGCCTGGCAGCATTATACAGCATTTTAATCGTCATCTGTACGCAAAACTTTTCAAAAACGCAAAGGAAAAGTTTTCAGTTTTTGAAGCTACTTAAGTTATTTAGTCAAGATCAGTGAGTGATTTTCCTTAGTCATTTGTTGTTTGATTATCATTAATGATAGACTGCAGCAGAGGGTTGTTCCATAAAACAAGATTAGAATACAAGCCAGGCTTATTTTGGTTAGTCAGACTTATTGTCGGTGATTTCTGTTTCATAAAGCAAACTTAAAATAGTTCAAACTCATTTACCCTGGCAACTTATGCTGGGAAACTAGCCTGGTCCAGGGCAGGCTAACTGTCAGGCTAAGCCTCAGTTGTTACACGGATCCTCTAACACTGACCGACAAGAACACAATGATATTACCACTGACACTCTCTCATACCATTATTGGACTTTATTAACCATTATTAGTCCAAAAATAAATACACAGTATACAGAAAATCAACTTAAATAAGGCTACAATGATAAATTAGACAATATAGACATATATATATATATATATATATATATATATATATATATATATAGATATAGATATATATATAGATAGATAGATAGATATAGATATAGATATATAGATAGATAGGCCTAAATACAATATATATACTACAGGTTTTCTTTTTTTACTGGCTGAATGTTTTGTGCCCAAGATTGAATTAGATTGTTTTAAAGATTTATTAATACATTTCTCTCTGGTTTTGTTTGGCAGCTGTAGAAAATGTTTGGCAGCTGTAGAAAATGTTTATGATTAGAAGAACATTAGAACACAATCTGAAAAAAAGCTTTGTAAAGCAGAAGTTAAAATCACAAAATTAAAAATAAATAATTACAAAAGCACAGTATAAATTTTAACTGGTAAGATGAATCTGAGCTTAGTAATTGACAGTATATTAGCCTACATTTGATTTACCCCATTACAATAGTTCCTTTACAGTTATTGCTATCATAAAAATACACTTGTAGGTTTAAAATTCTAAATAAGGCACATCTAATGTCCAAATAACAAATATTTTAGCATACATATATATATATATATATATATATATATATATATATATATATATATATATATATATTATGTACTTTATTATGTCTTTCAATTCAAACACATTTAACACAATTATACAAATTGACAGTTCCTTTAAAGACATCATATTTTCCCCCAATAATTATTCCTTATTTTTCCTTCTACTTTTTTTCCTTTGTGATAATACCCACCAACACACATGATTAGAACAATAACCAAAAAGTACATAGTTAGACATTTTACATATGATTTAAGGGGGAAAAGACAAAAAACAATAAATAAATATTAATAAAAATTTAACATTCACATATTTATATCAAACTCTTATAATGACACATAATTCCTAATAGTTATTCAAGTAATATTATTTGAATATCAAATATTCAATATTAAATAAGCAAATAAATAAAATAACAAATAACTAGCCTAGAAATAAAAGGGAGGGTTATATAAAAATGTAGTTAATGTAGGCTAATATATATTCCTTTATTTTATGGAATATTCTTTGATTTTAGAGTTGCACATATCTTTTCAAAATGTATACATTTGCTCTTAATTTCATGTTATCCTCTCCATAATGTACTTTAGAAACTAAATCTAACCACTCATTTAAAACTGGGGATTCTTGCTTTCTCCAAAAAATTATTGCATTAAAAGCTGTAATTCTCAGCATTCTAAATAAGTATACATCATCTTTATTAAGTAGCATAGGTCATATACCCAAAACTATATTTTGTATCTTTATATATTTAGTTTCTTAAAAAAATAATCTTCCCTGAATTAGGCTACTTCTGTTCACTGAAGTACTTCTGTTCGCTAGAAGTTCACTGCAACTTATCCAACATCCTAAAGATAAATTATTATAATTAGAAGATATTTCTAGTGTTATAAAATATCGCATATTAATTTTCCAAGCAAAATGTATATTTTAGTCAGAATTATTGCGCTCCTATTTGGCGCACAGCAGCGCTCGTTCAATATGAAGATTAGCAGTAAAATGGATACATTTGCATGACTTTCTAACATTTACAGATGGAGAATATAACTGTAAAATGTAAGTTTTGCATTGAGGGGAAAAAAAACATGTCACAAACGCATAAAACAGCACAAAATATACGCTGTTTGATGGTGGATCGATTTGATCCACGATCGACCTCTAGGGCTGCTTCAGAAACGCGTGCACACGCAATTATCTAGACTTGATAAACCTGGATCAAATTAGTGAGATTGCGTGAACTTCAATTACCTTTTATGGAACCACTTTAGCCCCAACTTATTTGTTAGGCTCATTCAAGTCCGGTTTTGGAGTTTAATCCCCGCTTTTCTAAGCGTCTTTTATGGAACAACCCTCAGGTATATTAGGCTGCTGTCACTTTAAGAGCTACACAGATCTAATATACGCGTTTTCTTTCTCAACTGTGTACGTTTACTTAAGACATACTGTAACTTATATCATTGTTGTGGTAACAGACCCTCAGTGTTTGTGCTGTTCAGTAGTCCAAAACAGGATTATTGTAGTTAACTAAAACAAAAAAACACATACAAACACTTAAAATCACCATTCAAAATTTTTTTTTTATGGAATATTGCAGTATTTATTATAAATTATTTATACACTATTTATTAATGTGTCATCGTAATCTTCAATCAATTTCCCTTTCCTCTTGCAGCGACACCTCTTCTCTGATGATGTGTTTACTGGTGTGAGGGCGGGGCAACCTGTCACTCACATGAGATCCACCAATAAGAAACCACAACCATCCAATCGATTCCCCATGGACAAAATCAAGCCCCGCCCTACATTTTTTCTTGTTCGAAAAGCCATTTCACTAGAATGTATGTCACAATAGGGGAGAAAGGCCTATCACAACTTTTATTTCATGCTGATTTTAAAATACAATAAACCTTAACTAAATAAAATAAAATATCAAAAATGTTAAACTTATTTTATTTCAGCTAGTTATAGCTAAATGTTGCCAAGGCAAAATTTCCCATTTTCATTTAGTTTAACTTAATGTAGTAAAATAACTAAAACTAAAACTAAAAAATAATAAAAACTATATAGACATATTTAAAACAAATAATAATAATAATAATAATATATATATATATATATATATATATATATAATTGATGAATTAATTAATAATACGTCATAAAAAGAAAATAAATTAAAAGTTAATAATAAAGTTAATAAAAAATTACTTAAACTTGACCTAAAATGAAAATGAAAAAAGAAATAAAAATAAATACAGGAAAAACTTATAAAAAAATAACATTGGTCCAAACACAATTTTTACAGACCTGGGGGAAAAAAAGTGCACAAAAAATCCCTGCTGGAGTGATGAATGTATAGCAGGGCTGACAAACCACCTGCGATGACCCGGAGTTCCCTCACCAGCAGAGCCTTGACAATGACAAACAGCAGGAGCTTAATCAATGAGCAGCAACACACAACCATCACAGCCACCATGCCAAATACCTTCATCCCAGACACAGCTGAGCCATCCGCTGGAGCATAGTGGTGCCATGCAACCAGGAGAGAGCTCGTACCAGGCTGGTGGAAACCTGCAGCTGATCTCCATGCATCTTTGCTGGGAATGAATCCAAAAAGTAAATTTTATGAATGTGTATGGAATGAAGGCCTGGGTATATTTCATTTTCTGCGTTCCGCTCCGTCTTGCACGCAGTCGTGTCCACACAGCTTACAAAGTATACTCATCCATGGATGAGCGAGGATGGATGCGTTTGACACATGCACATTGCAATTGCTTCTTTAGACTCTACCAGACGTCAGAGGATGATGCAAGTTTGTAAAAATGCTGGGAGTGGGGTAAACTGAGCCAAAAGGCCAAGGTTAAGTTATTCTTATGATTATGGGGTCATGAACTGCATTGTTATATAATGTTCCCTGGGGTGCACTTATAATGTTAGTATGATTTTTACACCAATTTCTGATTTTCCCCTCTGATTTGAATGCTCTGTTTTAAGGGGTGTGTCTGTTGTGAGACTTCACTGTAAACGCCCACTGCTTTAATTTGCTAACATCTTTGCATATGAAATAGCTAGTATTACATGTGGTACTCTCTCGAAAACTTTTAGCACGTTTTTACTATTACAGCTATCAAGTTTAACTAATCGTGAAAAGTGCTGATAATCATATTATATTTAGGGGTTCTAGCACGTAGTGCTGAAACCCTATTGTTATTGTTAATTTGCCCATGATGCAGCATTCTCCATATAAAACTGATCGGGCAGACCGAACCGTAAGTCATAAAGACTTGAAACTTTGAGGGCTGGTAGTACTCACACCGCCTACAACGTCACCAAGGCCCGCCCCGATCGGCCTGATGGGGGCGTTACAGCGATCAAAAGTATGAAATGGCTCATAACTCCTAAACCATTAGACGTAGGCTTATTGGAATCCTTGGCTCAGGGCAGACAAAATGCATGCCTCGGATTTGCTCGTCACCCTGGGAAAATGTTCGGGTATTTTGGATTTTTCCAAAAACCTACTTTTGCTAACTAGTCCTAGGTTTTTGGCCCGATCGGGACCAAACCAGTGCAGTAAGATTCTCTGGAGTCTGGTTGTCAATAATTATCAAGAAAATTCGAAATTTCACTGCACGGTCGCTAGGGGGTGCCAAAATGTTCTATATGTCAGCGGCCATATTTACAAAAATGGCTATAACTCATGAACGGAACTATATATTTTCACAACTCGGGACACATGTGTATGAGCTCAATCTGAGGTTACTTGAAAAAAAATCGTGACGATTGCCCACTTGGTGGCGCCAAAAAATATAAAAATGTCTATAACCACCCAACCATTAGCCCAAATGACTTGAAAATTGGCATGTGCTTTGTACAAGGTACCACGATAGTCATTGAGGACATTGGCTTATCTCAAAAAACATGGCCGCCAATGAAATTTGAGTAGCTGTCAGACAAGGTTACCAAAGGCTGATCAGAACGAAACTCAGTGAGCATGTTCGACTCATGGCTCTAGAGTTCTGTAAGCCATGTTTTGTAAGCTAACTAGTTTTATGCCTCTGTAATCACGTTGTTTTTCACACATAGACACAATATTCATGTAATTTGCTCCATAGACAAAATAACAGCTGAAAAGTAATGTCAAACTAATAGCTTTCTTTTGTGAAGCAGGTTAAGTATTATTAGTTTTATTCATTATTAGGGGTTCAAGCACAAAGTCAAAATACCAAAAGCCTATAAATCCTAAAGGAAAACGTGTGAGCTAACATATGTGACATAACATCCCTAACAAGCATGCAAAATTTCATGGAGATCGGACCATAGGTGGCGCTATAACTGTTAAAAAGCTTAAAAAAACATGTATTTCCTATGGTAAATTGCCTGTATTGGTTGTAAATGGTCTTTTCCATCTATGATGTCAGTGGTTAAAAGTTTGCTAAATAAAACTTAATGTGTTTTTATGCATGTGTGCTGAAAGGCCTTAAACGCTTGAACCCCGATAAATGCTGCTTGCAACTGTGATTCTACAACATAAGAGCCAGCAGTTTTGTGACAAACAGATAAAGTGAAAGATTTAACAAACAGTTTGTGCACAAAAAGGTATCATCTATGGCATCACTTAGACTCACACAGACATTAAGAACCAGCATATCAGCAATGGTGATAAAAGTATTAATGCTACAATGCATGATGGGAGTCTGGGTGAGTACATGTGCTTGTACCCAACATGCACTGCGACATGAAACTTTTAATGTCACCATCATTGAGATTCATATGCTGATTCTTGATCTCTGTGTGAGTCAGCATAACACCACAGAGGTTTTTAAATCTGATTGTCACAACAATGGATCTTACAGTATTATAATTAATAATACAAAACTAATAATAGATCACCTGTTTAAACAGAGATTAGGCTCTGGATAAGTTCAGTGAATCAAGTCACTAAATTGTGAGTTTTATCATCAAAACACAACCATCAACATCTGATTATATTTTCTTTTGGCGTTTGTGCCACAACAAGTGTGTTTTATAAACACACAGTTAAAGCAGCCAGAGAAGAGCCCAACTAAAGCAAACACTGATCTCCATCATGGTGACTTTAATGAAACAATAAAATCATCAACATATAAACCTCTGTTAATTCTCAATAACAACTTCTGTAGACGCGTGACAGAAATAAAGTCAAACTGGTTAGTAATAAGTGAAGCTGGTAATGCTGTTTGTGGAGTTGTTTAATCCTCCTCTGCTGAGATCTTGAGAGATTTAACATCTTCTTTTATCCTCAGTTGATTTCATCTAAGGCTGTGGATGAAGTCAGTTGTAGTTTCTGTGTTTCTCTTTCGTTATTTCTCGTTCTTTTAATGATTCTGCTTGTTAGCAGCAGGTGTTCTTCACTAATGCTCAATCATCGCTTAATGAATCACTTTAATCACTTAATTTCTTGACTGCAATGTATATCTTCTTTTAGTGACCTCAACTGAAATAACTTCAGAGTACTCATAACTATTGGTTTCTAAAAAAAAATTATGAATTAAGGTAATCGGTGTCCTCAAAATGTCCTCAATATAAGTTATTGGATTTGACTTTGTGTGTGACATTGTGAGCTAGCAGTAACTGCAAGCACTCTGAGTTCATTTAAAGTTTGTAATTTCAGTGGTTTTACTCAATATAGTGAAGTTTCAGTAATACCCTGAGACCCAGAAAAAAAAGTTTTTTGAATTTAGTTTTTTTTTTTCATGTCATCACATTGTTTAGAGCATAAGAAACAAATGGTAAAAAACATATTTGAAAAATAATATTTTATTCATACGTTATGCTATGTCCTCTGTAGTGGACACCAGGACTAAGTTGTGAATGACATGAAATTATATGTATAGGCAAAAACAATGGGATTTTTTTTCCAATCACCAATAAATTTGGGGGTTTCAGGATTTTTTTTAACTAAAATTTGTATAAAGATGATTCTCAACTATGTTATGAAAGATATAACGGAATGAATTGATACACCATTTTACTTTATGCAATATGTGGGTAAAATGGCCATAAATTAATATTCCCATTCAATGCAATGTATCTATACACTGTATCTAATTTGCACATTAATGTGTTCTTGGAGCAACATTTAATGAAAAAATAAGTGTAATAATTGGAGTAATAATTGGCAGCATTTTAATAATAATATCTAATATCTCATAGGAATATTGATGTATAATTTATTTCCATAATCTCTTGTTGTGTCTCCCAAAATGCCTTATAAACATGATTTAAGTCCTGATGTCCTCTACAGAGGACACGTATGAAATCAATGCCCTGTTCTGTAACAGAAAGTATTTTTTTATTTGAAACCCCATAACATTTTCCTGAGATGTTGGTTTATGAAATACAATTTGAAAAGTAGTCAGATTTAAATTATAATTACAATATATTATCATATTTCCTACATTTGATCACTAAATTAATGTCAGACATTTTTAAAGACCAAGGAGAAGTTGTTTTCATGGGGAAACCTCCAAACATTTGGTGTCTCTGAAAAGCCCTGTGACATGTGACATGTATGATGTCAGAGGAATTCACTAAAATATAATGTCCACTACAGTGGACAAAAGTCTATTCCTGGGTCCCGGGAGGATATAAAGTATTTGAATGCAGTGAAGTTTAATTGTATATTAAGAAATATCCTTATTTTAGTGGACTCAATTAAAATAAGTTCAGAGTACTCATAACTTGTTTTTTATCAAATGAATTGAATTGAGGTAATCGGTGTCCTCAAATGTTTTGAGTTAGCTGAACTTGTTGGGTTTTACAGTGTGCGGCTGATCGCTACATCTGTTTAGAATGTATAATGTAAACATTCTTTATTCATATGAAGATTCTAAAATATGAAAATCACACACAAACAATCAACCATCTTATTCGTGTGTTTATTAGCTTCTTATTTCAAGTGTAGAAATGTTTCTTTGGTTCGTTCTTCACAGAGCACAGGGCAAGGAGTCGTGCAAAGGGCAGGATTATGGTTTTGTTGACTCGCGTACAATGATTGACAGCTGTAGAGATCAAATGAATGTGCGACGAGTCATAAACTGATGCAAATTAGAAAGAGGGGACAGAACTTGGTCTGAACACTCTTTCACCTCTTCAGATCACATAATTCAGTGGGAAATAAATAAAAAGGGTATTCTATATGACAAAATATTTTGCAACAAGGTAATAAATCAATATTTCTCCAAATATGCACACTTTTGAACTAAGTGCCCTAACGGACGCTGTCTGCATGTATGTGATTGTGAACACAAATAAACCGCAGTAGACATGAGTGAATTCATATGAGTGTTGATATTCTATTTCAAATATCATACATTACAGATTGATTATTTTGTAATCCTGACATAAATTAAGAAATGAATGTCACTGCAACCTAGTTTTATCATAAACAGAGGTCAAATATCAAAGCTGGAGTCTTTAATCTTTCTAATGATACTCAAGTTTGTCCAGATCAAGTAAGTGTGATGTTTTAAAATGCAGTGAATGTTTAACAACAATAATCTGGATATATATCTATATCTAAAACACAAAACCACCACACAATAGCAGAGGACAGCACTCATTGGCTCATTCTGCTCTGTAAAACAATGAAATCATATTTAAACTTCATTAAAATCACTAAAATCATTAAAATAACATTACAAACGACTGTCAAAATTTACTTCTTCAATTGTTCATTTTATGCATCATATTTTGCAATATCACGTTAGGATTGCAATGACACCTGAAAATTATATTTTAAATGGGAGGCCTGAAATAAGCATTTATTTAACTATTGTTTATTTTGAATATCTATATCTACAACAAATTGTATGTGTGTAAGCATGTTTAATGGAGTTAACATGGAAAATGTGCCTTGCTTTAGTGGAGACAAACTGACACTTTTGAAACAGACACATTTAAATGACAGCAAGCTAATGAGTGGTCCTCTGCTGGTTATAATAGTCTTTTTTTTCTTACTATATGTAATAATAAATAATCAATCTGTAATGTATGATACTATATTTTCTCAAAATATGTGTCACTTGCTGGTGCTTTGTAATTATTTTTTAAAGTTGACTTTTTCTGAGTTAAAATTGTTTCCACACATTTTTCGGTGAATAACAATAAAATATTTGCATTTTTGTATACATTTGAGTGGACATCAATACAAAGTTCCGTCTTGAAACTCTAGATCCTTGGTCCTTAACTTGAACTGCTTGCAATCATATCATTCTCTATAGGGCACAGCTGATTGGTTCCTGCCCTCAGTAGCCAATGAGCTCGCTGCTCAACCTTCAAATACTTAGTCAGCATTTGCCTCAGCAGTGCAATGTGCTTTCAGAAACCCTCCACCTCCCCAGCTCCACCTGTATAGATCTGCTACGGGTAATTCATGTACGCTATATTGTACAGCAGAAGCATGTATTACATGCTCACAAGCAGTGTGTTGTATATGTATTGACCGTAGCAAGTCCTGTGCTTGCTCTGCAGCAGCAGCGTAGCAGACCTATTCTGCCAAGACCAAATATATCAACTTTGTCATACCCATTACCATGCCAAACACTCTGAGAGTTGTCATGACAGAAATATAGAAAGAGGTTTTTTGGCCACCGTGGTGTAGTTACAGCACCAACCAGCAAAACCCTGACTGATTGTTTTCATTAGTCTTCTCAAATAGAGAACGAGAATGAGACTACGGGAAGAGGCAGTCACTTAGTTTATATGGTAATGTTCTCTGTCTATGCACATACCATAACAGGAAGCACTCAAGATGTGCCCCTGTTAATGTTATTGGGTAATATTAAAGCTTGAATTTCTCTCTGCTGTACTTGCATGCTATCATCATAAGCATTACACTTCTGATTCATCCAGTCTAAATAAGCTCTGGATATTTTAGGAAGGTTTTATTGTTTTTTCTACACTCGTTTGCCTGTTTCTGAATTCGATTACATGGGGAAAAGCAATAAAACTGCTTAGTGCATTACACATAATGGCTTTTGGGAAGTCGTCTTCTCTCCAAAACCATTGTTATGCCTTGGGTTGTGTGTGTACACATCTTTTGTCAATTCATGTTTAGTGCAGTTTTCCAACAATAATTATGCCGTAGAATATAAATGTCCAAGTGCTTTTAACCATATAACTTTACAATATCATATTTGATACGCAAATTTCTAAATGATCAACATACTCAAAATGCTTTTTATCAAGTAAAAGCTTTTAGTAAAAATTTAAAAACATCCACCTTTAGGTTGTGGAGAGTTTTATAAAGTTAACGTAAGAATATCAAATATGATCAATCAGGCTTTTGAGGAACATTTATTTGTTCATCTCTCAGTCGTTGTATTGCATTGCATTACATGTTTTAAGCTTTTAAATATCATCATATTATTGGGAGATATAGAGTGACGACTGATATTTACAGTGCTATGCATAAGTTTAGACACCCATGCTAAAGTTGACTAAAAAGAGGAATAAAAAATCATCTTTTGGAAATTGAACTTAATGTCTTAATTAAAAAAATTAGGCAAAATCCAACCTTTAAGGACACCAATTTTCTTTGTGAATGAATAATGTATTGTAAATACATAAATGTTTTTGTCCCTTGGCCTTTGGAATTAAAATAGCCCCACATCATCACATAGCCTTCACCATACCTAGAGATTGGCATGGAGTACTTTCCATAAGATCATCTCTCAATGCAAATCAACCAGCTATTAGGCTAACTGAAATAAAACCATGCCAATCTCTAGGTATGGTGAAGGCTATGTGATGATGTGGGGCTATTTTAATTCCAAAGGCCAAGGGAACTTTATCAGGATGCATAGTATCCTGGATCCATGAAGTAACTGGCCTTTAAAAATAAAAATCTGCCTGCCTCTATGGGAATTTAACATAGGGGTGTCCAGACTTATGCACCCTGTATTTTAAGGAAGAACATTTATTTATTTACGATACATTATTCATTCACAAAGAAAATTGGTGTCCTTAAAGGTTGGATTTTTCCTATTTTTTTTAATTAAGGCATTAAGTTCAATTTCCAAAAGATTCCTCTTTTTAGTCAACTTTAGCATGGGTGTCTAAACTTATGCATAGCACTGTATATGCATTTTATGTACATATAAAGATCTCATTGATTTACATAATATACTATCAGAATTTTATCTTACTTTTTGGCCATATAAATATATACGTATCTGCACCAGATTGCATTCTTTGCGTATTTTGGGCCTCTGAATAAAACTGATGTTTTTTTTCTTCCTTGAGTTTGAGCATCATATTCTCACTATATCTTGCTATATGAGTCATAAACACCTGATGTTTCAAATATGATATTTAACAAAAAATATATGCAAACTTATATATATAGGATATTTCTATAGCCTACATATGCAAGGTTGCATTGCTAAAAACATTTTTTTCTCTTCTCCTCTGCAGGCATATAGTCCTTCTGCCTGCTGCCACAATGTTTAAAAACAGCTTGAAAATGCTGCTGACGGGGGGGAAATCCAACAGGAAGAGCCGGAACAGCAGCGGTCAGTCTGAACTTTCATGTCTAACCACTCGGTAACATGTTTATCCACTAAGATATCATCTGAATATGACTGCATACTTGTTTGTATTTTTCTTTTTAAAGTGCCACATGAATCAGGATATTTGGTTACACTTTATTTTAAAGTGTCATTGTTACAGTGTATTTATATATTTTTAGGTTAGGTTAGGTTTTGGTTGAGGGTTAATTGCATGTAATTATGCATAATTTACTGTTATTACTAAGGTAAGTACATGTAACATATGTAACAAGGACACTGTAAAATGTGTTACCGGATATTTTAATAACATTGCAAACTTCCTATTTGGAAGTTAGTAGCGAGTGCAGTCGCCCTAAGCTGGTATTACAGAAGCATGTAAGAGAACGAACAGCCTAAAGCCTTGATTATCCATCATGCCTCAGTGTTGGAGCTCATTTCTCTCTGGGATACTGGGATGTTCTGCCAATATATGGGTTTCCATATGCTTCCTGATATAACTGACAAATCTGCAGCAGGCCGAGCATGGGGCATGTAGTCTCCGCATCAGACGGCACGTCCACATGCCATGACCGTCTGATACTCAACACTTGAGAGGATCACAAGCTCTAGTCAGATTACCAGACAGCAATGCAATGCCAGGCGCACGTCTCAGCAGTTTGCCAGACAAAAAAACAGTTTTTAACTGGTGAGAAAAACGAATAAAGTGGATTTGCCAGGTTAATGGCTTCAAATCTTTGAAAGATATGCAGAGATTGGTTTAAGTTGCGCGCAAACTAGATTTTCTCAAGCAGAACTAACATTTATGATCACATAAAGATCAATTCTACATACTGTAAGTGTAGTTTTGTTGTATATTATTGTGGCTTGAACCATTTCAGATTTAAATTAAAATGTTAAAGATAAAGAAATGGCAAAATATCTGGCAAGTTCCTAGAAATATCTCTTTGTGTCATGTGGTTTTGTAAAACCTTTATGTTGTTTTCATGTTGTCATGTGGTGTAACCAGGTAAAAATCATAACCTATTTTCATTACACTTTGTATACATGTCAGTGTATCTCATCTTAATCACTATTTTCAAATAATGTTCAAGTTTTTAAGTATTTTTTTGTTTTACAAATATCAACAATTATTAGTTCATAAATATTACTTTATTTAGGGGGTTGTACCATATGACATTTTATAACCTCCACCGACTCAAATTATGTTTATATGGCAAATACATGCTTTGTATACTTTCATTATTAATACATTAACAAAGGTCAATTCCTCAGAAAATTCCAAGTTTACAAGTTGCAATTACGAGTTCTACAAGACGGAATCTTGTAATTAAGGAAAATTCCAATATGGTTGTATGATTTGACTTTGATTTGTTTCAGGCTTTTTTCATGAATTAAATCATGTGTTTTTTTAAATGACTTCATCTCCAGAGCTGCTCTGAGACTCATTTCACCATTTCATTAGAGAAACCTATCGTCAGATACACACAGAAACTCAAAGCTCTTCACTACAACATGCCAAAATAAAAGTTTGGTGCATTTTTTGGTGATACCTGCATTTTTCGGGTGTTAATTCGGTTGTAGATTGCGGTTTTCACTCCCGTAATTAAATCCCTTACAGAGACCCATATATGTTTCTTTGTCGCTTTCCCTTTCTCTCTTTATTCATCCGCAGAAGTAGCGTGAATACTTCATGGTCTCTCTCTGCTCTCTCTGCATGACCCATATAATGATGATGTTCAGCTATTGAAATGTCACCTCACTTTCTGACAAACTTTTCCACGTACAGTATTTCCATCTATCCTGTCTCTCTAATTACTTCTTTCTCTTTGTTTCACGTTGCATTACACCTTTATGTGTACATTTTTTGTTCACTGTATGATGAATAGGTGCACATGTGTAATTATGAGATGAGGGCAGATCTTTGTCGAAGAGTGCAGGAATGAACGAACACCATTCATTTCAGGTGGAAATCACATTGCTCTCATGGTTTTCATGCTTTATATTTGTTGATGTTGGTGCTTGGATATATTTGATTTCCTCTATTTAACCTGATTGAGGAGAATTTTTTATATTTGTGCCTAAATGTGTGGTATGTAGCTTTAATCTAAACTACAGGATGATAAAATAATTTCAATCTAAATCAATATTCAGTGTCCATGTATGTATTCATTTGGTATGTAGCTCTGTTGCAGTCAGCCAGTCATTATTGCATAATAAACCCCTTCAGTAAAACAAGACACGCTGTCCGGGTTTATTTTACAATAATGACCATCAGACCGTACGTTATCCCTTACGTATACATATACAGGTAGGTCATTTTTTTTAAAATAATTTTGTCTCTCTGTCTTTTGCTTTTTCATGATCAACATGAATCATTATCATTTATAAATAAACAAGTGTTTTCTGAGTCAGTGTCGGCTGCATAGATGAAGTTGATGATGCTGACTCGACATCTCTGCACAATACAGTGCGTGCAGAATTATTAGGCACGTTGATTTTCTAATCATATTTTTTTTCCAGGCACATTTTACCAATTCCAAACCATATTAATCGTAATAACTACAATTAATTTTGTATTTAATCATTTATAAGTGATATATAATTGTTCATGAAGGCTGGAAATGAAAAACACCTTATTTTCAGGTGTGCAGAATTATTAGACACGTTTTCTTTTACAGATAAAATAAGCCAAAAAAGAGATTTAACTCAGACTGAAAAGTCAAAAATTATGAAATGCCCATGAGAAGAATGCAATACTAATGCAATACTAGAAATTGCAGTTAAGGCATGACCATTGAACAGTGAAATACTCATTGGGTCAGCAGGGTCAGACAAGTGGAGAAGAAAAGACACATGTTAACTACAAAAGAATGAAGAATGAAGGTGAAGAATTAAGTGTGAAACCATCAGGAACCCTTTAGTCTTCAGCGCCACCATTTTCCAGAACTGCAACCGACCTGGAGTCTCCAGAAGAGCAAGGTGTCAGGATCTCAGAGACTTGGGTTAGGTAAAGAATCCTAAAAATGTACCCCCTCTTAATAAGAATCACAAGCTGAAGTGTTGTGAAATACATGAAGACTGTTTTTTTTTTAATAGGCTTTGTAGACAGACAGATTGAGAGTGACTCTTGAAGGACCAGCACCACATCCTCTTCTACCACTATTTGAAGAATTCATCTTCCAGAATCTGACAGTAAGTTTTGGGAGTTCATTTTTAGTCCATCTCTGCAAAATGGACTTCAGGGTAGGAGATGGACTAAAAATAAACTCCCAAAACTTATTAAAATGTATTCTGGAAGATGAATTCTTCAAATAGTGGTAGAAGAGGATAAGGTGCTGGTCCTTCAAGAGTCACTCTCAATCTGTGGGCATTTAATAATTTTTGACTTTTCAGTTTGAGTTAAATCTCTTTTTTGGCTTATTTTATCTGTAAAAGAAAACGTGCCTAATAATTCTGCACACCTGAAAATAAGGCGTTTTTCATTTCCAGCCTTCATGAACAATTATATATCACTTATAAATGATTAAATACAAAATTAATTGTAGTTATTATGATTAATGTGGTTTGGAATTGGTAAAATGTGCCTGGAAAAAATCTATGATCAGAAAATCAACGTGCCTAATAATTCTGCACGCACTGTAGATGCACCTATGGTTAAGTTAAGTTAAGTACTTATTTGGCTTTCACACTCCGCACGAACACTTGGATATGCGCCTAATAATAGTGCACATTTATCTAGGTTAATATTGTAGCGAGTGGCCATGTAAAAGTGGCTAATGTTAGGCTACTACTTACATGTTTCGAATGATAAGCTATGTTTGAGGTCGATTAATGAAAGGTAGGGGTGAAACGGTACACAGAAGTCACGGTTCATATGTACCTCGGTTTTGGGGTCACGGTTCGATATGAGTTCGGTACAACAGGAAAAAGAAACAAATGCCCAATGCTAGGTTTCTTTTCATGTATTTTGAACTGACAATAGTGCAAATTACAGTTTGTTCCAACTAATGGCATTTAGTCCTCTGAGGTAGTTGCTATAGTACAGCCTTTAGTGTATTAAGCACTTAGCAGTAAACAGAATGTGCACTCTTGCTTAGGTCATATTTTTTGTTGGGCTGCTAAAAAACAAAAGTTATTTGGTCACAATCAGCTATACAAAACTGAAAAGCATCTCTTGTGTATTTTCCGATTTTCCATGTCTAAAGACATTCCCATTTTCAACGCCAAATCCACGGACAACTAACAGGCATTAGGATGAACGTAAAGAGGGCGCTTGAGACGCGCACAAGTCAGCAATATTTCTGATGATTTATTGGCGTGAAGTTTCGTGCACAATGACAAACAGGAGTGCAACATTCTCAGAAAACAATAAGCAGAGTGGACTGCCATAGCATCAATGAAAAACATTACTGCGGTCTTCAACATGGCTGTGTTTACGATTAGAAATGTCAAACTAATTTCACCTACCGGTATGTAGGCGACTGTAGCCCGTGGCCCGAATCTGTATCTGTATGCATGAGACTGTCTGAATACCGGCAGAATTCACATTTTTGTTGTAAAAAGAGACACATTATGCAGAAGTAGGCTATAATTTGCTGTTTGTCAGAGCCTGCAGTTGCTGTGTGACGTGTGTTCGCTGCGGGCGTATCGTGACGAGCTCCGAGAAAAGGCCGTTCAAATTTATTCCCTATTTTCGTTTTCGAAACTTGTGTTGGTTGGTCCGATCGATTGTGCAATCGATTTTCAAACGTAAAGTGACAGCTCTAGAAATAAGTGAAATGGAGAAAAAGTGGCATCTACATCTAAACCTTCTTCACCTTTTTTTTGGTGAAACACAGATTTCATTACTGGACTATAATAGTGAGACTTCCACAATGCCAAATGATTTTGTCTCTTTATAATAGCAGAAACAACTTAAAATACTCCAGGAGTAAGACATCATTCAAAACTGTAAAGGCTCTATTTTTAAGCGCGTCACAAAAATGAATGGAAACTCAGTGTGTAGACTACTAGCAAGCTCTTGCCTGTCATCTGAACTCTTGTTTTGTGTTGGTGCATAGATCGCCTCTTCTTCTGCTCTTTTTTTCTGTTGTGGTGGTTAGCAAACAGCATTGCATTACCGAGTGCGCCCCCTTCGTAAAATACACTAAAACTGCCAGTAGGTGGCGGTAAATGGTAAATGTCTAAATAAGTAAGTTATTGAGTCATTGATTCATTTGATTCGTTCAATTCGTTTTATTGAACTGTTTTATAAAATCAATATCACATTTGCACTCGTGTGATATTGTGCCCGTTACTTGTGTGATAATGCTTAACTATATCATATGATATGAATATGAGACAATCATATAGGGGCATTTATGCCCAGATATAAACATAGAAGATAGTGTGTATAAAGTTATTTTTAAAAATGTCATGGTAGTATTTTTTATTTTTCAGAGAAACTACCATGCCATTCTTTAAATATTATTTTAATACTCCGATCTATTATTGTGGTTTAATCTGTTTCAGATAATCTGTTTTCCGATCCTAAACGGCACATAAAAATAAAACAAACTTGATTGCATGATGTCTCTTTCTGTCTGAAAAGCAGTATTTGGCAAGATTAAGCTGCAGTGTGGACCAGACCTTATGCCGTTTAGTCAAATGTCTGTCTGTGCGAGGCTGTCTGTTGATATAACTCATGAATTTCAGAGCAATGTCATATTAACGTCTTACTTTCTGTGATGAAACATACTGCAACACTTGGTACATCCAACACTTGACAGGAACCACAATAGGCGATGTGTCGTGGGATCCCGGGCCGTTCCCACGCCTGTGCCTCAGCGAGACTCTTAACGGTATCCTTCATTCGTTCTTGGCATCTCAGCCTGAAGGCACCTGTGGTTATTAAACTACTCAGACTACTCTTATAAACCCCAGCGGTTGCTAATGCACATTCTGTAGGGATTGTCCTATAATTGTGTCCTATTGTAATGGGCTTACAGTAGCTGATTGATTAGATTATCGATGCGCAGTATTAAATTTCTCTTTCTGTAAACTCAGCTCTGACATACTGTAGTACAGTACCGGACATTTGTCATCTGCCTGCTTGACTGCACTCATGCCGTTTTCTGCCAAGAATTGCCTTATCATTCAGTCTCAGACTGAGGAGTGTGTGAGCGTGTGTGTTTTAGTATTATTTTCTGATTGGACTGTCACTTCCTCCTGTCAGTAGTGTAGCTGTGCCGCTCGTGTGCTGATTGCTCAGTCCAGTCTCTGACGCACACACTCACACAGATCTGCGTCACTATAAGGAACCCACAGAGTTGATGCATTTCACAGACACACACTTTGATATGGCCTATAACCCCAAATTACTGCAATCAATGAAGCAGAATAGCTATTTTTTACGTCCATTTCTTGTCCAAATGACCATTTAAAGAAATATTTTGTGTGTCCTTTTTCAGTTTTAATCTTACAGACATGATCAATTATGTCACAGTCTACTGTTGTATACATTATATATGTATATAAATGTTCAAATAAATGATAAAATTAAATTCATAAAAATGTGACAGGGCAAGTAGAAATTTAAATGACTGGTCCAATGAAAATATAACGCATTCCTATCCTATCATTAAAAATGCTCTTTTAGATAATAAAATGTAATTATATAATATATAATGTAGTGTAGTGTAATGTAATATAATAATATATTCAAATAGAAAAGAGTTATTAGGGGCCAAGGACCGAAGGTGCGGAGGCACCTATTGTATCTGTTCCCGTTCTTCTTCTTCTTCTTCTTCTTCTTCTTCCGCTCTGGGAGTCTATGGCAGCCCATAGAACCGCTTGCGGGAAAGTTATGAAATTTGGCACACTGATAGAGGACAGTCTGAAAAGTCACCATAGCAAATTTGGTGTCTTAAAACCAATCCCTCTAGCGCCACCAACTGTCCAAAGTTTCACTCATGTTTATGCTAATAACCTTTGAACCGCAAGGCCTATCAACAAAATTATTGTGTCATCTGATTCCTTGGCTCAAGACGATTCGATTGCAACCTATGACCTCATTTTCCGTCATGGAAATTTTTCCGCCATTTTGAATTTTCCGAAAAACCTACTTTTTCGAACTCCTCCTAGGCCGTTGCTCCGATTTTCACGAAAATTGAACCAGATCATCTCCAGACAATGCCAGACAAAAAAGTTATGGAATTCAAGTTGATTCGTCAAACCGTTTTCGATAAACCCACGAACACATTTTACGTAGCGCTTGCGAAAACAGACATAAGGCTGTATCTCCGCAACGCTTTATCGGATTCAGACCAAACTTGGTACACATCGTCACAAGCATGACCTGAGGCTACATGCTGCGTTTCGGCGCAGCGCCACCTACTGGTCCGGAGATATGAAAAATGGCTATTTTTGCTTATAGCTTCTGAACAGTTTGTCCAAAAATCATAAAATTGGTCTCGTTAGATTCAGGGCAACATGCCGAGTCGACTGATATCCAATTTTACCATATCGGCCATTTTGACTGTCGGCCATTTTGAATTTTGTGCTAAAATGCTGTATTTTAAGAACGCATGAACGGATTGTTACGAAACTTGGTATGGGTCATCAGCACAATGTCCTGAAGGAGCGTGAGAAGTTTCGAAACAACGCCACCTAGTGGTGAATTTATTTTTTAAATGCTTATAACTTTAGGTGTGGTTGACTTATTTTCACGAGACTCATCTAATTAGACTCCTGAATCCTTGCCGAGTCCTACGATACCAAACATGCTAGGTTTCGCCTTACGGTTTGTGTAGCGTTGTGATTTAGCGCTTAAAAAACATTTGGCTATATCTTCGAAACCGCTACTCCGATCGAGACGAAACCACCGTCAGAAGTTTGGAAACATAGGTCGATAGCTATATGCCAATGCCCAAATGCGAAAATATTGATAGTAAGGGGTAGTAAAATCCAATCAAAGTCATGTGTCAGTCATTTGTTACGTGTTTTTTCATATAAATGTCTGTAACTCCGAAGCGAATTGAGATATTTTCACCAAAATTGACACACATATGTATGGGCTCACTCTGAGGACACATAAAAAATTGGTGGGACTGAGCCTCTTGGTGGTGCTATAATAGAACAAAATAAAAAAGTATGAAGTCCGCACACTGAAAATTGCTGCTCCAAAAGAGTTTATTTAAGCTAAGCAACGTTTCGACCCTCAGGTCTTCATCAGGCTCAATGCTTTAAGCTTAGCTTAAATAAACTCTTTTGGAGCAGCAATTTTCAGTGTGCGGACTTCATACTTTTTTATTTTGTCTATATTATTTAGTTGTCCTGCACCTGCACCCAATCTGGGTGTTTGGGATGTGCACACCATTTTTGTATTTTTTGATTCTTCAGCTATAATAGAACAAAACATGAAATTCCCATTGACTTCAATACAGTTTTGTGAAATAAAATGCTATACTAAACAAATGCATTGGTGTAATTTAATGAAACTCACAATGTGCCATCAACACCATCCCCTGAAAGTAACCAACATATTTCGAAACAGCGCCACCTTTTGGTCAAAAGTTATAACAAAATGTCTAAAAATGCTAATAACTTTCAAATAAATCTGCCTATTGAAATGCCACTGGTCTTAATAGATTCCTTGGGTCAAGCCGAGAACATGGATACCAAGTTTACCTTATTTGGCAGAACTTCCTGTCCGCCATCTTGATTTTCAGTCAAAACCTACTTTTTCGAACTCCTCCTAGACCGTTTGTCCGATTTTCACCAAAATCGAATCGTATCATCTCCAGACCGTGCCGACTAAAAGTTATGGATTTCGTGTCGATAGATGAAACCGTTTTCGTATAGCGCAGCAGCAAATTTGAGGCATGATGCCAATAGCACTATTCAGGCTTTATCTCTGCAATGCCTTGACATATTGACACCAAACTTTGTATGTGTCATTGTCACTTCACTCTGACCACATCACATCAGTTTTGTAACTGCGCCACCTATTGGTCGAAAGTGATAATCCATTAAATCATATTTTTAATTATTGTTTCTATGATTTTTCAGCCATTTCGCCTAAAAAACTCTTTAAATGTCTTTAATTGCTCATTGTTGCAGTTGGTCTGACACTTTCAGACATGTCGGCATGTCTTGTCATCTGATTCTGCTTGGCCCCGATAATTGCTGCTTGCAGCTATATTTTTAAATTGTAATAATATTTCACAATATTACTGGTTTACTGTATTTTTTACTGTATTTTTTATCAAATAAACACAGCCTTGTTGAGCGTAAAAATCACACCGAACCCAAACTTTTAAACAGTAAAAATAAAATAAAATAAATAAATAGAAAAAAACCTTAAAGGTAGGCTAATTTTCTGTCAGGACTTTCTTTGTTCATTTTATGGACATTTCTTAAAGGGGTCATATAATGGTACATGCACTTTTACAAGTTGATTGTACTGAAATGTGTGTTGGCAGTGCCTGTACACAACCATCATAAAATGATAAAAATCCATCCAGTGTTTTTTTTTAAATCTTCTTATATGTTTCCTCCTGTCTCAAATCAAGCTGTTCGATATTGTGACGTCACAATATCGACGCCCCTCCCACGATGGCTGATTGACAGCAGCGTTTCAAACACAGACCCGCCCTCGTGAGCGAGCTGTCAATCATAGCACGCGCCGACCGGCGCGTTCATTGTTGATAGTTGGAGTGCTGAGTAGAATGGCGTCTAACGATTGTGGTGTTCTGTTCTTGGGTGCAATAAGGAACACAGCAGTCATATTGATGATGTTTCTAAATCCGTACAGCTGAAGACGCAGTGGCTGAGTTTGTTTTCGAAGGGAATATTCCCCACGATCAACGTCAATGCTGTCATGTTTGCGCGAATCATTTCACCAGACTCGAGACTGCTTTACAAACGAGGGTCAGTATAAAGCTGTTTTTGCTAAGAAGCTGCTCCAGAAAAAAGGATCAGTACCAACTATTCGTGTTCCTGCTGAACCTCCAGAAGAACAAGTGAGTGTAACGTTTTATTGACCTTTATATTAATCTTTATATTAATCTTTGCAAATAGCTTGCACGCTTCACGATGAATGTGGCTATTTTTACACTCAGGGTACATTATGGCATGTTTTCTATGTACGACGTTCTCAATATAATTCATAATCCCACGTTTATAATGAACAACGCGTTATGGTTTTTGTATTATTATTTTAAACGGTGTACGCACAGAACAGAGGGGCGGGGTGAGCAAAGCTCATTATCATTTAAAGACACATGCACTGAAACGGCGTGCTGAAAACAGAGCTGTTTTTGACCAGGTAAAATGAGTGTTTTCTTACAATACTAATGAGAATTTTTAATTAAAGTATATTACAAACTTTTAATTTAGACCCTAAAGAATCATATTAGCTTGTACAAAAATGACATTATATGACCCCTTTAATAAAATATGGGGAAAATACCTGGAAAAAGCATATAAACTTCATATAAACAATACATTTACGTACTTTTCTTCGAGTGTAGTGTTATATTTCCGCTCATGGCCTCTTTGTGTCTCAGTCTGAAGATAACTGTAAGTGTTGAAGGTGCTCACTGCTGTCACACTGACTGAAGGAAGAGAGTGCAGACGTCTCTCTCTCCACACACACACACCGATGGGAGGACGATCTTGATGCAAGGCTAAAATTTCAACCTTAGGCATGAGAATAATGGCACAATAAACCGGTACTAGATCAAAAAAACACGGGAACACATTGATGTGTCGACTACACCAATGTTGGAAACTGCAGTGAAATAGACAACGCTAGCAGCCGAAAGCACAGAGACTCTGACCTCCAGCAATCTAAAGCGCTGTCAGTGTGAACGGCCATTAAAGCCACTGATCCAGACCTATAAAGCTGCGGTGATGAATTTAACCTCCACTGATGTCCCATATTTCCTCCTTAGTGAGGCTCTCCAGACCTGCAGTATATTGTGTGAGCACCTCTCACAGCCTCCACAGCTTGACATCTCGAGCACATAGAGCTAATGAGCCTCTGAATCCTGCCAGGGTGTTGCTATGGTGTCGCTAATCTGTTGTCAGTAGTTGTCGGGGTGTTGCTATACTGTTCACAATGTGAATGTGTACTGTGTGGTTGTCAACAATGACTCGATTTGACTGTCTCGTGATTTTGAAAATCTGGTAATAAGTTCATTAGAATGTTCTTAAATGCATTTTCTTGAGCAAGACAATATAGAGTAAGAAATTTCTTAAAGGGATAGTCGATGAAAAAAATGAAATTTCTGTCATGATTTTCTCACCCTCATGTCGTTCCAAACCTGTATGACTTTCTTCTGACTATCTTCTTTTGTGTCCTGCAGAAGAAGACATGAGGGTGAGTTAATGATGATAGTATTTACATTTTTGGTTTGACTATACCTTTAAGGACTTAAAGGTGAAGTGTGTAGTTTCTGCAACACCAGCGGCACCAAGCGGAATTACAAAAATACAGCATATTTTGCAAACGCCTCTTCGCACGCTGCACTCCCCCAACCGAAACATCACAATCACAGCTCTTACGGATGCTTGTGAAGGCATGTAAAAGTAAGCTACTTTCAGTAAAAACTCCAACACATTATACTTTTAGCTGTGTTGCTATTTGTCATATGAGTAAATAGGCTAAACACTCTCTTTAGAGCAAATGCACATGTGCTCCAGAATGGTTTGAGGCTGTCTACCCCGGACACGTCAAAGTAAACATTATGAACTGGAACATTTCGTCTTTCTGAATAGGTGCATAATGATGCTGTATAGTATTGCTGCGTCCATTGTTGCGTGTTGCATCGCAATGCCCCGTTCGCGTTGAAGTGTTCATGACCTGTTTAATCTTTGACTTTGGCTTGCACTTCTGTAACCAAAGCTGAATGTCTTTTCCCATGTAATGCATTCATGGTCCCACACAGACTAAACACAAAATGATGCCCCAAACTCTCGCTATAGGTTGAGCTGGAAAGTGATTGACAGATCTGAGCGGACTGCTCTCAAAGTTTTGATGATGCCTGAGAGGCTCAATGTTTACACTTTGGGGGGAGATAAACCCATGAATGGCATACTAATAGTAGTCAATGAACAATAAACTGGGTTAAGAGAATGTATTTTACATTACATCGCCTTTAAAAGTGCCATATGTAATATTGGCAGCTAGCGGCTGAAATTGTTACTGCAGTCCAGCTTCAAAATATTGTTTCCCCCCCTCCTCCTCAAACTCGACGCACATGCGAGTTGTCAGATTGAGGACACACAACAGAAACGAGCGCAATTTTGAAAGCAGAAGCCGACGAGCACTTTTACTGAAAGTTGATGAGTTGATTTATCCGTGTTTTAATATGCCTCTGGTCATTGGGCCCTATCTTGCACCCAGCGCAATTGACTTTGTACACCGACGCATGTATCATTCCTATTTTGCACCCGACACACAGCAGACTTTTCCCTTGACAGACGCACGTTGGTAAATTAGGGAATGAACTTGCGCTCCCGGGGGCGGTTCAGCGAAAAGAGGAGGCATGTTCCGGCGCAAATGTTCCCTGGTGCTATTTTGCAGTTCCAGAAAACAATTCCACCACAGACCAGGAAAAACCTAGTCTAAAGTCAGTGGTGCGTTCAGATGCTATTTTAAGGGCGCATGCTTGGCCATAATGTAGCGTGTGCACAACACGCATACACTTTGCTTATCTCATCTACACAGTTGCCATTTTTGCAAACCATACATTATTACAAGAAAAATATTACCACACGAGGGAAATCATTGTTGTGTCCATGAAGATGTGAAAAAATAGGCATAAATCTAGCTTACACATTTACCCAAATTATCATACACCTGTTTAACCGAAGCTTATTTGGGGGGGTTTCTCCCATCCTCATACAATGTCACTTCTCTGTGTTTTACGGCCCTGACGAGAACGTCGGTCTCCTCGGTTGTGAACCGCTCCTGGCGTGCGCCTGCCTGGCAAATCCGCCGTTATAATAGCAATCCGCCATGGAACAAGCGCGCCTGCTCTTAAAGGGAATGTGAGATGACGCTCTGATTGGTTTATTTCACGTTACGCCCAAACCACACCTATGAGTAATGAAGCTACTTCAGACCAACCCATTTTAGATTTGCGTCGGGCGCAAGAGTCATTTATCCCGCCGGTATAATAGCAACAGCGCCTGAGATCCGCCCACAAAGTTACTTGCATTTCGCGTTTGATACTTGCGTTTCAGATCGTTAAAACAGGGCCCATAGAGTTTTTCGATGGATGCCGAGGCTCTTTAGGTTTGGTTTACTGGCTTCCATGGCTGGAATGCGCTGTGTTTTCCGCCAGCTGGCAACCCGCGGTGTTGAAATCCTGTTGGGTAAATTGGCAGTGTGCGGAATCACACAGACCAAAACAAAAACAGAAATTCTGACACAGAACATGGCACGTTTCAAAGTAGAATAACTTGCTGTAGCATTGCTTTTCAGTGAAACAAGTATGTGAACTCAGCATGTTTCCTAAATATCTGCAAACATATTATGATATGTTTATGTTTTAGTATAGCCCCCCCCCCCCCCCCCCCCAAAAAAATGCTTACAGCACCTTTAAGCAAGTGTTTTAAAATGACTTTAAAGAGGTTATTTTCAGTGATTTTTTTCCTCATGAATACAAAATAAAATACTATATAAAAAAATATATATAGTAGTTAGGAAGAGTTTTATTGTTAAAAGTGTGAGGTCGTTGTGAGAGTGCACTACTGTCTGTGAGATTCTTTAATGTTTTTAAAAGAAGTCTCTTCTGCTCACCATTAAGGCTGCATTTATTTGATCAAAGATACATTAAAAACATAAGAATAATATTACAATTTAAATTAGCTGTTTTTTTATATGAATATATTTTAAAATGTAATTTATTCCTGTGACGTCAAAGCTAAATTTTCAGCATCATTACTCCACTCTTGAGTGTCACATGATCCTTCAGAAATCATTCTAATATGATGATTTGCTGCTCAAGAAACATTTTATTATCATCAATGTTGAAAACAGTTGTGCTGCTGCTTCATGTTTTTGTGGAAGCCATGATACATTTTTGGTCACACTAGATTAGGGTCCAATTCTCACTATTAACTAACTTTGCCTCAATAAACTCCTAATTACTGCTTATTAATAATTTACACATATTAAGGCATTAATATGTGATTTATAAGTACTAATAAACGGTCAATATTCTAGTAATATTCATGCTAATAAACAACTAGTTAATAGTGAGAATTGGGCCCTAAACTAAAGTATTACCCATTTTTTTTCAGGATTCTTTGGTGAATTGAAAGACTAGATTATTTTTTAATAGAAACACCCCTAAATACCACAGTCTCAGTCCATATATCAGACTCCTTGAATGAAGTGGAGCCACATTCAGCCGTCAGCTTCTCTCCTCCACCTCCGCTCTATTGCCCTCGTCTGCTGGGAGCAGATTGAAGAGCATCTCATTTGTTACGAGGACCTGTTGCTTCTGCTGACAAGTCCATCACGGTCCCTGCCAGCATCTTCTACTTAGAGTTTCAGTAGGTGGCAGATCCAAAGCAATCTGTCTTATGGACGAGTCTGATGTGTTAGTTCTGCTCTGGCGTTGACCTGAGGTGAGCTGGATCTTGGTTAGTCATGTGTTCTTCTAGCCTGTGAAACCTCTGCAGATTTCTCTGAAACTGCGCAGATGGGTCTCCGGCTGCTAGGAGCTCTTCCACTCGGACACCGTTCGTTGCAAGTATTTATAAGTGATTTAGTGCAACCTTTTTTGAAGTTAATATTTAAAAAACAACAACTTTTGTCTACCAAATCAAAGCCATGTGGTGCAACAAACATGCAAATTATAAATAAAAACAAACAATTAAATAAACCCTAAATGTTTATATATAGATCTTTCCTGACAACATTTAGGGTCTGTTTGTTTATTTATTTGTTTGTATTAGTGTCTATGATAAAGAAGGAAAAAAAAAATATATATATATTATTTCTTTTCTTTTTTTAATATACTTGTTTTTTTTCTTTATATATATATATATATATATATATATATATATATATATATATATACACAAATTTACGTATACATGTATTTTGTTTTTCTTTATCAGATTATTTATTATTTTCTATAATACAGTATTTCACATTGAGCCATGTTGCTGGTCAGAAGCTTGTGAAGTTTCACAAGCTTTAAATGTCTGTGTGATTATTGCTGTAAATGGTGCACATCATATCTTGAATTGTAGTTAAACACCAATTGAATCATTCTAATGTAGCATTGTTTTATTTCTGAAAATATAATTAGCCCAAATGGAAAACTGAATAAAATGTTGTTTGCAGAATTATTCAGCAAGATTGCACGAACAAAAAGAACAGGACGAATGTAACGAGAGCACAATAGCCTTCTAATTGGCCTCTACCTGTGAATAATTAAATAGTAGCCGCTTTCCTGAATAAAACACCCACTGGATATTGAGGCTGTAAATCTGAAAGACAGCTGTGAAAGAAAAGAAATGAACACTTGAAAGAAGTAGATGTGTAGAAGTGTTAATATTATAAATATTATACTGGGCATCAAAGAAGTGCTTCAAATCTTTTTCTGATCAAGGACACTCGTCAAACTGCACGCACATGACAATTATTACTTTAAAGAAGCTACAGAATGTAATATTTTGATTTAGTGCTATTAAATTCGTATAGCATTTACGAGCTTTACAAAACATAAACAAAATTTCACTGTAGAATCTGTAATTCTGTGAAATGAGAAAAGTGTCTGAGCACTCGATTAATGCATACTTCTACAGAAAGCTTCATTTTCTGTAAATGTGCTTTAATAAATGTGAATATGCGAGTGAGAGAGGATGACTAATGTGAATGTAGATATATGTGCTCTTGTCTTAACAGATGTCTGTGTTATTGCTCTATCAGTGATGATTCATTCAAGTGCATCTGTTCACTTTAAAGTGAGTGTCCTCAAAAACACTTTCTGCTGTTATACATACTGTACTGTGTGTACATCTGCACACACGTCTACAGTACAGAAACTGAGGTAATGTGGACAGAATACAAACAGAGATTTCCGTGATATATAGATGTTAATATCTGCATGTTGTTTGAGTAAGCGTTAGAAATGACCCTGACGGATAAAAACATCCTAATCAGAAGAATCAGAATCTGTTTTGGTTTACAGGAGCGCAGATCACTGAAAAACTTTCAGGGTCAGTAAAATGAATGAATAAATCAATACTTTTATTCAGCAAGGACACATTAAAATACCAAGGTATCAGCAAACACATTTAAAATATTACAAAATGTAAATGCTGTTCTTTTGAATCATGAAAAAAAAAATATATTCACAAAAATATTAAGCAGCCCAACAAAAGCTCATGTGACACTGAAGACTGGGGTAATGGCTGCTGAAAATTAAATGACAATAATATTTCAATAATAGTACTGTTCTTATTGTTTTTTTTTGTTTGTTTGTTTTTGTGATCATATACATGCAGCTTTGGTGAGTATAAGAGACTTCTTTAAAATACATATAAATAAACCGTACTTACCCAAACTTTAGAAGTTTTACTAGTGGCCATAGACAGTTTGTTAGAATCATTGGGAGCTGAATGAATCAAATTAATTCAAAAAGGCTTTTCACAATTCATTAAGTCATATTTCTTTTTAAAAAATTTAGGCCACATTTACAAACAAATATTTCCCCCCTCCGTTTTCAGTAATAACATCGTGCACACAACATCGTTGTCATTTACATCAACCCGCATAAATACGCCGTTGAGCGCCATCATAACTATGCCAAACCTATGGGTGGCAGTGTAGGGAGAAGGATAAAGCCATGCAAGCCAATCAGAATCCTCAGAATCGACAACAACGAATAACACGAGCGACACATAGGGCACTCACATGACGTTAAGCATTTAAGAGTGGGGGGGGACAGTCCAACCGTCTCCATTGACTTTGTAATGCGAGAAGCTGCCTCCTTGTCATTTCTGACTTATAACAAAAAACAAAAAAAACAATGTCTAAAAGCTGCTATGTGACAAGATGTACAGCAAACAATAAGCTGAAAAACCCAGAACTAAATTTTTATAAGCTACCAAACCATAAAAGCCAGCCTTTAAGGAGACAAAAGTGGATACAGGCAATTGGACGTGAAGCATCAGCTGGAAGAATGGGTAAATTGTGAGATCCTGACACCCAGTATGCACTAAAAATACGCTACGTGTGCTGTAAACGTTTTGTCACTGGTAAGTGAAATATCCAAATGTCAGTTTTATATTATATTTCTGTAAGCTAAGCTATCCTGTCGCCGATTACGTTCCCCTCCAGTGGGTGTAGTTCTCAGAGTAATGTGACATGTTGAGCTCTTTCTCAATTGCCTGTATCCACTTTTGTGTCCTTAAACGCTTGTTTTTTGGGGTCGACAGCTTATAAAAACTTGGTTCTGTTTTTTTTTTTTGCTTGTTTGCTGTACACCTTGTCATATAGCAGCTATTAGACATTGTTTTGTTTTTTGTTATAAGTCAGAAATGACAGAAATGACAAATTCTCGCAATGCGAAGTCGATGGAGACGGTTGGATTGCCCCCCCCCCCCCCCGGTGTGGGCGTGGCCTAAATGCACTCTGTCTCTATAGGTTGAGCTGGAAATTGATTGACAGATCAAACCGACTGCTTTCAAGGTTTTGATGATGCCTGAGAGGCTCAGTGTGTACGCTTTTGGGGGAGGAGATAAACCCATGAATACTAATAGTAGTCTATGAACAATAAACTGGGCTAAGAGAATGTATTTTAACATAAAAAGATACTTCACCTTTAAGGCTGGTCTAAAATAGCTGTGGTCATTTTATTCACTGGTCTGTTCACTGTACACTTTAGCCCCTCAGCTACACAATTGAGTAATTCTGTTGTATTGCATTAGTATAAATATTTATATGCATAATCTTTATTGCATAATGGCAGGGAGAACATTGCACTGTAAAACTGTACTAACCGTTACAGAGGATGATGATTCTTGTGCCTGGATGTTGTTCTGACATGTCCTTTTCCTCCATCTGGAGGTGTATAAGTCTTGGAGGGAGGGCAGGAGTGCACCAATTATCCCTTCAGCCGTCCTGACTGTCTACTGCAGACATGTTATGCCTGATTCAGAGGCCGAACCAAACCAGCAGTTATAGAGGTGAATAGGCTGTTTCCCTAGTCACACTATCTGCTGTCTGTCTGAAAGTTGGTGATCCGCTGACTGACTGCTCACGACACAGAGAGCTGGATCATTTTGTCCTAAAGATGTTCAGAGACGATGGTGTTGAATAGTCTGCAAATGGGGTCCTTGCATAAGAGCCTTGCATTATCATTTATGAATATACAGTAGCTGCAAGCAGCAATATATGGAGTCCAAACAGAACAGAAAGAAGTAGGATATTAAATGCAAAGATGTTACATAACTAACCGACTTACAAAGACAATATAGAACTTGGAATAATATCCAATGACAATATGCAGAATTTCAAAGCCTCGTTGGCTTAAAGAGATCGTTCACCCAAAAGTTACAATTCTGTCATTTACTCGTCATCTACTTGTCATTCCACTTGTACGACTTTCTTTGTTCTGCAGAACACGAAAGAAAATAATTTAAAAAATCTCTCTTTTTTTTTTCCATAAAATTAAAGTCCAATGGTGTTTTGGACCCCACTGACTTTCTTTGAATGGACAAAAACAGTTTAAACATTCATTTTTGGGTGAACTATCGTTTTCAGATAGCATTTGATTAGTGTTTATAGTATTTAGTGTTTTGCAATGTTGAGAGAGAGAGAAAAAACACACAAATAAGCCACATCTGTGTTTAAGTCACATTTTACCATTACAATCAGAAATAATGTAAAATGCTGGTAAATTAAGCACAACGTTCACAAGCATAAACACTATAAACATGTATTTTAGCGTCCCTCACTCTGCAACAAATACTTTAAATTTAACGCTATTCAGAACAGGAATAACAAATATACAAATATGATAATCAAAACCAAACAGATGTTTTAGTTTTTGGCAGAGTATCTGAGGCACAAGCTGTAGGCTCCGCCCTCTTCTGGAAAGGGGGCGGGGAGCAGCAGCTCATTTGCATTTAAAGATACATGCATGAAAACAACATATTTTTCCTTCCACTCAAAAAATGTGATACAGGGTATAATAAATGATCTATGGGGTATTTTGAGCTGAATCTTCCCAGACACATTCTGGGGACACCTGAGACTTATATTACATCTTGTAAAAAGGGCATAATAGGTCCCCTTTAAAGTGAAACTAAAACTGAAAATTCGCTATACAAATAAACTCGAACTGGTCTCATTCTGCACAAATTCAAATGTGTGCACTTTGTGAAGTTTTGCCTGCTTGATGTTCATTTTATTCAATTACATTATAAGTCGCTTTAGAATATAAGTCACAGCGTGTTTCAGATGATAAAAAATGTGACTTACAGTGCTGGTCAGAATTATTTGCTCCCTTGGTAAATATGATCAAAGAATAAAAAAAATAAATCTAACCTTTTATTGAAGTAAAAGAATTGAAAGTGGGGGGAAAATCACATTCTCCAAAACACATTGGGAACAATTATTTGCCCCCTTTTATTAAATACTTTTTGCAACCTCCTTTTTCCAAGATAACAGCTCTAAGTCTTATCCCATAATGTCGGATGAGTTTGGAGAACGCCTGACGAGAGATCAGAGACCATTCCTCCATACAGAATCTCTCCAGATCCTTCAGATTCCCAGATCCATGTTGGCGCTTCTCCTCTTCAGTTCAGCCCACTCCTCTTCTATAGGGTTCAGGTCTGGGACTGGGACGGCCATTGCAGATGCTTAGTTTTGTGCTCAGTGACACATTTTTGTTTTGATTTTCATGTTTGTTTTTGGATCACTGTCCTGTTGGAAGATCCAAACATGGCCTGTTATAAGATTTCTAGGTTGTCAGGTTTTGATTTTTTATTGTTGGTATTTGATTGAATCTAAAAAGCCATGTATCTGAACAAGATGTCCAGGACCTCTGGCAGAAATTTAGGTCCACAGCATTAAAGATACATGGACAGATGAAACACACCAAAAAGAGCTTTTTTGGCAGCAAACACTTAAGATGGGTTTGCTTCATACAGGGATAAAAAGTAGCCCATGTGTAAAATGAAATACTCTGCTGTATCTTTAATGCTGTGGGCCTAAATTTCTGCCAGAGGTCCTGGACATCTTCTTCAGATACATGGCATCATGGATTTGATCAAATACCAACAAATAAAAAATCAAAACCTGACAACCTCTGCTAGAAATCTTATAACAGGCCATGTTTGGATCTTCCATCAGGACAGTGATCCAAAAACAAACATGAAAATCAAAACAAAAATGTGTCACTGAGCACAAAACTAAGCATCTGCAATGGCCGTCCCAGTCCCAGACCTGAACCCTGTCGAAGAGGAGTGGGCTGAACTGAAGAGGAGAAGCGCCAACATGGATCTGGGAATCTGAAGGATCTGGAGAGATTCTGTATGGAGGAATGGTCTCTGATCTCTCGTCAGGCGTTCTCCAAACTCATCAGGCATTATAGGAGAAGACTCAGAGCTGTTATCTTGGCAAAAGGAGGTTGCAAAAAGTATTTAATAAAAGGGGGCAAATAATTGTTCCCAATGTGTTTTGGAGAATGTGATTTTTCCCCCACTTTCAATTCTTTTACTTCAATAAAAGGTTACATTTTTGCTTTTTTTTTTTTGCTTTTTTTAATAAAATATCAAAAGGATAAACAATGCAGATTTATTTTTTACAGCCATCTTTGATCATATTTACCAAGGGGGCAAATAATTCTGACCAGCACTGCATATTCCAGAAATAGGGTGTATGAATGAATACACTTGCTCTAATGATTTCAACCCGACAGCTTAAAAATTGTTGACCGCAGCTTCACTTCTTGGACCCCTAATAAAGCTCAGTCAGCCGAATCTCTGCGGCGGGATGAATGTAGCCTCCAGTGATCACATTGCGTAAAATCGTTTTCACTCTAATGAAAGATACAAACGTGTCCAGTAGGCATCTCAGTAAGAGACCAAAACCAATCAACGTGAACTTTGAGCATCTGAACATAATGAGTGGATTGGATAACCACTGTGAAGTGATTCTTGATATATTCAGCAGGAATCCAAAAGAAACGTGAGACCTCACGATAGTCTGGGCCTGTTGAGCACTGGTGATTGTGTTAATGTTGCTGATTGTTTATACTGCTGTGATAATTCTTGTCTTATTTCCTTATTAAAATAAATGTATGTCTTCATCACCTTCTCACCTCCCCGGCTCGCTTCTTAATGGAAATTTGATTGTTGTGACATTAAATTCCTGTTTGATGTGTTGCAACAAGACAGCAATTTCCTTAAGGAAATGAGAGGCAAGTAATCATCAATGTACACACAATGGCTGAAGTTAATTTACCATTGGATAATGGAAAGTTGGCAGTAGAGATATGTCTGTGCTTTTCTGTGGTGTGTGGAGCATTCAGACGTCCCGGTTGCTTAGTTAAAGCTGAAGTGTGTAATTTCTGCATCAATAGCGTCTCCAAACAGAATTGCAAAAATAAAGACTGTTACCAAATGGGTTTTCTGAAGACTTTCATACTTTCACTTCATTAGTGTAAGCCATTGTTGCTTGCTATATGCTAGGCTTGTTGTGTCTCACTTAATACATTTAAGATGAAATTATCTTCTAATCCTGGTTATTCCTCTTGTCTGAGATAATTGCACGTTCCTGTGTTGATTGGAGTTAAGCGATTGGTTGATGATGCGACGCCTTATGTGCTTAAAAACGTCTGGTTGAAGGCAGAAATACAGACTCAAAATAAAAAAAACTTATTTTGGAACTTTTTTATGTTAGTTTGTCATCAGGATATTTACATTTATGCATTTGACGCGCTTTTATCTGAAAAAAGTACATTAGTGTTGAAGGCATCAGTTATTTTAGTATCATTTAGATTCTATTATAGTTTTATTAATTATATTTTGCATTTTAATTTTTGTTAAAGTTTTAGTAATTTTGTTGTTTTTTCAGTTTTTGTTTTTTAAATGTCTATATATATATATATATATATATATATATATATATTCGTTATTATTTCAGTTTTAGTTATTTCAAATTTAAGTTTTTTTAATTTTATTTAAAGCAACAAAACTGTATTTTTTCTTATGGTTTTAGTTTTACTCTAAGTTAATTAGAATAACCCCGGAAGGCATATATTTTTATCACTTCATACAGTAATTTTGCAGGATATTCGAGCCCATGATATCGCCATTTTAAGCTCTAATGTTTGAGCTTCAGGTAAGCACACAAAAAGTGCTTTTCCATGCTTTTTTCTTTTTTAAATAATTAATTTTTTTTTTTTTTTTTTTTTTTTTTACAATATAGTTGTTATACCATTTGTTCTCTGTGTGAGAATTATTAATGTTAAAGGTTTCCTTTTGTACCTGATTTTGTTTTTGGTGTGATATTTGGTGAATTGTTATTGAATCCAATTATGGATTCAGTATGACCTGCACCATACAATTTTAGCCTAAAACAAGACTGGACTCTGGGAAACAAGGTTGTTGTTGTTATCAGCCAGGCCAGCACTGGCCTACATTGCACATGTATGCCATGGTACAGTGCTTGACCCTCAGGCAGCTAATATTCACATTTCGATTAGGTTGATCTTTCCACCCGCTCTGATGAGCTCCGTGTTGAAGGTTTTGTTCTGCTTTGCATCTTATTTTAGCATTTTAGTTTCATCTGTGGCTTCATTTGTAATTCCTGTAAAGACTAAGCTACTTAGAGTTTGAGGAAGATTCGAATAAGCACCGTATCACCTTCTGTTTCATAAAAGCAACAAAACTATTGCAAAGATTAACTCAGTGCTTTTGTTGCTTCACTTAATATTTGCTCTTATGAGATCCCCTATATGATAAGTTTACGTTGTGTGTCAGATCAAAATCTATAAAGAGGTGTGTTCCGCAGAAAAGAATGTAATGCTCATTGACGTACAATACTCGTGTCCTAATAGTCCAGACCGGCCTCTCCAGTCCCCCGGGGCCTAGAGTAATTGATCCTACTATCGTTAACTCCATGCTAATCCATCATTGAACCGCTCGTTTACAGTAGAGCCACTGTATTCTCTCTCTTCTCATACACACAAAAGTGGAGCAGGCTACAACAGTTTCACAATGCAGCATATTCGCCGGAGCGTATCATTTACTGTCCAGTTCCATCAGTGCACACTGGACTAACTTTAGGGTTTGTTATGGGGAAGATAAAAAAATGGAAGCTTCCTTCAGTCTCACACTTCGCCACCTTGAGGGGAAAGTCGCGGTCCAGGCGGAAGAGCGTTGAGGGTCTGTGCGCAGGCACTCTTTTAGGGGTTTTGCACACTAGAACCTGGTTACTGGACGCGCAGTGTGTGTATCTGCTGGAACAGACTCAGGCGGGACCCACTCCTCCTCCTCGTGCTCAATCGCTCTGCTCTTTCTCTCGCACCTCCTCTGCAGATGGCGGGAACGAGGATACCATAGACCTGCAGAGCACCAGCTTGGATACCCTTCACAACTTCACTGGACAAGGTAAGCTGTGGTTCAGGTGCCGTACATATGTTACAACAAGCCTAGTTGCGACGTAAAGGGGCGCTTCGCACTGCTAAATATTCTTTCATTGCACCATTAAACTTGGGGCCCTATCTTGCACCCAACGTAATTGACTTTGTACACCGACGCATGTATCATTCCTATTTTGCACCCGACGCACAGTGGACTTTTCCCTCAACAGACGCACGTCGGTAAATTAGGGAATGAACTTGCGCTCCCGGAGGTGGTTCAGCGAAAAGAGGAGGCGTGTTCCGGCGCAAACGTTCCCTGGTGCTATTTTGCAGTTCCAGAAAACAAAAGCGCATAGGCTACACTTTGCTTCTCTCATCTACACACAGACGCAGCAGTTGCCATTTTTGCAAACCATACATAATTACAAGGAAACAAAATCATTGTTGTGTCCATGAAGATGTGAAAAAATAGGCATAAATCTAGCTTACACATTTACCCAAATTATCATACGCCTGTTTAACCGAAGCTAATTTGAGTGTGTTTCTCCATCCTCATACAATGTCACTTCTCTGTGTTTTACGGCCCTGACGAGAACAACGGTCTCCTCGGCTGTGAACCGCTCCTGGCGTACGTCTGGCAAATCCGCCGTTATAATAGCAAACCGCCATGGAACAAGCGCGCCTGCTCTTAAAAGGAATGTGAGATGTCGCTCTGATTGGTTTATTTCACGTTATGCCCAAACCACACCTATGAGTAATGAAGCTACTTCAGACCAACCCATTTTAGATTTGCGTCGGAGATCCGCCCACAAAGTTACTTGCGTTTCGTGTTTGATACTTGTGTTTCAGATCGTTAAAATAGGGCCCAAAGTGTGTTTGTACATATATATATATGGTTCAATAAATTGTTCCGTTTCAAAAAAATTATATTTCAGACTATTATTTCATGTCACATTTTACAGGCATCTTTTTTTCTTTCTTTTTTTTTTTATTGAAAGGAGTAAAGCAACATACAGTAAAACCATGAAAGTTACTTTATCCTTCGTTCTATTTTTACTATAACAACCCCCCTCACCCCCGAAACATCCCTTCCCTGGGCAGCTTAAATACAACAGAATAACATAGCGTCTGCTTACAAAGGCAAAATATAACAATTATGTCATTACACTTTTTCAAGGCATGTACCCATGCATACCAAAACATAAGTACTGATGATAAAAGTATCATTATGACAGTATAAATGCACACATAAAAGAGAGAGAGAGAAAAAAAGAAAAAACAATTCTGCCATTCTGTGAGACAGACTACACTGAGGTCAAAACAGCAAATACAGCGTCAAAAAAAGGTGTAAAGAGAGATACATGGAAAATAAGTTAACAACTGGGTAATTCTTTCAGATTTTTAAAATATGACAAAATAGGTTCCCATTTCGGATAAAATCTGTCCACAGATCCTCTTAAAGGGGGATCAGGAGTTAAGTGCATCAGGAGTTTATTTAAATAACACTTGCCTGGCGGCTCATGCTACCGCTAACCCGGACACCGACGTCACTTCACTGAGTTGAGAAAAGCACGTAAAAGTCCTGGCAGAAAGCGATGCATAAGGATGTAGTGTAACGATGAATTATTCTTTTTTCCGAAGTGTTGACAACTTAGTGTTAACTAATAATTGTTATAAACTGGTATTACCAACAAAATATTAGTGCATTTCTGGAACTGGGCGTTGTTACACTACATCATTATGCATCGCTTTCTGTCAGGACTTTTACGTGCTTTTCTCAACTCAGTGAAGTGACGTCGGTGTCCGGGTTAGCGGTAGCATGAGCCGCCAGGCAAGTGTTATTTAAATAAACTCCTGATGCACTTAACTCCTGATCCCCCTTTAAGAGGATCTGTGAACAGATTTTATCCGAAATGGGAACCTATTTTGTCATATTTTAAAAATCTGAAAGAATTGGTTTATTGGAAGCCATCCGGCTGATTTCTCTAAATAAGCTCTAACTTTAATAATGTTCGACCAAGGGAAAAAAGGCTTCTGGGGGGGGTATTTCGCAAGAAACACATTTAAGACTGGATGATCACAATAGAATTCGTAAGATATGGGTTAGTCAAGCAGATCAAGAGGTGTGGCAATTTTAATTAATAAGAGAGTACAGAGAGTACCATCCCTTTAATGTAAATTTTATCTTTTCTAATTTTAAAAAGAACATCACATCTTCTAGCCAAACTGTTGCAGTTGGGGTAGGGGATTTCCAACTTAACAAAATTCGTCTGCAGGCCAATAAAGAAGTATAAGCAATGATGTCCCTCTGGGTTGCAGTTAAGGCAATGGTTATAGTGTCACTGGAAGTTCCAAAAATAGCCATTGAAGAACAAGGCCACAGTGTCACCCCAAGGGCTTCACTGATAGTTTTAAAAACCAATGCCCAGTAATTATTTAGAGAGGAGCAAGACCAAAATGAATGTGTCAGACTGGCCGGGGAGAAAGAGCATCTATCACAGGCTGCATCTAACCCGGGATGTATTCTCGCTAACCATTCCTTGCTCAAGTGAACCCTGTGAAGCACTTTAAATTGTATGAGCCCTAACCTAACAGAGGATGATGATGAGTGGACCTTTTTAAAGCGCCTCCCTCCAAAAAGCCTCAGACAACTTTATGCCCAGTTCATTTTCCCATCTGGATTTAATTTTATCCAGATTGTACCCTTTCAAAGACACGAATATAATATGGAAATCAATACTTTATTATTAACATTGAGAGTAAGACTATCTAAGGGCGAGGTAGGAGGAAAATCAAGGAAGGGTGGAAATTTGTTCTTAAGAAAATTACAAATCTGAAGATATCTTAAAAAAAAAAAAGGCTTTGTGGGAGGTCAAACAATCTGCAGAGGTTCTCGAAACTGTTAAATAAACCTTCAGTATATAAATCTTTGATGCATATTAACACGGAAGTTACCCACTGTCTAAATGATGAGTCTAGTGTAGAGGGAGGGAATAAATGAATTTTGTAAATAGGACCAAAAACTGATGCTGATGTAAATTTATAGTGACAACGAAACTGATTAAAGATCTTAAGAGTAGAAAGTACTACAGGGTTAGATATGAATCGAGAAACTTTCAAAGGTAGGGAAGAATACACTAAAGCAGGGAGAGAGGAAGAGTGACATGTTTGTGCTTCAATTAAACACCAATTTGTTTCTGGGTAATGAAGCCAAAATAATATTTTCTGAATATTTGATAAAGCTTGGGAGGCCTAAACCACCTGCATCACGGGTCCTCTGAAGAATATGTTTGTTAACTCTGGGGATCTTATTTTCCCAAATGAAAGAGGACATAGTTTGATTAATTGAATGGAAAAATGATTTGGGCAAAAAAACTAAAAATTGAGAAAAGAATTGTCATTTTCACTGAATGTATTCTTCCAGTCTAAAGTAAGAGGAAGACGACGCCACCTTTCTAACTCTGTGTAATAAGGTATCCACTGGAGGCAAGTTGAGAGATGAGAACCCAAGTGCAGTTTTATTATAACTAAAACAAAACATGAAACAAAAACATGGCGTGGCATGAAAACAAAAACCAACGCATGAACATAAACCTACACGGCAGCAGACTACAGGAAACAATACTTGACAAAGACACATGGCAAACATGAGGGCTTAAATACACAGACTAATGACAAAACAAGGGACACCTGTGAACAATCATCAGACAATTAACCAATGACAAGACATGGCAGGATCACATGACAAACAGGGAATCACATGACAGACATGGAAACAAGACATGACACAGAAACATGACAAGAACAAACCCAAAACATGACACTCTGCCTTTACTTCTTTGAACTGAGCTTTATAATTGGCTTCAAACAAAGAAGAACAGGAGCGTGTCATATGAATTCAAGATATTTAAAGCCATTTGGAGAAAAACTAAAGGGTTTCATTAATGGGGAAACATTCACTTTTTTGGAAATTTAATTTGTGTCCCGAAAAGGTACCAAACCGACCTAATAATGATATAATTAAAGGACAACTAGATATGGGGTCACTGATGTAAAGCAAAAGGTCATCGGCGTATAAAGACACACGATGCTCAATACCCCCCCTCCTAACCCCAGAGGCTCAACCATAATGTCAAAAAGGAGTGGAGACAGTGGGCATCCCTGACGAGTACCTTGTGTTAGTGGGAAAAAGTCTGATCGAGAATAATTAGTCCGAATTGATGCCGAAGGGGAATGATATATTAATGTGATCCAAGACATAAAAATATTACCAAAACCAAACTTTTTTGAGCCTGCAAACAAATATGGCCATTCAATTCAAACGCCTTCTCCGCATCTAAGGAGATAACTATCTCCGGGTGCAGAGAAGTATCAGAAAGATCCATTTTTTACTACTAGATTATCGAGGGGAGGACATGTTCTAAACGAAATGCCAATTTTAATGTCAGTGTTTAAAAGAGATATAGGACGATATGATTCACACTGGGTAGGGTCTTTATCTTTTTTAAGAAGGAGTGTAATGGATGCTTGCGAAAAAGTCAGGGAGACAGGGAGCCTGCCTCCAAAGATTCTTTAAAAACCTCAAAAAGAATTGGTGCAAGTGTCTCCTTTTTTTATTTTATTATAAAAATCAATAGGATACCCTTCAAGGCCTGGGGACTTACCACTCTTCATTGCCAAAATGGCCCTACTAATTTCTTCAATCTCAAGGTCGCGTTCTAAATCTACAGCCTTATCTGATTGCAAAGTAGGAATATCTAAATTGTTTAAGAAATTTTCCATATCCGTTGGAATTCAGAAGTATATAATGAGGAGTAAAAGGTTTTGAAAATTGTATTAATTTCTTTTGGGTTGCTAATTAAAGTTTGATTAAAGTCTTTTATCTGTGAAATAAGACGGGAGGCGGTTTGACGTTTCAGCTGATGAGCCAAGAGCCGACTTGATTTGTCTCCATATTCATAGTAAAGACCACGCGTCCTTATTATTAATTGTTCTGCATGAGAAGTGGATAAAGTCAACTCTTTTTTTATGTAATTTAGCAGTGATTCAGAATATTGTCTGTCTAAATCTAATATGGATTGTGAGAGTGCTTGCAGTTCCTTCTTATGTTATTTATTAGCATATGATGTATAAGATCATATTTGACCCCCCAAGTAAGCCTTTAAAGTCTCCCAGAGTAATGAGTAAGACACTGTATCCGTTTTATTGTAGTCCATAAAATTATCTATACTAGTTGAGACAAAGTTACAGAACTTATCATTGGAAAGTAGTAATGGATTAAATGCCTAGATTGGTCGTACTCTGATGTTCAAAGGGAAGTGCACCAGCACCACAGGTGATCGGATACAACTATTGCTGAGTAGTCAACTTTCTTAACCATTGATATAAACAAGTTGTCTACAAAAAATAATCTAGTCTAGAAAAGGAATGATGGACATGGAAATAAAAGGAGAATTGTCTAGTCAACGGGTTTAAGAATCTCCAAGGATCCACACAGCCGTTCTGTTGCATAAATAGAGAAAAGGCCATTGCCATATCAGACACATTACTACTAGTGCTGGATCTATCCAGCTGAGGATCGAAAACACAATTTAAATCACCAGCGAATAACAAATGACGTGTATTAAGCTTGGGAATTAATGATAGGAGGCTATTTGCAAACTGAACATCGTCCCAATTGGGAGCGTAAACGTTCACTAAAACCACTGGGACTTGAAAAAGAGACAATAATGTAATGACCATTAGGGTCACAGATTGTGTCAGAAGGTATAAACTGTACTTTCTTATTAATTAAAATTGCCACACCTCTTGATCTGCTTGACTAACCCATATCTTACGAATTCTATTGTGATCATCCAGTCTTAAATGTGTTTCTTGTAAAAACAATATATCTGGTTTGAAAGATTTAAGATGGGAGAAAACTTTAGCTTTTTTAACAGGGCCATTTAATCCCCTGACATTCCATGTCATAAGCCTCACAGGATGACCTCTATCTTCATCACCTGTATTAACTGTATGATACAGAAATTGGAAGCATGCATCTAAAACAAATTGTAGCCATGAATTGTAAATGACAAAAATAAGATACAAGAAACCAGAGGCAAACAATGCTGCCAACCGCCCCTCCCAACCCCCAACCAAAAAAAAGAAAAAACAAAAAGAAAAAAATGAATATTACAATTCCTAGATCTAATTCCCCAACTGAGGATGATCGCAGATAAAACATAACAAAAAACTTCCAAAGATTGCGAACCAACAAATGAAATCATTTACAATCTAGGTGCAGCCCCCTTATAAAATGAGGTTCAAAACGGTGTCAAAAATTGTATATGTTATCCAGCCGAAAAGAAAAGAAAAGAAAAGAAAAGTAGTGTATGATTTTATAACCTTAAGTCAAGCGCAACCTCGGGTTTGCACATTATGTTATTACGCTTTTTAATTGCAGTCTATATGAAACCGTATGAAAGTAAAAAAGGTTTTTTTGTCTTTCTTCTTTTTTCTTTTTTCTTACCCAAGGGGGTAAAAGGAACGTCTTTACACATTATTCTTCACCCCAATAAGAACGGTAGAACTAGGTTGCTTCTTCTGGCATGCTGAACAAGTGTGTTTTCCCTTCGTGAGTAACCCGGAGCCTTGCAGGGTACAAGAGACCAAATCTGACTCCCTTTTCGCAGAGCCGAGACTTCACATCTTTGAACGCCGCTCGCTTTTTCCCCAGCTCAGCGCTGAAATCCTTGTGGAAAAACACCCGGTGCCCGCGAAAGAGCAACTCTCGCTGTTGCTTACTGAATCTGAGGATGCGATGCTTGATCTGGGTTTGGTCTTGTTGGCCCTTGCATCGTTGGTTGGGTTGGGTCCGACTCGGTGGGCACGAGAAGGACTTGTGAAGAAGTCTTTCCCCGGTGCTTCCTCAAAAAAATCTGTCATAAATTTAATCGGGTCTTGTCCTTCCGACTTTTCAGGGATGCCCACAACTCTCATATTAGATCTCCGTGAGCAATTTTCGAGATCGTCCAGCTTTTCCTTCAGTGACACGTTCTTTTTCAGTAGCGCATCCATTGAAGCCTCGACATTCACCAGCCTATCACTGTAGTCATTTAGTCCATCTTCAACCTGTGAAGTCGTTCGTCATGAGCTTCGTAATATGATTTAACTTGTTCCAATGTCGCGTTCACAGGTGACGATGCACCAGCCAGTTCTGTTTTTAAAAGAGAGTGAACTACTTGCGTCATACCAGAAAGAAGCACTGACCGGAGCCTTTCGAGATCTTCAGGTAAAGCCGTTAAGGCCTCAGGAGACGGCGCCATATCGTCAGTCTTGTTCGAAGCTTCACCGTCTTTGTTGCCAGTTTTATTCCGAAGTTGCTTTGTACTAGTCATTTTTGTTCCACCGTTAATTCAAGTAATATCAGCTGTCAGATAATCGATTGTAGTGAACATATATCGGAAAAATAACTACTAAATGAACGAAAGAGGTCGGGAGCTACACTCATGTGCATCTACTCACGCCATGCTTAATCCGGAAGTCGTTAAACAAGTCTTAATACTAGCCCTAATGTTTTTTTAATTTTGCCACATGTCCGATTAATTACATACGTTCTTCATCTCATGTGTCCACCAATGCTGTAGGTGGCAGTATAGACAGTGACTGTGCCTTTGAGGGGGACTATGCTGTGCCACCGATTTCCATGGCTGAGGGGCTGCAGCACATCCGTTTCATGGAGGGATTGTCCCGATCTCTGCCGTCATCACCTCTGCTCATCCACCAGACCTCCAGACCTCTGCCGTCCGCGAGGAAGGTGTTCGGTGTGGCCACAGGTACCCAACTCTCTCAGTCATGATACCACAGTTCCTAATGCCAGCATAGGGGTGTACTTAGGTGACACCATCGCATATCTGAAATGTTCAGGAAGTTTTTTTATTTGAGTACATGCGAAGAGCCTGAGATGCTCCTTTTATTTTATTTTATTTTATTTTATTTTATTTTATTTTATTTTATTTTATTTTATTTTATTTTATTTTATTTTATTTTATTTTATTTTATTTTATTTTCACATTTCCAGGGTTCTTAGAAATGGAAGTCGCCGTAGTTAGGTGAACTTCTATAGTGGTGAATGGAAACTACAACAAATATAATTTTTGCACTTCCATTTGCATCAAATGAAAAAAAAAAACAATCGACAATTGCATTTTTATGACTTTCCAAAAGAGGAAAAAATATTTAGGGATTAATTATGTTGGTCAGAAGAGGGAAAACATATTAGCTGATGAATTAGAAACTCTCACCAGCGTTAACCACTAACCCATTTCCAGAAAAGTTGGGATATTTTGTAAAATGCAATAAAATCAAGAATCTGTGATTAGTTCATTTTTATTAAAAAAAATAAAAAATCTGTTTATTTTTGTGCAACTGACCAAAGTACAAAGAAAATATTTCCAATGTTTTCACAGACCAACTTAATTGTATTTTGTAAATATAAACACATTTTGATTTTGATGGCTTCAACACACTCCAAAAAAAGTTGGGACAGAGGAATGTTTACCACTGTGTCACATCACCTTTCCTTTTATTTGCACTTTTTAGTAATTTGGGAATTGAGGATACTAATTGTTGCAGTTTTGCAAGTGGAATTTTTGCCCAATCTCACCTCAGACAAGACAGCTGCTCAACAGTCCGTGGTCGTCGTCTGATTCTCGTTTTCATGATGGGCCATAAAGTACATTCTCATTAGGAGACAGATCTGGACTGCAGGTGTAGTGTCTATGAAACCCTTCTGTTGTAGCACGTGCAGAACGAGGCCTGGCATAACCATAAACTCCCCAGGAAAGATGTCATCTTGATGGCAAAATAAAAAATGGGATCTCTTTAGCATCTCAAATGTTTCTCCTAGACAAAAATAAGGTTTCTTTAAGATCTAAATGGAGACTTTTGCTTGAGTCTCCTGCTTCTCACACTTACAGCTTAGATCGGGCCCAAAAAATCAAGCCCGACCCTACACAAGCCCGTGCACGTTGTGTCCGAGCCCGGCCCAGCCCGACACATTAACAGTAATTATGAGCCCGAGCCCGATTTAAACCCGACCATTTATTTATACGTGGGCCGTTATAACCAGGGGTGGCGCCCGAGAATTTTTTAACGCAGGTGCTGAGGGGGTGCTAGATATATTATACATAAATACTATTAATAAATGAGCAAACATAGGCCACTTTTTTTATTTAATATTCAATTATTTTAATGATCACAATTAAAGTATTAATTTTATTAAATTGAACAAGCACAACATTCAGCATTCAATCAAATATTCTTAAAGATTTATTATTATTAATAATGTTATTTCAACATAATATCTCGTTATTTCGTAATATGTACATAATATGTGTGCGTGCAACAAGCAAGATGTGCATTTGTAAATCCGGTGACACGCGTACATTGATTTTTATTAATAAACAGTGTCGGCTACAAAGATGAAGTTGACGATCGCCATCTCCGTAGTGAACATGCCTATAGAGAGAAATGCACATCATAGATTACATAATCTGAGAGTAGCCTATTTAATTTCGTTTTGAATTGTTTCGTTTAAAGACATTTCAAGCTTTCTTTAGATATATTTCTCATGTCTGTGAGGCATACACTGAGTTTAGGTTCATTTATGATGAGATGCGCTCCAGTTCACGTGCAATGCAAGTGACCGCGCCGGCGCCTCCATGATTATATTGTCTGCTATTTGCTTCTTCTTTTTTTTTTTTTTTACCTTTATTTAACCAGGAAAGTACTCGTTGAGATTAAAAATCTCTTTTTCAAGAGTGTCCTGGCCAAGATAGGCAGCAGTACAACCATACATACAACACATAATACACAATAACATAAAACAACTAAAATAGCAGATACATCAACCACAAATCCTTAGCATATCATGCAGAACAACTACAGCCAGATGTGGCTGCTTCCAAGTCAGTTAATATCCTCTTAAAAGTAACCTTCTTATTTATTAAATACAGGCAATTCGTTGATGAAAAATTTATTAAAATTAAGATACAATTTATACAAAACGAAATTCACTTTAAAGAAAGGTTTTCTACTAAACAAAACTTAATGAAGTGGTCAAAATCATGTCTGACCCACTCCATGTCTCTCGATATATTGCGCATCCTATCTTACTCATGCTGTTCACTTTTCAGAAAATAGATGGAAAAAAAATAACATTATAATATTTTAACAAATATGAAACTAAATGAGCTTATTTAATGGTTACAACACGTACAGACTCTCTATTTGTACAAATTGCTGCACATTCATTTACTTCTGAATTTTGCACACATAAGTTGAAACGCATTTGTTTGTGCCTAGTAAAACATATCTGCAACATTTATCAAGTTCATGGATAATTGTGCGTGCATTTATTAATTATTATCTTAATGAATAATGCAACAAGGATGAAGCATGTAAACTGTGTTGTTTGTTTATTCAGAATGGAATGGATGGCAAATGGATCCGAATGAAGAAACGTAAAAAAAAAAAAAAAGTGAACAATGATGAACACAGAAAATGAACAAGAATGAACTTTGGATGGCCTAGGACAGTGGTTCCCAATTCCAGTCCTTGTGACCCACTGCTCTGCACATTTTGTATGTCTCTCTTATCTGACACACTCAGTTCAGTTCATGGAGTGAGCTAATGAGCTGATGATCTGGTTCAGGTGTGTTAAATAAGGGAGACATACAAAATGTGCAGAGCAGTGGGTCACGAGGACTGGAATTGGGAACCACTGGCCTAGGAGGAGTAGGCCTAGGCTACTACTCTAATATAATTCAACAAGGTTTTATAGAATATAGAATATTTTTTAAACAAAATCAATATTTTTAAAGCCTATTATCTCGGGCCCCGGTGTGATGCGTGCGAGCGGAGGAGACGCTGCGCATGACACGTGACGTGTTGCATTTTGTAACACAAATGCTTGATCAAGGGCCCGGCCCGATGATAGTGGCGGGAAATATCAGCCGATGGTCGGGTCGGGTCGGGTCAAGTTTGGGCTCGGGCAGAGAATCTTAAGTTCTACTCACACTTGTCTCCTTAGACAAAACTCGAATACTCTCATCACGGAAAGTTGTGTTTAAAGTTTTAGAAAATCTCGGCGACATCACACACTGTGCTCAGATTTTTCTTTTTAGCTAGAGAAACTGGATCGCTCACATTTGTCTTCTTTAAACTTTAGAAGAGATCTCAACAGCATCACGCACTGTGCTAATATTTTTCAACTAAACTACAGATTCTGGAGATTTCATATTTGCATCCTCTAAAGATTCAGAAGAGACCTCAACCACATCATTCACTGTGCTCAAACTTTGTTCCTGACCTAAAGACTCCTGTGGTCTCACGTTTGTCTCTTTTAAAGTTTAGAAGAGACCTCAACAACATCACACACTGTGCTTAGATTTTCTCCTATAATATGTATATGTGCAGCCTCTGAAGACTTTAGAGATTACAGCAAGAGATGTTTCTTCTACCACATTCTCAGTTTTGACTCTTTTTCTCTCAAATATGTCTCATTTATGTCTATTTTTATTTCTATAAGACATTTTAGGAGAAACATCTGAAATGCTGTTGATACTAAAATGAGAGATATATGAGAATCACAACTAAGTCTCCTGAGCTTAGGAAAAGCAACCACTGAGCAATACATTTTTCCTCTGGGATGTCTCTGTACAATCCCAGTACACGCCTCCACGTCAGTGGTACCTTCACACATTTGCAAGTCACCCATGCTGTTTGCACTGACGACGATGAGCGATGTTTGCTTTTGCACCTGTCGCTGATGAAAGTCTGGATGGTCCCTTTGGTCTTTGGGACTGAGAACTCAATGTCCATTTTTCTCAAAACCAAGCTGAAACGTGGACTCATCTGAACACATTCCCACTGTCTCCTAATCTAGACCATCTGAGATGAGCTCGGGCCTGGAGAACTCGACTGCTTCTCTGCATACAACTGGCTTTTTCCTTGCGTAACAGATTCAAGTTGCATATCTTGATGCATCAGGCGACTGTGTTAAGTGACAACGGTTTTCCAAAGTACGCCCGCGGCCATGTGGCTGTATTTAACAGAGCAGCGTGATGGTTTCTCATGCAGAGGACTCAAAGGTCACGCACATTCAACAGAAGTCTCCTGCCTTTCCATACATATACTGAGATTTCTCTGGATTCCCTGAATCGTTTCCTAAATACTTTCCAATCTTGCTTTTGAATTGATTTTTGAATTGTTTGACAATCCTCTCATGAAATTTGGCACAAAGTGGTGAGCCATGACCCATCTTTTCTTGCAAAGACTAAGCCTTTGCTGGATTCTCCTTTTATGCCCTCACCGATTACCAGTTCACCTGCTCATTGTGGACTGTTTCAAAATACTTTAACTTGGATATTCTGTAATCTTTTCAGATTGTGTTTCAGCCATCAAAATCTTAATTTGTTTATATATACTAAATACAATTAAGCTGATCTATGAAAATGTTGGAAATCTTATCTTTAGTCAGTTAAATAAAGGTTCAAGAGAATGAACAAATCACAAATTCTTGATTTTATTGCATTTTACAAAATGTCCCAATTTCCTGGAAATGGGGTTGTAGTTTTCTGTAATTTAATGCCAAGGTTATATAACACAATGTATTATTTGAAAAGACTGTTACATTTGCGCTATGTTGTTAAATAATGCATTTTTAAATGTGTGGTTTGGGTGTCCAAATACTTCTAGGGTCAGTGTATTTGCTGTTGGATGTGTCCACTAGGGTGTGCCAGCCACATATTCCTGCTGGAGCTTGAACAGCAGAATGCCATTTTAATGATTGCGTGCATTTTGTGTTTGTTTGCAATCATTTATCAAACATGAAAGTGTCTGAATGTTGGTTTAGACACACAAAAAAAGAGTTCTCATTATAAATGACTGCATTCTTTATCAAGAAGAGTCAATCCTTGCACTTTCATCTGTTGTGAAATCAAGTGCATTGTGGGAGTTTTACTGAAAAGGACAGCGGTGTTGTGTATATGAGTCACTCAGTGGTTCTGTAATTGCTGTTTGTGATGTTAATGTCTCTTACTGCTCTGATTTAAGGTTCACTTTCATCCAGATTGGATGATTCGTTTCAGAGTTTGGACTTTGTACTTTATAGTTTACAGAAAACAAAATGGCAGTAGTGTCATTTGTATAAAAAGAGGGGGAATGGAGAAAGATAATGCTCTCCCACCCGCAGATACTTACTATCCATGAGCCAATACTTTTAACAATTTAATTCCAGAAAGCGACCTAAAAGATGAATGGTTAGAGAGTCATCTAAACCTTGTTTAGGAGCCTCAGAAAAGTGGTTTCACCAATTTGGAGGTCTTCTACATTGGCTCCCAGCATTAATTGCAGTGTGTTTTTGCCGACTGATTTGTAATTCTCCAGTGTAAGCAGTGTTGCAGAGCATCTCATCTCTGCTAATGAAAGTCAGGCCTCTTTATGAGCGCCGTTTCATCCCATTTTTCATGCATTTTCTGCATATTCATGAGAACCTAATCAGGTTCTTTTGCATTTAAGAACCGTCCTGTTGTTATGGAGAAAATATACCATGAACTGAGAATTAAACGGGTATATGTTCAGTAAAGATAGATGAAAGAAAATCATGTCCTTTGTGGTGTGAAATGATACAATGAATGATCTTCTATTATAAAGGATATATTTGGATCCGTTCCACTTTGTCAGTTTGGTTTATAATTCGATGAAAACATACCTGTATTCAGTTTCATTTCACCCAAATGGCCACATAATGGCTTTCAAAATGGAATATGGCTTTTTTTTTTTTTTTTTTTAGATAATCTTTCATATTTCAAATAGATGTATTTTCTTCAAATCAGGTCACTTTTTGAAAGCTTGCCTCATAGTGTGACAAGACAACATGCCCTGCTAAGGGAACTGTAGCTCTTTTTTTCTGGGTGATAATTGAGATTGGAAAGATTCAATACATGTTCATTTTTGTAGACATAGTCAAGGTACGTGTACGTGTATACTTCTTAGGTCAGAAGCATGAGGCCAGAACAAACCTCTGTACAGACGAGGCGATAGATTTAGTTGCAAATGTTTGTAGCATGAAATCTGATGTGGTGTTATTCAGGTAACTAGCTATAAACATGTCAGTTTAACTAGCTCTAGGTAACTTACCCAGCAAGCCTGCTCTGTCCATTTTTATTTTTTTTTTATTTTTTTTAAAGGAGTCATGACCTGTAATTTTCACTTTTCCACGAGAAAAAATGTATGTTATGATTGCCTAACGATTATACACTGGCCAGGAAGCCGATATTTAAAAGTGAAGCGTTGGTTTACCCCTGGGTTCGTCAACCAGCCCACGTGCACGCGCACTCAAATACGTGATGTTAATTTCTGCGCCAACTTGACGTCAAGTCGGCGCAGGATATACCATATATGGACACCGCAGACCTATGCTGCAGGAAGCCCGCCCTGCCCCTCTCCCCCTCATATTCAGTCGAGCGCCGCCATTACTGAATTCCGATTCGAAGTACGCACTCGACCGTGAAAGATGCAGAAACGTTCACAACTTGCGCCATGATGTCATTTTGGAATGATATGCTGAAGCGTTACCTGCGGTGTCAACCCCCCTCCTTCCTGCCACCAATCAACGCGCCCCTCATTTGCATTATTACAATGACCGTCCACGACAGCCAAAATATCGCATCAGATCTCGCGAGACAATAATGCCTTCAGAAATAAGGGTCAGAGGAGCTCTGTGTTTATTTTTTTTCAACTTTTTTTCAACTTTTCTTTTTTAGAAGGGCCTGAAAGACTATAATAGAGCGTGGGTATCCAAGGTAATACTAGGTTATGACTCCTTTAAAGGTGCATAGAGTAAGGCAGTTAACTGTTATGTCAGCTATAGCAACTCATGTGAAAGAATGCAATACTTGCAACACAGACTAATTAGAAAAACGTGCTTCTACCTACAGTACATTTCTGCAAAACTCCAAAAAACGTACCTATACATGCAATTCACTGCAGTTTCCAGCTGAAATGAACACTAGTGGAAATAAAACACCAACAAATTATTAAAGACTTAGTTTACATAAAGAATTTCTTTTCATTTCTTGCACATTACTGTGTTATGACCTTAAAACACTAGTGCATGATTTGTAAACTAATGCATTTTGAAGTTGCATCACATCAGCAGCTCTAGATGTGTGTCTTTTCTGATGTAGTAAACTTGTTCGGTTGCTCACCTGGTACAGCATAGAACACCAGTCATGATAAAAGAGCTCAAAGACTTGTAGAAGCAAGTTAAAATGCCATGGTTGCTTCAGCAAATGCATTTTTATCTCACATTTGCTTTTAACACTATCTGTTAGGTTTAATGTAGGTTATTTTTAAACTTTTAGCACCACTCACTGGACATTTCATTTCCGTAATACGCACAACAATCAACGTAATGACAAGCAGATTCAGGGTCATCGGTTTTGGATTAAATGGATCAAATGTCACCAGAGGCACGTTTTTCCAATAAACCTGGTTTGAATAGTTGCATTGCATTAGGACGTGAAACTAAGGGCCCTATCATAAACCCGGCACAATGCAGCGCCAGGCGCAAGTGTTTTTTGCTAGTTTCAGCCTGACGCAGTTATCATTTTCACGTCCTGCGCCACGTGTTGAAATAGCAAATGCATTTGCGCCCATTTGTGCGCCCATGAGCTGCTGGTCTGAAAACGAGGTGTGTTCAGGCGCATTGTTGGCGCGTTGCTATTTTGAGGAACAGAAATAGACTGAGCCATTGACCAACAAAAGCCTTGTTATTTAAAGAGTTACTGTGTTAGTAATGTGCGCCTATAGGCGGGTCCACAACGCGTGTACACTCTGCTCATTACACACACAGGGACGCACAGCAGCACACAAACATGCCAAATATTAGAAAATAAAAGGATTACAATGTGAAAGATTATTATTGTGTACATAAAGATATGGTGGAATCTGGCTTGTCCCGTAGATGTTCTGCTTGCGCTCTTTTACCTCGCACACGAGCAGATCCGTTTGCACTCTGGAGACGCGTTCGGTCTTTCCGCTTGCAAATTCTGTCATGCAAATAGCGAATCCGTCATGGCGCAAGCGCAATTGGCTTTTAAAGGGAATGGGAGATGAGACTCTGGTTGTTTTTTTGCACGTTACACCCAAAACATTAAGAGAATAGGGGCAACCCTTTTAGACCATGCGCCGGGCGTGTCGACCATTTTTCCCGTCATTAAACTAGCAGTTAAACTAAGTGGATTCGGACACACACAAACTGCACAGATTATTGAAGTACTTGTTACAAGAAAATACTATTAAAAATGTTCTACTTGTTTAAAAATTTTAAGTCAGTGTGATTCTTGATGATAATACAATAAAAGTGAAAAAAGGACAAACGTAAGTATCTTTGCTTTCCTCTTTCTTTCTTTTTTTCTCCTTCTTTATCTCCCTAATTCCATTTGTCTGATTACCTAGTGGTAAAGAGAAGGAGAAAATGGCTGATTGTATCCATCTCTTCAGATTTGAACAAAGCCCAGCAAGAGAGCAGTGACCTTTTTAACAGATCAATCCCATCCTGATTTAAGCGTCCCAGGGCGAGGCGGGGGGTCCCGATGCCACCCCTCCTCCATCAGTTCAGCCTCAGTGAGTATAGAGAAGGTGTGCAGATGCCTCCCCTGAACAACCACTAGATCTTGATTGAAAATGCCACAAGGCCTTTGTTTTCGCGGATTGAATTCTGTTTCTGTCAGGTGCATTACTGCAGCGTCAATTAACTTCTGTCGACACTCGCAGGGAGGCACTGAGTCAGAGATATAGCTCCCCGATGTGGCTTCGCTGATTTATTGAGATTTCATAAGGCTGTGTGTGTCTTCTGTTGAGGCCGCTTTGTCATTTCGTACCGCTGGAGCCCAGTGGTGAAGAAACTGTGATAAGGGCCAGTGAGCATTTGAGAGACAACTTGTTGATTCCTCAAAGTGCACTTACACTACAATAATACAAACATAGGGAACAGGATATGATGTCACACTCTAATACTCTTTTAATCAATAAAAAAAAAAGCAAATAATAAGTTGCAAATGTGATATAACATTTACTCCAATATTCCACAATGCTGCAATATGCGACTTTGAAATGTGTTTTTTTTTTTTTTTTAATTACTTGAGACAGAGGCACTTTTCCCAATCTGATTCTTATTAACAACATCCTGATTCAATTCATTTTCAGTTTCAATCTGATCCAATCAATTCAATCTGATTTAATGGATAGAAAATTATCATCACCCTCCTTTTCCAAACCCAAATTAACTACCATAATCAATAGCTTTACTGCTATCCCTATAGATCTCTATGGAATTACATTTTCCCTCAATGCCCATTAATTGGCTTGATGAAATTACACCTCCTCCTTGACTGTCGATCTGCTTCCACTTTTCCTCCTCAATCCATACCACAATTACAGTGCAATGATTAGCCCTTTTTCAATTCTCAGTAACTCTTCTTGAGTACAACCAGTTCCTCTCTGCATCCATGAAGAAGGACTGTAGCAAAAAGACTACAAACCTGGTACTGAGATCCATCTCAGGTGGTTTGATCACAAGTGGTCGGGTGAGACACGTTGCAGTTTACACCTCGTAGTGACTTGTGTCTCCTGTGACCAAGAACAAACCTAACCTGTTACAAAGAAGAATGTGATGTTTCTAGCATAATTCTCAGTTATTTTAGTGCAATATCGATATTAAGTGGACAGATGTGTTTTACAAGATCTGTGTCAAACTCTTGTTTCAACCTAGAAGTTGATTTACAGCGAATAGGCGTTGCATAAATCTTAAGGGAGACTACAGGTAATAAATAGGGTAAAATATATAGGTAACACTTTACAATAAGGTTCCTTTATTAAACATTAGTAAATGTATTAACTAACATGAACTAACAATGAGCAATACATTTACTACTGTTTTTGTTAATCTTTGTTAATGTTAGTTAATGAAAATAAAGCTGTTGATTGTTTGTTCATGTTAGTTCACAGTGCATTACCTAATGTTAACAAGATTTTAATAAAGTATTAGTAAATGTTGAAATTAACATTAACAAAGATGAACAAATGCTGTATAAGTGCAGTTCATTATTAGTTAATGTTAACTAATGTAGTTAACTAATGAACCTTATTGTAAAGTGTTACCAATATATATATATATATATATATATATATATATATATATATATATATATATATATATATAACTAATAGATATCACCATACTCCCCCCATGTTGATTAATCACAATACATTAAGACAATTGTTTTGTTCTAAGTTTTCTTAAATGTTTTTTTTTTTTTTTTAAATAAGTGATTATGTAATTAAATATGCAGTAATCTGCATTCATTTCCAGGACAGAAATCCGAACATTGGATAAAGACAAGTTAAAAATGATTTTGTTGATATAATCGAGTGAAATCCCCTTTGTAAAAAACCTTTTGGATATTTTGTTTTATCACTCCATAAATCAGAAAATACGGTCAACAGTCATATATCAGGCAAATGATATATTAACAAGCCCCTTCCCTTTAGAATATAAATATATATAAAACATTTTTTTTTTTTTAGTTTAAAATATGGTGTATGCAAGTGACAACTTTGATATTTGAGTTGACTAAACTTAACATTTTAAGTCAGCATGAGCACTTTTTAAGTTGAAACAACATATTTTTTTACAGTGCTACAGACACAAATAAAGTGTAATCCAATAAACACTAACATGTGTATTTGGAATTTTCTCTCCACGAGTCTGAAAGAAGAAGCAAAATAACCCCAAATCTCAAAACTGTCCCAATGCCTGAAAAAGCAATTGTGTCTTGCCTTAAAACCAGGAGTAAACATGGTCACAGCGCAGGGACAAGCTCAGAAAAGGATAACTTTAAAGCTTGTATTTTCTCTCTTCATCTCCTTTGGCTTCTTCAAATCGCTTCCCAATTACTTCCCCATCCCCCAGCTCCCAGATCCTCCCTCGGCCAGTCATTTGTTCAGCTAAATGGAAATGTGACATTTACGGCTGGAATTCTGCTTAGGTAAAGAGGAATGTAGTGAGGGTGAGTCCAAATGATAAAAAGATGACCGTTAAATGAGGAAGAGCTCATAAAATTAGAAAGGCACTGGCATTGATGATGTAGTTTCCACTTAGAAGGAAGTAGCAGCGTTGTTTATTAAGCCTGTAGAATGTTATTTGGGCCAGTTTACACAGAACATGCTTTTCCTTTCCACTTTTCTATTGTTTTTTTTAATGTAAACACTCCTCTAGATGGACGTATTTGACCATTGCACTCCCGTCTTTTCCTGCGTCTCTAGTAGGGATGTGACAGTGAGGAAATTTTCCCACCAGTTAATCGACGTGTGACAACACCGGTATAACCGGGGGGAACGAGGGACGTTGGAGTTTTTACCTCTTTTGCACCTTGCTTTTAAATCTCTAATTCGAAAGCGAAAGTAAATGTGCACGGCCGCACGAGCATTCATAACAGAGCATTTTTAATGAATTCCTATGGTGCTCCGAATTAGCGGCAATTCGAGGCCGGCAATTGCTTGAATAGTGGGTTCATTATTATTCTTAATGAAAAACACAACAACTAGAAAAATCACAACTAACCCTTTGCAGGTTCCCTATTAGCATTTGTTTTAAATCCAAAATATTGGAAGCCTAGTGTCTTGCCTAGGAAGACCTTGCTTTTTTTCCTCTTTTTTTTCGTGTCTTTAACCGCAAAAAACGTGTACTGTGTGATTGGCCCCTTAAAAATAAAGGTTTTAAACACAGCGATGCCATAGGAGAACCATTTTCGGTTCCCCAAAGAACCTTTTCGTGAAAAGTTCTTGAACGTTTTTTGGTAACACTTTATTTTACAGTGTCTTTGTTACATATGTTATATACCATAGTAATAACAGTAAATTATGCATAATTATATGCAACTAACCCCCAACCAAATCCTAATCCATACCCTAACTCTATAGTAAGTACATGTAGTTAATTAATATTACTCAGTACTTAAATATATAATTACACTGTAACAATGACACCTTAAAATAAAGTGTAACCCCTTTTTTCTTGACGTGAAGAACCTTTTCCACTATATAGAACATTTTGTGGAATGGAACGATTCCAAAAGGAGGTTTTCGCAGTGATGCCATAAAGAACCTTTTTGGCTTCCCTATAGAACCTATTAGTGAACAGTTCTCAAAATAAATACAAAAATTATTATAGTGAAGAACTTTTTAATAATCTAAAGAACCCTTTTCCCCTGTAAAGAACCTTTTGTGGAATGGAAAAGTTCCATTGATACTAAAGGTTCTTCATGGAACTATAGATGCTAATTAAGAATCTTTATATTTTTAGAATGTTGGATGTTAAAGGACCATCAATGCTTATTAAGAACCTTTATTTTTAAGAGTGTATATTATTGTACCGTGACCCTGATATCAATATAGTATCGCATCATTTGATCCCTGCGGATGCCCATCCTTGCAATCCATTATTAGAAACGGGGGCGGTTGCATTTATATCAGTTGACAAAATCAATTACAATACAGCTTTGCTCAACCACAATTGATTTGTTCTTAAATTTCGGAGTAAATATAGGCCTACTATTTCTTAGTGTTTTTTTTTGTTTGTTTTTTTTTTTTTTAAATACACGCAGTATGTTCTCCATACAGTGCATGTACAGTGAAGTGTTTATCATGCAGGGCTGGTGCTTGACATTCAGAGGACAGAGGGACATCGAGTGATATTAAACCCATAAATCTCTGTCCGTTTTACCAGAACTAATACAGCGCAGAGAGTGAAATCAAGGCTGTCGGAAAGTTAGATAAATACTGGCCAGATTGCAAACTATAGCATTCAAGTCACATTTTGGCCAGACTGAACTGTTTGTTTGAATCACTGATGCGTTTAGGCTTCTTGATCTTTAATATTTTATGTCTTTATTTAAGAGCATCCGACGTTAGCAACAACAACATCGTGAGTCTGATTCCTGGGGATTCTGTGTTAAGCTTTTACACAAGTTAAGCTTTATCAGTGGCATTTGAGACAAATAATGTTGACACATCACTCCTTTAAAGGACAAATCCAGTGAAAAATGAACCTAATTAACACATGGTTACCGAGTCGATCGTTCCCTGCGATGCGTTTTCATGAAAATCGAATGTATAGAGTTTTATCTTTAAAAACAGATTAGCTCATAACACTAGTATATGGGGCACAGAGTAAGTAAAAGTAAATCGCTAGTTAATACCACTAACAAGGCTCAAAATAGCCTCTAACTAACACTAACACGGTAGCATAATGAGGGTCCCTACATGCAAACCGAAGCATTGAGAACTTTGTAAGTGTACAGACAGTTTAATAAGAAGATACTTTATAAAGACAGTACATTACGCATTTACATGCAGGAGCCATCTTGGAAAACAGTCTCGACTAATCGAGTCACGAACGCCGTGCTACGTTAGATTTCACTATGCGTAATTCCTATCGACCAGCTCACTTAGCACGGCGTTCGTGACTCGATTAGTCGAGACTGTTTTCCAAGATGACTCCAGCCTGTAAATGCGTAATGTACTGTCTTTATAACGTATCTTCTTATTAAACTGTCTGTACACTTACAAAGTTCTCAATGCTTCGGTTTGCATGTAGGGACCCTCATTATGCTACCGTGTTAGTGTGAGGCTATTTTGAGCCTTGTTAGTGGTATTAACTAGCGATTTACTTTTACTTACTCTGTGCCCCATATACTAGTGTTATAAGCTACTCTGTTTTTAAAGATAAAACTCTATACATTCGATTTTCATGAAAACGCATCGCAGGGAACGATCGACTCGGTAACCATGTGTTTATTACCCCTAGGTTCATTTTTCACTGGATTTGTCCTTTAATCAAAAAAGAAAAAAAATACTATGAGGCACGTATAATGTAAGTTAATGTGGGAAATTTTGTATTTAAAAGCAGAAATGTGAAGCTTATACTTTAATAAAATAACTCGCATTCATTTTGCATCAGTTGAGCTGTAAAGCTGTTTAACACAATTTCTACAAATCACTTTTTTATGTTTTCATGCCAACAAAGCTGTGAAATTGCATATAACTTTACACAGAAAAAGTTTTTTTTTACAGTAAAATCATATTTACATGCAAACAGACAGTACTGTGTATGTCTTGTGGTTATACTATTGTAATGTTCAGGGTTATTATAGTTAACAAAAACTATAATGAAATAATAATGTATAAAAACTAGATATAGATATTAAAAAAAATTATAAAAAGGACAAAAACATAAAAAAAATATTAAAACTTTACAATTAAAATGAAAGTGGACAATAAAATAAAGACTACTGCAGACTATTAAATAATAAAACCTATAAAATCATCTTAATGATACTATAATAACACACACAAACACTCGATTTTTTTGTGAATTAAAATTTCGGTCTGGTTTTTGTGTGCTCCACTCAGACTTTTTGTATAAATTTGGTCCATTTTAGAATTAAAATACATAAGAGGATATTTTATTAAAGATTGTTTCAATTTTGTCCATGCAGTAAAAGTCAAAGGGGTCAAAGGCAAAACAACACTTGTATGGAAAAACAAAACAAAAAAACACAAGTAATAATACAAGTTATATCCCTTTATTAGTACACCACTGTTTTAATATAGCGCAAAAAGCACATTGATTTGACCCCTCCTTCATATGGGTCCAAAAAAGAATTAATGGAAGATACAGATAAATTGAAAGTGTGTGAGTTGAACATGGACAGATAATTTGATGAATGGACTTGTAGTTCAATAAGCGGTTAGTTGGCATTTTCCAAGGGTAACGTGAGGTATGAGGTAAGTATCAGACCCAGAGCCTCCAGTTCCTCCAGTCTCTCCGTACTCATTCCAGCGCCACAGTGTCCCTCTGCAAAGCCCTCTCTCTCTCTCTCTCTCTCTCTCTCTCTCTCTCTCTCTCTCTCCCCCTCACCACTTTGCCAGCCTCCTCCCCAGTGGTTACCATGACAACAGCAGCACTGCACCATTCATGGACTGTAGCGGTAGACACACATTCCCTCTCTCTCCCCCCTCTCTCTCTCTCTTTCTCTCTCTCTCTCTCCGCTCGCATCGATCGCCGCTCTCTCCAGTTCTGTCGAAGGGATTCTCCCGAGTGCGAGAACGACAAGGTGCCAGGCTTCCTCAGGAAAGCACGCTGGGAACAACTTCGTTTTACGGTTCATTCGAGTCCGAGGAATGATTCTTCCCTGATGCCTTTCCAGTAAAGCGCCTTCTGCCCGACCCTCGATCTTCCAGTGGACTCTCCTGGAGGAAATAGCCGCTGGTGTGTGTCGGAACGTTGTGCTGTAGTGTGTGTGGATGAGCTGGCCATCGTTGAGACGCTCGCAGGGGCTGTTTGTGTCCGTGGACGGAGAGGGAGGACAGATCTACACCCGCCTGCCATCCCAATGCGGGATTTGGGTTGAGCATGGTGAGCTACTGAACCCCACCCTCCACATATCTCCTTACCTAACCTCTCTCTTTCTGCCTTTCTCCAATCTCTCTCCTCCCACACACACATACGCACCAAATCTGTCCTAAACTGCTTGAGCTGTGGGTATGTGAAGAAATGGACGGGCGCTGTAGGAGTCAGAAGATGTTTTCGGCGGTATGAGCTCTTCGCTTTTGCGCCCGTATTTTATTGTATCTGCGTGTTGGAAGTGCCAGTGCCATCCAGATCGGTTTCATCTGAAAGATGTCAGCTGGTTTGAATGAGTGTTTGTGCTGCAGAAAGGACAGGCTGGAAGTAATGATGCTGGTTGGAGGACCTGTGGGAGGTGGAGTGTGCTGCAATGTTCTCTGCTTGATGGACTTTTCTTCAGCTTTTTCTCTTTATGCATGAGTTTTTGCCCACCATTTCAAGGGATCGAGGTGCGTGATATGTTTGCTGAATTGAACCCAAGCATCTTCTGTTTGCGTTTGTTTATTTGTGTAGTGTGGTTGCATGGGTCTGTTAGCTTCTCATACTGGTTGTAAAGTCTCAAGAGGGCAGCTTTATTGCTAATGATTAACGAACATTCGGTGGAGTGCAGCGCAAATCGCGCCGGTTATCGCCATTTACAGAGTCGCTTCTGCTAAATTCTGATGTTTATAGCAATATTATCAGCTTCCAAGGTCATGACAGAGTTAAAGTTTAATGGTTGGTGGTTGACGTAGCTTTATCGTGAATAATTTTGCCTGGCAGGATCTAACAGGGTGTGACTTTAGGGCTCATTGAGAAAGACACCATTGTGCCCTTCGAAGTAAACACTTACTTCAAGGTTTCTTTAGGACAAAGTCCCTACAGCTTTTTTTTTTAAGTGATAGTAACCCAAAATATAAATTCTGTCATTTCAAACCCTTATGACTCACAAAAGTAGATATTTTGCAAAAGGTTCAAGCTGCTCTTTTTCATACAATGAAAGTGGTGATTTATACTCTAAAATTAACCAAAAATCACCTGAATCTTCTGAATTTCCCATACCATCCAACAATATTCAGTAAAACATCCTCACACACAGCTGTAACATTCTCTATATATTTCAAGTCTGAAGTTGCATTGAAGTCATGCACTGTAAAAAAATGCGTTCAGATATTTCAGGTTCTCGCGATTATTTTCTTAAAAATTGTACTAAGTAACACTACTTTGTTTTATCAATTTGAAAGTAACTTGGGCAAGTAACGGAATCAGTGTATGGCCGAACACAGAGCAACTCCGGGAACATCGACTATGGCAGCAAGCCTAGTAATGATCATGTCGTATACTTATTTTTACAGGACTCTGAATATGTGAAGTAAACTATGCTATCTTTGTTTCTGAATGTGCAATCGCCTCACAAAGCAAAGATATTTGTGATATAGTTTTAGTCAGTTGTACATACAGTACTGTGGACCTCAACACTTGGCACACAAATCTCAAGAATGGGGACAATCACCAAATTTAAAAAGATGAGCTCTTAACATCACAACACAACCAATAACTAGCAATAATGACAAAACAACAACAAAAGTCAGGAAACAGCAAAACAATTATCATATAGCAGTTACCGCATCATTTATTCATGCTGCAATGCATGCTGAAAACATTTCAGCAATGTTGTTCATTTAAAAAATCTTTGTTCATACAACTGTTTGACTAGTTGGGAGAATTCTGTTGGTTTGGCAAGGATTTGTAGTTTCAAGTAATTCACATTTCTTATTATTTGTGACTCAAAATATCCCATTAACAGGAAAATACATAGTCAAAATACATTTTTCCAACTACATTGATGGTGTTTTATTGATGTATTTCCCTGGAAGATGGAAATCTAACTGGTTTGGAATATGTTGAGGAAGGTGAAAAAAATCTATTTTGGATGAACTATCTATTTAAAGCTACGGTCTTTCTTCATAGAGGTATAGAGTCATGAATATCCACATCAATAAATTTTGCATGTCCAAGTTATTATTTCAAGTGTTTCTCATATCTAATGAAGAACAAAAGAGGTTTAATCAAGGATTAATATTTGTTTATAAAAATTGACTCTAGTTGTTTGGCAATGGTACATTTTGTTCTGTGAGACGTAACTTGCATAGTACTAAATGTTCTGATTTCGTAAGTTCTCAGCACAAAGCGTCCAGTACAGGGATTACATTTGAAATCTCTCCTCTTCTCTGCCTCCTCTTTTACCTTTTGAAATTCTCTGGGTCTGAAATGTACAGCATTGCTGTTGTACAGCTGAAGTTGCCCAGGCAATGTGTTAACAAAATCAGTAGGAGGCTGGCGTCCAATGTTTTCAGTCACGTTTAGCTCAAATGGAGTTTTTCGACAAGAAACATAAAATCTCTGTTCCAGAACCTACTGAGCTGTCTCGCTGCCTACTGCCTACAGGCAGCGTCCTAACCGTCATGGAACGATCAAATGACTGATTTGGAATGCTCTACATAGACACGTAATGCATAGAATGTTCCAAATTATGTTGAGCGTTCTACATTATAAGCACCTGAATTGGAATGATCTACATAGACAGTGTAGTTCATGTAGAGTGTTCCAAATCACGTAGTGTTCTAAATAATAAGTTGCTGATTTGAAACACTCTGAATAGACAGCGTAGTGTATGCAGTGTTCCCAATCATGTAGAGTGTTCAAAATGACAACTAACTGATTTGAAACACTGCATGGACAGCGTAGTGTATGTAGAGTGTTCCAAATCATGTGGAGTGTTCTAAATTATAAGTGCCTGATTTGAAACACTCTGCGTAGACAGCGTAGTGTATTTAGAGTGTTCCAAATCATGTAGTGTTCTAAATAAGTTCCTGATTAAGAACCCTCTATATAAATAGTGCTCTGCACGAGAGACTCAACAATTGATTCCGACTGAGTTTGATGGTGTGTTGTTAAGAATAAAATAAAATATAAATATAAAAATATATAGCAAAAGTCCTCAAAATAATTATAAAAAATCCTCAATATACTTCAATATTGAATGAATTCTATGTTTATAATCAACAATTATTTTTTTCTGCCATGTTGGAAACATTTTCACAGAGCTTGTTGCAGTGCATTATGGGATTGGCTTCTCATTTAAGGATACATTCAGTGTTGCCTTTATTATTTTGCTAAAACAAGTAATCTTACAAGTCAGCATCATTAAGAAACCCATTGGGTCAGCTTTAAAGTCGGGAGCGCACCATCGATGGCGTAAAATGCCTCCATAGGCAGCTCTCAAGGATTTGGAACAGAGAAAGAGAGAGAAAGCACGTTAGAAAAGGTTCCCCGAAAACAGACGGAGAGAAATGGAGATGGAGAAGGTGGGAGAAATGGACTGAAAAGAGAGACTGAGTGGGAGCAAGAGAAGGACAGAGAGAGAGAGAGGGAGGAAGAGAGAATTCTGCAGTGTGCCATTAATAGTCTGGATAATGATTTGCTTACAAAACAGAGCTGTGGGATTAACAGTGTGTTGGATCTTTTTCCCACAGCTAATGCTGATGTTACGGAGCTAAGCTTCCATTGGCTAGCATACGTGAGTGTTTACTTTCACTCAGTTCTATATAATAAATGTATGTTCTGTATAGAGTGATTGACTGATGCTGGATATTATCTAGAGACAATGGTGGCTGATGAAATATAATGACGGCGTATGCAATCTACACATTATTGAATTTAGATGCGCACTTATCTTACACGTACTCAAAATCAATTTACACAGATGGCTTTTAAGTTCAAGTCAAAGACCGTAACCAGTTGTTGTGTTATGTTGTAATGGACACAAATGTCCTATTCATTTACAGATTTGAAGAGATCTAAGGGAATAAAAAAGAAAAATAATGGATAATAGGCTCATTAAAAAAAAAAAAAAAAAAAAAAAAAAAAATATATATATATATATATATATATATATATATATATATTTTTTTTTTAAACTTGCATTTTCCAGCTAAAATGAACACTAGTCGCAGTAAAACACCAACAACTTTTATTCCTTTTCGCACAAATTATTATCACAGGAGAAGATTATTGATTATTAAAGACTTATTTTCATGCATTTCTGTATGTTGTGATCTCAAAAGACTTAGTCAGTGCATGATTTGTACGCTGAAACATTGTGACGTTTGCATCACAACACCAGCTCCAGATGTTTGTCTATTGTGATGTAGTAAACGTACTGGGTCGCGCTCGGGTACGAGTCCCATCGCCAGAGGCATGTTTTTCCCAAAGAGCCTGGGTTGAAAGTAATGTATTTGAACTATGTGCAAATAATGTTTTTATTTTAAAATATGCACACAATATTAAAATCATATGCCTAGTATTATGAAAATGGCTCCATTAATGTTTCTTGCCTTGACATTCAATTACATTTTCATTTATGCATTTAGCAGATGCTTTTATCCAAAGCGACTTACAAGAGAGGAACAAAACCATTTATTTAGGAGAAAACAACATTCGTAATATACAAAGCCAAGTTTATTTGACAACTAAAGTAACTTTTAAAACGCTTTGTTATCTAACAACACAGAGAGTGCTGTGTAATGGAGTGCATCCAGAATATCAAAAATATTGGAGGGACGTTGATTCTTTCTCACTGGGTGAGTTCATCATGTCAGTATTTGTAATGGTAATTTGTGCTGTGTGAGTGTGTGTGTGTCCTCTCACAGCTATTACTCACGCCTTGGTTCACTAAAGATTACATTGAAGATCCGCATACCTTCGTGTCTGATTAGCCACTTTACCAATTCTCACCTTCAATATTTCCACCTGCTCATTTCCTTCATGTTACTCAGTAATAGTCTGTGTGTGAGACAGAGTATGGCCATATGACAGAGATGGCATTACAAGCTATCTGAGTTTTTGTTTTGTCGATGGGACGTTTGCAAGGGCGTAGATTTGGTTTGAACATTGGGGGGGTTGAAGTTAGGGTATGCCTCCTGATGCCTCCTTTTCATGTGATCATGGTATAAATATTGGGGGGGGTTATCTCCCCCCAACCCCCCCACAAATTACGCCCCTGGACGTTTGAGAGTTTCACTCTTGAGTGAGTGCTCAGTTCTGCTCAGTGTATTTGCCACACCAGTGTGTAGCAGCCCGAATCACCATCACTTGGCTGATAGTTCTGTGTTTCTCTCACACACGCGAATAGTGAGAGTCTTGCACATAGAATTGACGCGCTACATATAAATGCTATTCTTTCTTGTTTTTTTTCCTGTCAAAATGACTGAGTTCGTTCGCAATTATTCAGGCTTTAAGAACAAGCAGAAGCCACTGGCGGCTCGTTGCTTCAGTGGGCGGGAATAATGAGCAAGCAGCGATCTCATTGGCTCACCTATATGGAATGTCCACGTTTCAGCAAATCAGTTTGAGTGAATGCAGATAATGTAATTAATATTCATGAGCCCAGCAACTCATCAGACTTTAGTGCGTGTTGTTTTATTATTAGTAATAGTAGAATTAGTAGCAACCAAGTAGTAGTAGTATTGTATTTACATTTGTTAACGTTAGCTAAAAAAACTTTTAAAGAATGTATTAATCTTAGTCAATGTTAATTTCAACCTTTACTAATACATTATTCAAATCAAAAGTTGTATCTGTTATTATTATTTAATGGACCTGAGCAAACATGAAATAACAATGAACATTATTTTTTCTTAACTAACGTTAACAGAGATGAATAAATACTGTAACAAGTGCATTGCTTATTGTTAGTTAATTAGTTAATGCATTAACCAACCGTAACTAATGGAACCCTGTTGTATAGTGTTACCTCTTTTTTTCATAAACACTGAATGACAAATAATATCAAGCATCAATATCAGCCCATAAGTTCAGTCATAAAAAAAAATGCTTGACTGATGTTTTGTTAAAAGTTTTAATGATTTCAAATAATATCACATATGAATGTATCTTTGTAAGCTGTGTGTGTGTGTGTTTGTGTGTGTGTTTGTGTGTGTGTGTATATATATATATATATATATATAATACTGTAAACAATTTACTTGCCTATGCCAATTTTCTGTTGTTTATAGAGGGTTCCTATGGAGAAATTGTATGGGATTTTTACTTACAGAACTGTTGCGCTTATTTCTGCAGAATTAAATTCCACTGCTAAATCTTATTGGTCTAAAATCTTGCTCCTCACATTCAACAAATCGGTAAATATACATCAAATATATTGTAATGTGAATATGATGCATCGCTTTGACTTGAGCATAGACAGACGAGTTGGAGTAGAAACCCCAGTTAACCTTTGGGATGATGTGTAGTGGCGACGGTGAGCCAGCGTGAGTGGATGATCTCACTGATGATCTTGTGTCTGAATGAGAACAAATCCCCACAGCTATGTTACAACATCTCGTGGAAAGCTTCCCAGAAGAGTCAAAGCTGTTAGGGAAAACCAGATCCATATTAAAGGGATACTTCACCGATTAGCATTAAGCTTTGTATCAATAGAAACCCAGTAGTATTTTCTCATGACCGTGCTTCCCTCCCTCATGTCCCCTGAGACGAGAGATTTCTGTATTGTGTGTCTGGAAAAAAACCTCAGATGATGCAAAAATCATAATTTATCGTCATCAGAGGCTTTTGTGTCCAGAGGCGAGAGACTCCAGCCAGTAGGAGGAGCTCGTCCCGCATGTCTTCAACCCGCCCATAGGGGGAGCTCACGATAAAACACCGTCTTTTCAGTTTCGAGTCGACTAATAGCCTAGTTGTATCATTTCTCCCGATACTGCCCTCTGTAACCGGTAGGCGTGGCTTGGGCGTGTCCTCGTAGGGCAGCGAAGCAACTGCATTCTGGGAGTTGTTGTCTTTCATCCACATGAGCCAAAAATACATTTTCTGGCTTTTCTCAGTCTAGAAGGCACCAACTTCTAAAATAATTTCACATTTCTACTACATAAATGACCCAATTTAAATACACATTCATGCTTTTGAAATTAAATGTTCAGCGATTCAAAATTGTTCAAAATTCATGTATAATTTTGATGAAAGGTTTTGATCCACTTCAAATGTTGTCTACTGTATTTATTTATTTATTTATTTATTTGTTTGTTTATTTACTTGTCAATTTATTTATTTATATTTTTTGAGTAGGAGTTTTAAGTTCTTTTGAATGGAACTTGTTTCAAAAAAGACAAGCATTTGGCACCAATTGTATCATTTGGACTCCTTTTAAAAGCATTGTATAAAGAGTGGTGAACTACAGTAAATGTGAATCAGTCTCCACTGAGGATCTCCCCTCGCTCTCATCTCGGCCTCAAATTACTCAATCACTGAGAAGTCAATAGGCTTCAAGACAATATTTAGCAAGTCGTTAAAATATGCGTCTGAACCATGGAAACTTTTAAACACTCAGCAAGGGTCAGTTTCCACATGAGATCCATATGTTTTTTAGTTTTCAACCGTAAATGGAGACGTTTAGAGAATGTCCATGCAATCCAGTTGAACAGTGATTCGCTTTGTCAACCTAAAAACCAGCATAACAGTCTATATATTCTGAAGCCATACAATTGCTCCGTCATCAGCAACAGAAAATAAATACTTTTCATGTCTCAAGGATTTAGGCGACTCTGATCATACTGGGCCGTGTTACTGTGAACGCTTCGACGGGGATCACAGCGTGATCGTGGTTCAGATGTTTGTGCTTCACTGTAAATGGATGTTTCTCTGTTTATCTGGAGAAAGTGCAGAAGACCTGCTGGAGCTCCTGTCCTCTTCCTCCGGTTACCATGGCGATCCGGGCCGCACATTCATGATGTGGCTGTGCAGCTCAGTCAGAATGTGTTGTCATTGTGTGTGTGTGTGTGTGTGTGTGTGTGTGGACTGCCCACAGGTGCGAGTGCTGTTGCTCACCCTCTTTGGCACTGAAAGGCAGGTTTGGTTTTCACACCGTCTCTACAGTGTTTCGTTCTCCTGTATTGCAGTGCCGTTGCATGTTATATATTATGATAAATCTGCCAGTTAAAGCCTCCAGGGGCTGAATTTTAATAGACACGGCTTAACATGCCAATTGCTTTAGGTACTATATAATGAGATATAGAATATAGAGGTATATAAGGCTTTTGTGACTTAAATGTGTGTAATTGTCCTATTTCATGAACAATTAAACAATTGTTTAATTGTTTATAAAATAAACAGTTCTTCAACAACATTATGAACTAAAATAATGTTGAATAAAAAAATGTAAAGGTACAAGAGCTATACACACAATTATGCCATCCACTACCGCAATAGATGGAGCATTTATTTATTTATTTCACCTATCAGTCATATTTAATCATATAATACATAAAAAGCTATATTTATTATTATTATTATTATTATTTCCCATGCCAATTGCTTGAGGTTTGTTTGAAGACTGTTAGGCTTTTATTCTTTTTTTTTTTGGGGGGGGGCAACCTTTTGCCAATTGGCAATATATATCTAATTATTTATGTATTAGCTCTGAAATGGCTTAAAATAACTTTTTTTTTTTTTTTCATTTTGAACCATCAGTCCTATTTTTATTTATATTGATTTAATTATATGATATTTAATCATATAATTAGTGCTATCAAATCAATTTAATCGTGATTAATCGCATCTAACATAAAAGTTTGTAAATATAGAATGTGTGTGTGTGTGTGTACATATTGTGAACATTGAATGAATGAAGAGAAATCCATGCTAGTGAAATGATCTGATAAAGCCACTAAATCTATTTTTTGCACATCAACATCTCTGTCTCTGTGTGCATTTCCAGTAAAAGGATTGTGGGTATCAGCGGGGTAATTGAGTGTCAGGATCATTAATGCGATGACGGCCGAGCATCAGACGCTTCTCGCGCGTTAAACAGCAGTGCGTCTTTTAATATCCTTTCTCTCCTCTGCTCGTTTCACAATCAACATGCGCTGGAAAGATGTCATTTTGATTAGCTCATTGAAGAAAGCTTAGTGCTGTGTGTTTTCGTTCGCTCATTAACACAGAGGATAAGCTAACCGTCACGCGACACCCAGACGCTGTTATTCACACACCTTGCGGATTGCAGCAATAGTTGTGCGTTGTGCCTGATAACCTGCATTAAATGACTTGCACACTCACCTTCCCGGCATTTTCGAGGCTTACTTGAAAAATACATTTAAATTTGATTTCATTTTCAAATCAAATTAGTTCCCAACATGATGTTTTATCATCTATACCAGAATGTTATTATTCTGTTCAGATAAAGTAGTCATAAGCCGATATTACATTTTCAGTGCTGATACCCGTGTGTGGCGGTCGATATACCTCATTAAAATACAGTAAAATCAGTAATATTGTGAAATAATATAACAATTATTATAAAAATAATGAAATGTAATTTATTCCTGTGATGCAAAGCTTAATTTTTCAGCATCATTACTCAAGTCTTCAGTGTCACATGATCCTTCAGAAATCACTCTAATATGATGATTCCTTATTAATGTTGAAAACTGTTTTTTAACAGTTGTGTATATTTATTAATGGTTAGTGTTGGAGGGATTGAAAAGTTGACATTTTATTGATTTGTTTTTGCGATTGCATCTTCAAAATCACTGCATTCTCAGCCTTTTCTGTCGCAGCGTGAACCGTAGTATTTAGCCATATTAGCACTATATGCTGACATTTGATGTTGTTATGACGCTTGAGCTGCTTAAAATAAGCTGAATCTTTTTGCTTCAGATGTGTTTTCCAACCAAAGCTCATTTTGTGATAGATGCATTTATACAAATCAGTGACATACAGTAATTACAAATCAATTCAAGATTGTAAGTAAATATAAATGGTTCATAAATATCCTCTAACCTCTACTGTATTGCACATGCTGCATATTTCACATCAGGTTTCGTGATAGACAGAAATGCACGTGAATGAATGTGCCGTCGAAGACAGACAGGAGTTTAAAGCTCTACGATTTAATCATCACAGATGTCTATTTCTCAATCAGACGCACTCATTGTACATAAGCGTTGCCTGTGTTCACACATGAACCAGCCGCAGTCGCGTCAGGGTTTTGAGACGCGTCTTCATTGCAGCTGACCTCAAATGAACTCGGACGCGCACTCACACACAAGTGCAGCCCAGTTGTTTAGCACTCTCAGAGATGTAGCAGATGTTGCACGACATGTGTGAATGTGTGTAGAAAGCGCTGCACGATCTAAAGGAAGTATTAGACATGCTCTACTGAACCCTGGCTAGGGTTTGTTTTGTTAGGAGTGTGTGTTCTCCTCTGAAGTGTATTAGTGTACATTAACCTAAAATGCTCAAAATGATCCACGCTTTGAAAAGCATTAGATTCATGAATTTATGCGCCAGTTCTAGAGCTTGTCTGAATTTACAATGATCAAAGAATAAAACAAGTTTGTCTTGCATAAGAAAATGAAGCGTATTTTAAAATTGAGGCATGATATTTATTAACTCACAAAGCTTGTAAAATAAAATGTGTAACAGCAGAAAGTGCCATGATACAGTACTGTTATGTTTGTTGGACGTTGTGTCACCATCTGATGTGTCAATCATTTAGTTCCATACTGATCGGGATGAACTGATATTACATATTTCTGATTCAACCCAAGACATAATGTTTCTGAAAACCCAAGTTTGGTTTGAAGATGAAAAATGAACCATAAAGTTTTAACAAAATAAAATTGAGATGAAAAACTGGATTAAGATTTTATCTCATTGGCAAATAGTTATTATTATTAATTTTTTTCTGTGTTGAGCATAAACATCACTAACTGTTCTTACATGTATGCTGAAAAACTATTTGCCAATGAGGCAAAGAATAAACTTTAATTCAATAAATATATTCTGGATCGTTTTCCATGAACACCTGAACCCTGGAGAAACACCTGCAGATGGGAGGGGCCGATGGCATGGGAGGGGGTTAAAGTGGGCGGAGCTACACATGTGGGAGGGGCTTGTCTCTGTGAGAAGATTCGTCAATCAATCACAACAAGCACTGACATGACGCGAGTGTCTCAGTCGGCCAGTGATTGTTCTGATCTCACGGAATATTAATATCCTATGACATTTTGCTTATCAAGTATATACATCTTGTTTACCAGAATGTAAGGCATAAATACAGAAAGATAAGATCTGATTGGGCCATCTGGTCAGTGTGATGCTTGAGTTTCTTTGTATGTGTTTGATTGATGTTCAGGACCAGTGAATGCATAAAGAGAGCAGGGAGACTTGGAATGACATTGTACAAGTCTCAGAACAATAGTGCAGTATGTTATGCATAGCAGTGTTTAGAGTTCAGCATCATGATAGCATTCATGCACTCTGGCTAAAAACAGCATTCGTACACGGAAACACACCGAACTCACACGCAACTTCATTTGTCTTGTTGCCCACATGGTGTTTGAACACATCCAGTAAGTGAGGCTGTTCTGCTGCTCCTCATAAGGCCTGTTGGTTTCAGAGAGCAGGTTTAGAGTCACATGACCACTGTATCCGCACTGCCTCCTGCTGTTGTTCAGGCATCTGTCAGTGTGTGAATGCTTCACATTTCCCCGTGAGCTGGTTTCATGTTCAGCGATTCCTCCACCATCTGAAGCTCTCGTGGAATGCGGTTCAAGTTATGCCGAAGTCCCATTGAGTCTGACACTACTATCACAGAAAACAAATATTAAGATTGTTAGATGATTTCTAATTTCCCCATGTGTGCTTTCTGTTAATCTTAAAGGACAATTTGTTGGGTCAGAGATTGTGATGCAAATTATTTGTGTAAATTCAGGCCAAACTGACAATGAATACAACAAAAGAGTTTTATTTTATTTTATTATAATCATATTTAATTATTGAATCATTACAATAAGGTCTCATTCGTTATGCATTAGATAATACGGACTAACAATGAACAGCATTTATTAATCTTTGTTAATGTTTGTTCATGTTAGTTTACAGTTTATTAACTTTCTCAAATTTGGATTTTAAATATGTATTCATAAATGCAGAAGTATTGCTAATTTTTGGTTCATGTTTACTATAATTAAGTAATGTTAACAAATGAAACCAGCATTTGAGTCATGCTAGAAAGGGTCAATGAAGAAAATATAGAAACATTTACAAATTTCCTTAAAACATTTAACAATTTACCTGTTAATCATTATTTCATGTTGAACTTTTATTTATTAAGTATTAGAGAGAAAATCTAGATTTTTGATACTGGGGGTTCACAAGCACTATTCTAAATGAAAGAGTTTGTTTGTTTAATTAGTGAATCAGTTTAAAGAGGTAAGAATTTTCATGTATTAATTGCTTTTGTATGGCCAATGTGTGAACAGGTAGTAATGAAACTTAAAAAACAAGACCTTCCCTGACTTCCTAGGTTGTCTATGAAAGCTTATAGACTGATTTTTATTTGAAGGAAAATCAAAAGGATGTGACGTTTATGCGCTTTGAGAGCCTCTCTTCCTTTCTGACACACTAATGCTACAATGTTCAGAATAATGCCTATTCTGTACTGTAATGTCAATGTGTCGTGCAAAGAAAAAGGATTAATTCAAACTGTAGTCACACATAGCCAGATCTATATAGTCTATAATCTCACGTATACTTTATAATCAAACTATCATGACAGCATAGTTTTAATTATCTCGATGCCGGTGAATCGCAGGGTTGCTGCAAACATTTCCACATCGCTATGATCAGATGCTTTCTGAACTTCTGTATTCAATGCTGTCATTTTTGTTGTGTTTATTTCGTCATTGAGAGAAAAGCACTCAGCACATATTTACATACTCGTCTAAACGTCGCTCTCAGGAGCGTGGACGGCTTCGGGATGTTCGTTAAAAGCGTATTGCTGCAAAGGTATGTCATTCTTTTAAGCAAAGAACGAAAAAGATCTTCGCTGTGAGTGTATCGGGGCATCAAATCACATTCAGTCTCCTGTATGTTACGTGTGCACTAGCAGTAATTAGCCGGCTGCAGTTCACTAAACGGCCACCGGTGTCACTAATAAGAAGGGTTTCTGAATTCTACATACAGCCCCTTTAATAAAGTAATGTTGTAATACGATTTGTTTGTCCAATATGCCTAACAATGCCCTGTAGTCACGACTATATTCACAATATAGAACAGCCGCTCATATAAGTATTGATTTTTGTCTCATAATCAGATCACATAATGAAATAATGGATATGAAATTAAATCAGGTGAGTGTATCTGTGGAACTATTACAATCCAATGTTCTACCATTAGAGGTAGTGAAACCCTATCCTCCCTTTGACTTGATCCATCTGTTGTCTCTGACCTTGGCTTATGACCTTTCTCTGTCGTCACCACCCCCTGTTTTTGCGTGTGTATTCTCGGCTCCTCTGTGAAAAGCTGAGTTAGTGAGGAGCTCCTCGATTCTTGTGTCTGATCTCGGCTGTCGTAACGGCGGTCACATCTCCTGCTGGGACTGCAGAGCTCTTCTGTTTCTCTTTCTGCATCTGTTGGTGACTCATTCAGTACATTTTAGAGCTTTGCATTCAGAGTTGCATGTTAGTGCAGACAACTGTTAGCTAAGCTTGTGTGTGCAGACCATAGACTGTAAAAAAAGATGGACGATGTGTCTCCACCTCCTTGAACTGCAGAATAATGAAGACAAATGTCCCAGAAATGGCCGCTGTCATCTTGCGCTGGTGACTTCATTTGGAGCCAGAGTCTGCGCAGTAGTGTTCGTGAGGTAATGAGCATCAAATAACTAACTAAAAACAACGTATTCGAAAAACGAACACTCGGCTTGATAAGAACTACCTAAAATGGCAAAACCCGTCTTTGGGAAAAATTTATTTGAAGTGTAGTTTGATTTTTTAGTTTGGCTCACATCCCATTCACTTACATGTAGAGGGTGGGGTTTATGACCTATACTGCAACCAGCCACCAGGGGGCGATATAAATGCTTTGACTTCACTTTTCAAGATGTGTGCGGCAACGAACGAGCAAACTTGTTGAAGATTAGCCGATGGGCTGTCGATTCATTTAAATAAGCGATTTCATCAGAAAAGCCATTTATTCGGCATAGTGAAACCTTTCCTCCATTGACATCCATTAAAGAAAAACGGACTCTTTTCTCCTTCCCTGCGTACGGCAGCGCTAGCAGGCATTATGTGGCTTCCAGTGGCTTTGCAGACAGTCATAAGCTTTTAGGCCTTGTTTACACCTGGTGTTTAAATCCATCTTTTTTAACCCAATTTCAACCACTTCTGTCCTGATTTCTTCGAGGGGAGGGTCTATGGGTGGGTAAATGTATGGGTTTTATCAGATCTTACGATCTAATGGACAAAATAAGCTTGTACAATTTACATATAAACGCGCCCGGAGACTACAGAAAAACATATGGAGAGCAGCAGTGGTGTAGTGCAAATCCATGGGCGAGGAAGGACGGTCAGTGGAGATCACACAAGCAATGTGCAAACTTTACTCTAGAGGTATGGCGGTGGAGAAGTCTCAAACCCCAGTCAATTATTCACTACAGAAAGTGAAAGAAAAAACATCTGACGCTGCATTAACGGTTCATATTCTCTCAGAGACGATGAGAGCAGAATCTACTTTAACGTGCTGAAAACGGTATAACTGTCTTCATTTATTTTCTTAACATTTCTCTTGTGGCCCATAAGAAAAATAAAAAGAGAAGTATTTCTTTTTAAACAAGTTGTTTTTGAAATGAGGAGTAAGCTAAACTAACTAATCTTATATTTTCCTGCACTTATAACTATTGTGGGGAAACTGAATTGTAGCTAATAGCCTATTAATTTAATAATAAAAGTAATAATAATAATTTATTAGGTCCGCTACGCCACTGGAGAGCAACAGCTTTAGTTTCTGTTCTGACAGCGGCAAGACCAGCCGAACGCTGTGAGTGTGTGTTAGAAATCAGGAATGGTGAGAGAACATTGAGCTTGGTACATTTTTCATCTTCAAACCAAACTTGGGTCTCCAGCCAAAGTTTAAATCCCGTCTGGCTAGTGCTCTTCCCATAACGTTTACGCATTAGGTCAGTAGACTGGTCGAGAGTGGACAAGGTCAAAATGTTTAAACCCCGTTTACACCTGTATTTAGCGTCGTCCACTTGTGATCCGATCGACCAAAATGCATCTTAATACCAGGTGTAAACAGGGCCATACACACTAAATCCAGTGAATTACCGATTGACTTTTCCTATAGACAAATGTGCTGGTTACACAAGCAACAACCTTCCGTCTTTCCACCTGTAAGAAGGCATTCACACATCAGTACCAAAAACTAGTTGCACTCACACTAGCTGTTCAGAAGTCTGATTGCTTGTGGGAAGAAACCGTTTTTGAGTCTGGATGTTCTGGTCTGAATGCTTCTCAGCCTCGTCCCAGATGAGCTTGAACCCGATGTGGGAAGGATGAGCGAGAGGAGTCTTGATGATGGAGGTGGTCTTCCTCACACACCGAGTGTTATAAAGGTCCTCAGGCCCCAGTGATGCGCTGTGCCGTCTTCACTACTCGCTGTAGGGCTTTCCCGTCAGATGCTGAGCAGTTTCCACACCAGATGGTTAGAACATTCTCAATGTGATAGTCTGTATTTTTTCTATATTTTGCATGTAAAAAACTTTACCAGAGGTGTAACAACTGTTTTAGCTGCAGTGTGTTTGTGCATTGTCTATGCTACACGATTTAAAATAGATTTTAAAAAAACACTCTGATATTCTGGCCATAGATATGTGAAAGGTTGTTGATTCAATGTCTTGAATGTTTTTGGAAACGCTGACCCAAGTCTGCACCTGTTTTCCACAGCAAAGCCTCCTCCGTTTGCACACCCCTCATCTGTATTCCAGTCATGTGTAAAATCTGGAGTAGTTTGTCTTGGTCCGCGGCCTCTGAAAAAGGTCGATTTTAGCCTTTGCTCATCCCTCTTAAACTCTGCCAAGCACACTATCTGCTGTTTAGCTTTACTAATGTGGGAAAGATTGGCATTGCTTAGATCGACATGGGGGAATTCATTTTGAATGAATTGCACACACTTGTGTTTGTTTTGGTAGTCTTGGCTCAATTGGATCTCTGTACCAATATAGAGGTTTAGATAAAAAAATAAAAAAATACAACATAATAAGACAAGTTGAACTGAACCCATGTGTATTTTATTTAAACAAAACATGAACAAACACAAAATGAACAAAGACTTAGCTTGACTTGAGCATGAACGCACAGTGGAAACATGAGGGCTATATATACAAAGACTAATGACTTACAAGATCATGATCAAGACAGTGGACCAATGACAAAACAGAACTGAGTATCACATGACAAGATAAACCAATGGAAACAAAACACGTGAAACAGAAGCAGCACATGACATGATCACATGAGGAACAAGGGAACCACATGACAAAATGAGGAGCGTTAGGTGTGTTGGACTTCATGCGGCGCTGTGTAGATCGATCTGCGTCTGACTTTCAGCAGTGCATGCTGAATGTTTGCATGATGTTATCCGAGTTGAGAGCGCCGACGCCACGTGACTGACGTTGGCATTGAGATACCATAAGAGCGTTTGGAGAGCAGACGGCTGACACAATAAACCAAAAAACTCTTTTCATGTAACCATAATGTTATATTGTGTCATGTTTATCAAAACAACACTGATTTAAAATATATAGACCCACTTTAGAGCACACCTTAAGTTATGACTATGAGAATTTCAAAATAAAAGACAAACCACAAAACAGACATGACAAAATATATCATTCTAATATAATATTATATAAAATTTTAGGAGATGAAACATTAAAGGATTTTATTTAAAAAATAATTTAATATAATATTAAAATTATGTTTTTATATATATATATATATATATATATTATAAAATAATTATAAAATTATATTATATATTATAAAATTATATATATATATTTTTTTTTAAATAAAATATAAATATATTATATATTATTTTATTTTATCAAATATTATGAATTATATATATTAGTGCTGTCAAATCGATTAATTGCGATTAATCACATCTAACATAGAAGTTTGTGTTTATATATGTGTGTGCATATATATATATATATATATATATATATATATATATATTATATATGTGTGTGTGTGTGTGTGTGTATGTATGCACAAACTTAATGTTAAACGTGATTTATATATATAATATAGTAATATAGTATCTGGACTTGACATAAGTTTCATGTTGTTTTAAAAAAAACAAGCAAAATCGTGTCTTGACTTGTACGAGGAATGTTCATTATTATTGTTTGTAAAATAGAACGGCTTTAACATTTTCATATCTGTTTTTGTGTTGTTGTGCCATTTTTGCGAAGTTGCTTCTTGACGGTTGCGATGTGCAACCTTTGCAGATGTTGTCCCGCCACAGTCCTGAGCGCAGCTGCACTGTGAGTGTGTGTGTGTGTGTGTGTGTGTGTGAGACGAGTAATGAGTGGACTGAGACTCTATTCTCTTCCACCTCCCTCCCTCCGTCATCAGAGACTCTCCTTCACGACCTGCCGTGACTCTCAGTAGATGATGAATCTGTACACCGCCTCTTCTGCCAGACTCCAGACCTCTCGCACCTGCACCGGTGCCGCTTCATGCCCGCCGGACACTCCTGCTGGGCAAGAGGGAAAACACAACAACAGCGAGACAACATGCCCACTCCCGGGAAACTACAGCCACCCTTCGTACCGCACGGCCTGTTGCCATAGCAACCATCTGTCTTCTCCGGAGCGCAGGAATGCAGGGATGACAGGACGGAGGGGGAGGAGGAGGAGGAGGAGGAGGAGGAGGAGGAGGAGGAGGAGGAGGACAAGGAAGTGCTTTATGCTTTCTTCTCCATCTGCATGTCTATGTGGGTCATTTCAGTGTTGAATGATCACTCGTTTGATCGTTGCATCTCTGGATCAGTCGATTCACGAATGAGTTACGAATACTATCACAAGCTCCAGCATTGTTATCAATATTTACATATGAAGAGTTCAGATGCAAAAGCCTCTAAGTGCCATCTGAAATTTTCTTTTAGAATTATCATTTTTGTAAAACTTGTATATTTAAGTTAAATAATTTCACTTAAATGACAATTAATAGGTAATTTGCATTGCCATTTAAGTGAAATTATTGAACTTAAATATACGAGCTTGATAAAAATGATCATTCTAGAAGAAGATTTCAGATGGCACTTAGAGGCTTTTGCATCTGAACTCTTCATATGTATATAATCACATTCTGATCATTTCATAGTTTTTTTGTTGTTGTTGTTGTTTTTGGAATAGTACGAAACTTGGTAAAGGTTTTGAGACTTGCTGTCTAAACACACACACAAAAATCATGGACATGATTCGAAAAGGTTAAATGGTCCTGAATAAAATTGTTACATTTGTTCTGTTTACTGTCAAAAATAGAAGATGAATTTCATCTAGTGGAAGCGTTTGGTACTGCGGCCAAACAATCTTACCGAAAGCTCATTTTTTGAGCTATCAACCTCAAATTTGGAACACAGCTTGTTTAGATTAATGGCTTTGATTTTCTCACCGTTTTAGAGTAAAAATGTGTTTTGGAAAATATGTATTTCATATAAAAATTGAAAATTTTGTCGGTGCCGATGGCCTTGTGGTCAGCGTGCCAACATATAGCGCCGTTGTGCTTGGGTCCCGGCTCGTTGACCTTTCCTGATCCCGTTCCCCGTCTCTCCCACCTCGCTTCCTGTCCACTCTCTACTGTCCTGTCACAATAAAAGGCAAAAATCACCACAAAAAATAAATAAAAAGAAAATTGTATTTTTGTGCATTTTTCTTAAAAATAAATGTAACATTTTATAACTTTTTTTTTTTTTCAATTTCACTTTTTATAACTATTTTTACATCAGCAATAATCTGCCCAGTGTCATCTTTGAAAAGAGACCAAACTGAAGTCTGTGCTCTAAAGATTTATTCAAGATTTATGACAGTTTAAGTTGGAAATTTCATTTTCAGGTCTATGCTCAAAAAGTGAATAAATGGATTATAACTACTGCATAAATATAATTTAGTTCCATAAAATCCCTTAAAAATACAAAACATTAAATTAAAAACATTATCGAACTAAAATATAGTACAATCATTTCATTGAAATAAAAAAAAAAACACGCAAACAGTACCAGAGGGTTAAAAGGCATTTCGTAAAAATTTTAAATGCAGTAAAAAAATTAATATTGTGAAATATTAAATATTATATTAAATATTAAATTAAACGGTTTTCTATGTGAATATATTGTTAAATGTAATTTAATTCTGTGATCAAAGTTTAATTTTCAGCATCATTACTTTATGATTACTTTATCATTACTTTATCATCATTACTTTATATACTGCTTTATGTTTTTGTGGAAACCGTGATACATTTATTTATTTTTTTGCATTTTTTGCCAAATATAAGGTATATATTTAGAAATACCACCTTTGATAAATGCAATGCTGAATAAAAGTATTATAGTATTAGAATAAAGACCCAAAATATATAACATTGTAAATTATTACAATATACTATTTGTTAAAAAAGGCTTGTGCAAATAAATGTTTTTTATTTCTACTTTTTGATGCATCCTAAAACTGATTGTTAAATATTATCCTTCATCTGTTTTTTTTATTTTACTGTATTTATTTCCTAAATTAAACATTTTGAATCTCCTTGGCAACAAAGACAGTTTGGTTGAAATCACGGTTCCTCTTAATAATAATAATAAATAAAAAACATCACCCTTTTAAGCCTTTTTATGTATTTTGAATATGATCAAAAGGCAGTAAAATATAAAGATGCATTTAAGCTATATCCGTTTCTTAGATGTTCCGTCTATAACATATGCGTTTGAGTACGTCACAAAGCTCATGTTTTGCACCAGCACACGGTGTGTGTCCTATAGATAGCAGCTCTGCAGTGTATTTGAGGTAGGAGCGTGGGTGCTGTGACTGTCTATGTATAGACGCATTTCCAGCACTGACATTCTCGCTACACAAACATACACTCAAATCTACCCAGACACACACACAAATGCTCAGTTTTATATAACCAACAAATCCAGAGCACTGCGCTTGTGCTTATTTTCAACATATTTCCTGCTACAGAATGGAAAGGAATTTGAGAATACTTTTCAATTTGAGTCATTATTGATGAAGTCGGCACGGCCTGTCAGTCAGGTCTGACCCGTCCATTACAAGTTACAAATGTTGCCTATATTCAAATTTAGCTCAGTGTTATCAGTCTGAGGACGACTGACATTGTTGCCGGATCACGCAGACATGCAGGTTTAGAGTAAGTACTCTTTCACTTACAGGAAGAAAGAAAGAGTTCTGAGGTAAAAGTAAAGAGCAAGTTGTGTTTCAGTCCCAGTGGCTGCCTTCCCAGTTTGGTGTTTGTGTAGATCTCAGAACGTGTCTCTGATATATTGATGTTTTGGAGTGTTAACATGGCAGGCCTGTGGAGGGTGTGTCAGCGGGGCAAGTTGAGACGCCTGTGTGATGTCGTCGGTCAGTTCTTCAGCTCGGTGAGATCATGCTCATACGTTATGGCTCCAGGCTCATCGAGGAAAGCCGTTTGTCTGGTTTATCTGTTGTTGTTGTGCAGGACGGGGAAATTCACTCTCACGCTGATGTCTCTCAGTGATGTATAACTTGTAAAAGCAGTGGCATTTCAACTATTTATATTTTTATCATGACATACAGTATGAGAGCTCTTTATAGCAGTTGTTGCGATGAGATTGCAATGAGATTAAATAAGGAACAGCTGGAGGATTTTGCTTTTTCTCAAAATTTTCCCTTAGTAATGTTAGTTTTGCCTGAAAACACCAATGTTTGCAATCAAAACTCCTGAAACATTTTTGGTTACACTTTATTTTAGGGTGTCATTGTTACAGTGTAATTATATATTTAAGTACTGAGTAATATTAAGCAACTACCTGTACTTACTATAGGGTTAGGGATTGGTTGAGGGTTAATTGCATGTAATTATGCATATTTTACTGTTATTACTACAGTAAGTACATATGTAACAAGGACACTGTAAAATAAAGTGTTACCTCTTTTTTTTTTTCTTAGTGCATAGAATATTTAAAAATAACCTATTGAATGGAAAGACTCCGTGGATATTAAAGGTTCTTCATGAAACCATCGATGCCATAAAGAACCTGTATTTTTTTTAAGAACTCAAGTTTCTCATTAAATTATGTGATATCTATGATATCACATTCGTTTTATAGCTCTATATTCTTGCTGTATTTCATTACTTGTAGAATTTCTGTCCATTTTCATTTAATTTACCAACTGAGAAATGTTTTTAACTGTATCTTCCCTGATGTATAGAGCAAACTCTGAGCGTGATAACTGTCTTCTGGTTAGCTTTATGTTCTGATCTTCATTCAATGCTGTATTGTTTCCTGGGGTAGGACAGTCCAACAGCTGAATGTTTCACTGAAGACTCATTATAAACACGCCCCATGACCGAAGAACACACACACACACACACATACACCACTCTGGTTGTGTGTTCACCTACGACTGTCTGTTGTTCGCGCCACACGCAGGATTAGTGTGTGATGTGTTGAAGGAATGGCATGCCAGGGAACAGGTGTGTTGTGGTTTTCTTTCTCGTCCTCATCTTCCTCTTCTCTCTCTCTGTCGGTTGTAGTTTCTCAGATTTTTCTTTGAATGAACGGTTGAGAAACTCCTCTCTCGTTCTGTTTTCATGATGTTAGCTTGTCGAAGCTTGGCTTTGGCCAGTGGTTCTCAACTGGTTTTGCTTCAGGATTTTTCATTGGACATGATATTGGACACAACTCAGAATCAAAAGTGATTATTAAAGTGATATTTCTGACTCTTGAATTCTGATGGGATGAGGCACGTTTGCAACTGTTGTAAAGTCGATATAAACAGACATGATCGCATGTTTTATATTAACACGGAACATTAGGACTGCATTACTTAAAAGAATGATTTTGAAAATTATTAATAACTGATGTAACTTTGTATTTACATTGTTTTTACATTGCATTTGCATTGTTGTTTATTTGGCACACATCTATCTATCTATCTATCTATCTATCTATCTATATATCTATCTATCTATCTATCGTTCTATCTATCTATCATCTATCTATCTATCTATCTATCTATCTATCTATCTATCATCTATCTATCTATCTATCGTTCTATCTATCGTTCTATCGTTCTATCTATCGTTCTATCTATCTATCTATCTATCTATCTATCTATCTATCTATCTATCTATCTATCTATCTATCTATCTATCTATCTATCTATCGTTCCATCAATCGTTCCATCAATCGTTCCATCAATCGTTCATTCAGTCTATCGTTCTACAGTATCTACCATTCTATTGTTATATCGTTCTATCTGTCGTTCTATCTATCGTTCTATTGTTCTATCTTTCTATCTATCTATATATCATTCTATCGTTCTATCTATATATCTATCGTTCTATCATTCTATCTATCGTTCTATCGTTCTGTCATTCACTCTATCTATCGTTGATTCGTTCTATCATTCTATTGTTCTATCAGTCTGTTATTCACTCTATCTTTTTATCTATCTGTCTGTCTGTCCATCCTTCTGTCATTCACTCTATCTATCTATCTATCTATCTATCTATCTATCTATCTATCTATCTCTCAGTAAGGCCTAAATAGTCTTCGAATTATAATCTTCACACTTCAAGCAATTTGAACTGTTTTAAACTTTCAGGCAAAGCAAGATTAACTTTGCCTTGACAGATGTTCCTTTTCTAGCTCTCTCTCTCTCTCTCTCTCTCTCTCTCTCTCTCTCTCTCTCTCTCTCTCTCTCTCTCTCTCTCTCTCTCTTAGCTGTTAGCTGATTATATAGTGTAGTGTGAGCTGGTTGATGTGGTTTGTGTCTCTGTCAGTCTTGTCCTGGAGCTTCGTCTCTCTACAGCACTGAAGAAAGACCGCAGGGTGATTTTATATCGCTTACAGAGCCGAGACGGAGATTGATGTCGCTCTGAGGATGAGGTGTCACTTAAGATCTGTGGGAAATCGCTTATTGAATTGTTGAATTTTCATGCGGAATCCTTAATAAGGATATAGTGGAAGACATGAAGCTCATAATGAACTTTTTCTGATCCGTTGAGCTGGTTTTGCTGGCTTCACTTTTCACTTGACTCGATTTCATTTTCTCTTTCCCTCTCTCTCTCTCTCTCTCTCTCTCTCTTCTTCAGGGGGGTTAGGTCCTGAACTCGGCCCCCCTCCCTCAGTGGACGAGGCAGCAAACACGTTGATGACTCGTCTTGGCTTCCTACTCGGAGAAAAAGTGAGCGAGGGGTCTCAAGGGCCGCAGTACAGCATGGAGGAGCCCGATGACGCACAGGTATTCAACCTCACCTCCTGCTATAAATACACATCTCCCTATCATATAGAAGAGGTATAACACATAAGTTTCGGCTCTCGGGCCTTTCTCGGGCCTTCAACACACTGAAGAAGGTCTTTGAGCAGAAACATGTGTTATTCCAGATAGGATACAAGGTATAAGACAAGAGAGCGTGGTGTAAATGAACTATATTACCCTAAACTATTAAAAAATAAAAGTTTTTTATTGGAATCTATGGTTCCATGAAGAACCTTGAACATTCATAAAGCCTTTCCATTGCACAAAATGTTCTTTATAGTGGAAAAGGTTCAGATTATTAAAACGTTCTTTAATCTTTTTATGTTCTTTAATCTAAACTTTTTTTTTCAGTCGCTGTAGTCAGATACATAAACAGTGTGCAATAATAATAATAGATTATTGTAGAGTAATTATATTTATCCTTATGATAATGTCACTGGTAACACTTTACAATAAGGTTCTGTTACGATGAGGTAGAATCAAAGGAGGAAGCAGGATCCAAATCCACATGCAGCACTTTATTAAATAAACCCAGAACTTCACAGATGTAGACAGACTAAAGATCAAGACTCAGGAACAAAACAACATTCAACATCAAGAACCCACAAACACTGACACAAGACACAGGGTTTAAATACAGAGGCAAACAAGCTAAACAAGATAACAAAGGTGTGTGGCTAATCAGAAACACCTGGGGAAACTAATCAACATAACAGGGAACTGCTAACCATGGGACAAGACAGGGGAACACAGACATGAATCATAACATAACCCCCCCCTCTATGGGCGGCTCCCGACGCCCATCAAAACAAAAACAAAAACAATAGTTCAGGAGGGTGGTGGAGCGGAGGCAGACCCGGGGGCGGGATGGAGGGCCAGGCCCGTGGAACGGCAGAGGGCCTGGAGACTGTGGCAGAACGGGAGGCCATGGCGGATCAGGCTTTGCAGGCGGCCAGGGCGGAGCAGGCAGTGCAGGCGGCCAGGGCGGAGCTGGCTGAAGAGGCGACCATGGTGGCGTGGCCTCCATGGTCCAATCACGGGACCTACTGCCCCCCCCCCCCCCCCCAAAATTTTCTTGGGGACAGCTACGGAGACATAGGCTGGAGCAGGCACCGGCTCAGGAACAGACACCGGCTCAAGAACAAGCACGTCGGCGGCCATCTCTGGTGAGGGCTGAGGGTCTGGGATGGAGACAGGCTCAGGACTGGGCAGAACCAGCGGCGGAAAAGTCTCTGTGCTGGACGGGACCAGCGGCGAAGGAAGCTCTGGGCTGGACAGGACCAGCGACAAAGGAAGCTCTGGACTGGACGAGACCAGCGGCGAAGGAAGCTCTGGACTGGACGAGACCAGCGGCAAAGGAGACTCTGGGCTGGATGGGACCAGCGGCGAAGAGGGCTTTGAGCTGGGCAGGACCATCACAGACTCTGGCTTGGCGGCGGCGGCCATCTTGTCCAGAAACACTGGCTCGGCGGCGGCCATCTTGTCCGGAGACACTAGCTCGGCGGCAGCCATCTTGTCCGGAGACACTGGCTTGGCGGGCGTGACGTGAACGGTCTCTGGATCGGCAGAAGCGACGTGAACGGTCTCTGGATCGGCAGAAGCGACGTGAACAGTCTCTGGATCGGCAGAAGCGACGTGAACAGTCTCTGGATCGGCAGATGTGACGTGAACAGTCTCTGGATCGGCAGATGTGACGTGAACAGTCTCTGGATCGGCAGATGTGATGTGAACAGTCTCTGGATCGGCAGATGTGACGTGAACAGTCTCTGGATCGGCAGATGTGACGTGAACAGTCTCAGGCTCGGCAGGGCCGACGTGGAGAAGCTCAGGCTCGGCAGATGCCAAACTCACATAAAAGGATGAAAACAGTTGCAGGGCCAAGACAATATACTGTTTCAGAGTCCAGCTAGGGTCATGCAATGGCATTAGGTTGTTAAGCGGTTCAGATAGTCCTCCCCGAAAAAATATCATCAAGCATAACTCTTCCATGCAAGTCTGGTGAGCAAGCTCCAAAAAGTCAACCACGTACTTCTCTATGGTTCAATCTCCTTGACGGAGAAGCATAATTTGTGCTGCTGGATTCATCTTTGGTGGGTTCTTCTGTTACGATGAGGTAGAATCAAAGGAGGAAGCAGGATCCAAATCCACATGCAGCACTTTATTAAATAAACCCAGAACTTCACAGATGTAGACAGACTCAAGATCAAGACTCAGGAACAAAACAACATTCAACATCAAGAACCCACAAACACAGAGGCAAACAAGCTAAACAAGATAACAAGGGGGTGTGGCTAATCAGAAACACCTGGGGAAACTAATCAACATAACAGGGAACTGCTAACCATGGGACAAGACAGGGGAACACAGACATGAATCATAACAGGTTCATTGGTTAACTATATTAACATGAACTAAGAATGAACAATACTTCTTCAGCATTTATTAATCTTAGTTAATATTAATTTCAACATTTACTAATACGTTATTAAAATCAAAGGTTGTATTTGCTAACATTAGTTAATGCACTGTGAACTAACATGAACAAACAATGAACAGCTGGATTTTTATTAACTCAAATCAACAAATATTAATAAATACTGTTACAAATGTATTGCTCATTGTTAGTTCATGTTAGTTAATACATTAACTAATGTTAACTAATGAACCTTATTGTAAAGTGTTACCATGCCACATTTGGTATGTGGGAGAATTTTAATTGTCATGAAAATAATATCACGATGCAGTAAAAAGAAGTGTCCACAGTTTTCACAGTAAAAAAGCCCTTGTTCTTTGAGGTGTCAGCTTTATTCAAACATGATCTTTCCTGCAGAGAAGAGGACACATATGGCATTCAGATGAGTTTACCTCTAATTAGGGAATTATGTAAGGATTCAGCAGTTTTCAGAATTTTCCTCACGTTTGCGTGCTTTCGTGAGCTTCACCACAAGAACGGTTTAAATAACAGGATCAGAAATATAGTGTTGAATAACCTCAGAGAAAGAGAGTGTGTGTGTGTGTGTGTGTGTGTGTGTGTCTCTCTGACCTTAAGTAGTTGTGAGGGTTTTAAGGCGAGGTGCTTTGCCTGTTGTGACGTTTGATGTTAATGTTGGGAGTGGGCAGATTATCCGTGCCATGCTTCATCATGCCCTGCCCGGGTCCTCAGTGCCCACCTGACCCGAACCGACACCGACAACCAACACTGCGTCTCATCAGAGGCAGAGAGAGAGACAGAGAGAGAGAGAGAGAGAGAGAGAGAGAGAGAGGGGCTTCATTGGTCTACTACAAACACAAGCACGCACTGAGAGCAAAGGTTATGTGCAGTGTTGGGGAAAGTTACTTTTAAAAGTAATGCATTACAATATTGCATTACTCCCCCAAAAAGTAACTAAGTACGTTACATTACTTTAGCGTTACTTTTTCTCACCTGGGCTGGGCTTGCTTGTTTGTTTTTTAATAACAACAAAAAAAGTAGTATTTTTGGCAGATGTAAAGACCCTTTCACACCAAAAGTGAAATGAATAAGCCTCAGGCTGAAGGAAATGCATATTTACGTGTGTACAATAGAGTGCATAATCTATAATCTATTTGCTTATTAGTATGGTTGAATTAGATCATTGAAGGTCAGCAGCAAAGACATTGGTTGATAAAGTGAGATTAAATACATAAAGTAAATTTGTGTAATTTAATATAGTTAATTATAAAAGTTTTGCGTTAAATTCTGAGATTAAATTGTACTTTTTTATATTCATTTTGAGGAATTCTGAATGTTTTTGTGCAAGTGAGATGAGTAAATGCATGTTCACATTTAGTTTAGAACTAAAATAAGCATCATGTTTACACAGCGCACACAACACCTCACTTTATTTCTCTCAACGTGGGGACAGGAGAGCTGTCAGTCAATAATGTGAAAAAGTAACTAGCGTTACTTATTTGAAAAAGTATTTTGTTGTAAATTGAAAAAGTAATGCGTTACTTTACTAGTTACTTGAAAAAGTAATCTGGTTACGTAACTCAAGTTAGTTGTACTGAATTACCCCAACACTGGTTGTGTGTGCAGGGTTTAGGAGCCAGCGGGAGGATGAGTCCGTGCTCCACCCTGACCAGCAGCACCGCCTCTCCTCCGGCCTGCAGTCCCTGCTCCACTCTCCCCTCCGCCCCGGGACAGCCCGTCACCAGCCCCTCGTCCACCCTGGAGAGCAGAGACAGCGGCATCATCGGTAAGAGTGTTTACTGCTTTTCAAAGAGGTCTCTTCTGCTCACCAATGCTGCGTTTATTTAATGCAGTAAAAAAAAGTAATGTTGTGAAATATTATTACGATTTAAAATAATTAAAATGTAATTTATTCCTGTGATCAAAGCTGAATTTTCAGCATCATTACTCCAGTCTTCAGTGTCACATGATCCTTCAGAAATCATTCTAATATGATGATTTGATGCTCAAGAAACATTTATGATTATTATCAGTGTTGAAAACAGTTGTGGAAATTGTGATACATTTTTGGTCAGGATTTTTTGATGAATAGAAAGTTCAAAAGAACTTGTTTAAATTATTGGAATAGCATTTATTTGAAATAAGATATTTTGCAACATTATAGATGAGAGAGAGAGAGAGAGATGCGGTAGAACCGATTTACACACGCTTTTTTATTTTTATTATTATTGTTTCCCACAATACAAGCGTGGAGCTTATGGTAAAATTATGCACAGTTCTCGCAATCGCCGAAATTCAGGCCCTGAAAAGATACTTGACACCCATCGAAACAATATCCCCTTGCAAAATATTACAATATTTTTCCCTCACCCCTAGTGTATACTAAATTTAATCTTCTAATATCACTGTCTTAATGCATTAAGCCATGTTATGTCATACATTTTTCACATCAAGTGTTTTAATATAGTCTGCTGTTTAAGTGTGGCGAAGGCTGTATATGTGTCCATAACTTCATCTGATTTTTCTCCTTTTGAGATGTGATCTAAATATTCATGCTTGAAACAGATGTGAACCTGACAGGCCCTCCGGGTCTCTGCACCTGTCACACGACTGAGAACTATGAATTAGTGTGTTCAAACTGAAAAAATGCCATGAGGTGTAGTGCACTACGAGTGCTCAGATAATACACTTGTTTTTCTTAAAAAAAAAAAAACTCTGAAACAAAAATGCAATTCCAATTGCTGCTATTAGTGGTGCATAAACGACACACTTTAGCTTTAATGTTTTTTTTGGTAACACTTTGTAATGGTAACGTATAACTACCATAACTAACAACGAACAGTACATGTGTTATTAATCTTTTTTAATGCTAGTTAATGCAACTATTCATGGTTAGCACTTGTTTGCTCAGGTCCGTTTAATAATATTAACAGATACAGCATTTGATTTTTGTCAGCACTTCCAGTCTCACTTCCTGTTACAAACCTACGTAACAATGTAACAAATTTGCATAAAGCCAGTCTGTGCTCTTCATTGGCTGCCGATGATCGACGTCTAACTTGTACCCGCCCTCGAAGGCTATAGTCATAGTTGAGACTGGAAGAGTTTGGTTTGTGTTGTCGACATTTGCGTCTTCGCTGCACTTCAAAAGGATGAGGTCTCACGCTGGAATTGATATGGAAAAACATCATTCATATCACTGACATCAAGTGCTGAGGAAGAGCTAAAATTCAGATATGGTGATAGGTGTTTTATTTCTGACATGCGCTGTAAGAGGTCGACCAATCACAGCAGACTGGGCCGTCTGACCAATCAGAGCAGTAAGGAGGGTTTTAGAGAGAACTGTTTTCAGACTCTTTGGCAAAAGAGGTGATGTGCAATGTATATTATGAGAAAATGAAAGTGTTTTTTGACCTTGGATGCTTGTAAACCTGTTGTACGAGACTCCAAAACAACATTAGCAACCTTTAAAATGGCATAATACGGCACTTTATTAATGTAATAGTAAATGTTGAAATTAACATTAACTAAGATTAATAAATGCGTTAGAAATATTTAATATTGTTAGTTCATGTGAAGTATTGTAGCTAACTAATGTTAACAAATGGAACCTTAATGAAGTGTTACCAATATTTTTTAGGCTCTAAAGCTGTGTTTTTCACACATATCTTAAGATAATGCAATGAAAGTCAATCCAAATGATGCTTGCAAAACTGAGCGGTTCTGCAAGAGCTTAATTGCTGCAATCACTTTTCATACAGTATATTCAAATCCAGCTCCTCCAGGGAAATTATCCTTTCTAACAGGATTTTCTTGTCACAACTTTACACACAAAAAAACATGTGAACTGTAAGAAGCACAAATCTTGACAGCTCCTCTTTTTCATCCTGCCTCTTTTCCCAGCCACCCTGACCAGTTACTCGGAGCCGGTGGACAGGAGCGGGAAGCACGGCGATGGCTCTCGAGGCAGCAGCCTGAAGCTCTGGCACTCACACAGATCCACACTGGACTCCAGCCTGTACCGTGTGGACGAGAACATGGCCGCCTCCACCTACAGCCTCAACAAGATCCCTGAGCCGAGCTCCGCCCACTATTCCTCTCACCCCACCCCACTCTACCTCATGCCCCGCCCCAACTCAGTGGCAGGTGAGTCTTAAGCCCCGCCTCCTCTGTTAATGGATGTTTGTTCATTCTATCTCTTTATCAATCATGATTGTGATTTCCTGTTGTGCCACTCGATGCGCATAACAATCCCTCTACTTTGGGAACAGCTTCCTTTGGCAAATCCCAAACACACAAATCATGATCGTCATGTTGATCACTGGGAAACATTCAGATTATAAGCATTAGATCTGTTACAGTTCATGACTTTTGGATTTGAATTGAATTAAAGTTGGACTTTGCAACTTTACGATGTAAATAATGAGTCAATACACTATCAGTCCTTCTTTCAAAACATGTTTTTGTCTTACCCTGATTCACTATGGTAAGGATGTTGTATAAGTGTTAATATTTTAGACCGAGCGGGATGCTTTTCGCGCGAAATTGGCGAATGCGATAGAGCTCGTAATAAAACAAGAATCAACATTGCTTGGCTTTTCGGAGATGGCGAGAACTGAGGGATTTGAAATGTTGTAAAAGCGACGTTGAGATGGCATTTTTATTACTCAACAGGTGAAGGTATTTTATTGAAGAGATCAATTTCCACATGAGAGTTCATTGTAAAGCATTATCTATTGTGAAGGCTTATTTCATAAAATATTGTTGTTGTTGTAGCTGCTGTGCTGTAATTTATTTTTAAGGAAGTACCGTGTCCATTAATGGGTAAAGTAACGTCTTCAGCTAGTCAGCTTGAGATCCTTTCCATTTAAACTGATTATATCTCAGTAGTGAATGTTTTATGAGCAGTAGGATAAACTTATTCATCCGCACAGAGCCGGAGCTCAACCAAAACAATGTTCTTCCGCAAAATGCATGCAGTTTAACCGCTAGAGGGCCAAAGGTTACATAGTGCACCTTTAACCACAAACAACAGGAAGTTGAGTTGGAATTGGAATTGGAATGAAAGGAAATATGAAAGGATAGAGTCACACAACAACAAAACACGCAAGAATAGGTGTTCTGTTTAAAGTTTGCTTTGTTCATAAAATGAGAATTAATAAAATATTCATAAAATACATAAAAATGTTATAGGTTGCACTTATTTACACTTATTTATAATGTATTATTGTTGTAGTATGTATGATTAATGTTACAATAATTTACTAATAATAAATACTTGAAATGCAACCTATAAAACCACACTTATTTTATGAATATTTCATGTCTATATATATATATGTGTGTGTATATGTATGTGTATATGTATGTATGTATATATATATATATATATATATATATATTTATATATATATATAATACTAAAACATTAATAATATAAATAAATGTACAATACATTTAATGTAAATAAATGTTTGATGCAACCTATAAACATTAATTATTTAAAAAGCAACCTATACAATTTTACATATTTTTGAGTATTTCAATTGACATAATTATAATAACAATTATAATAATACATAATCTATTACCTTTGTTGTGGTTGTTTTAAATAGCCCACATTTCTATGGGTAATTCGTACTGAGAAATGAAATGTTTCTTTAAATGTCATTCAGCTTCCTCATATTTTATTCATAAGGAATTTAAAAGGCATTGTTGATTCATTATGAATGGCTCACAGGTTAATGCACTCTCCACTGTCCAATCCGGTAACACCATTCCAGCTTCAGTCTCCCTCTTCAGTGCACTTCCAGTTCAACTCAATCATACAAGTGTGTTCACTCGCAGCCACTCATTGCCATCAAATAGCAGTTAGTGATGGAATCAGCCCGGGTCATAAACTATATGTTTTAGCTCTGCACTGCCAGGGTGGCGCTAACAGGAGATAAGAGGCGTCTAATAGCGGCAATAATGACGAGTCTTCTGGAATAGCGCTCCCTGAAGTAAAAGCTAAATTTGTCTGATTATGTTGATATGTCTCTTATATAACACAGCGCCTCTTCATTGCTGGCTGATTGTGTTATTGTCCAAGTAATCAGCATTGTTGTGTTTATGAGAAGAACCTTTTTTTAGGAGAGAGAGAGAAAGAGAGAGAAGTGAGTTATGGTTATCTCAAAAGAAAGTGGCTCTCAAAAGGGCAAGTGATATAAAAGATTATTTCTTAATGGAGAAAACGGCTGGTATTCACGCTCACTGATCAGAAGTGATGCAGTTGCTCTGAAAAACCATCCAACCCTGGCAGCGGCATTAACCGTTTTTCAAATCTGACTGTGGCAAGCTGTTTAGAACGGTCTGGAAAATATACTTTATAATATAAAGATGAATTATTAATTTTATTGTGCCAGAATATTTGTCATGTTAAATTAACACACAAATGGCAGGTCTGTCATTATTTACTCATCCTCATGATGTTTCACACCCATATGAATTGATTCTTTGTAACAAAAAAGGTGAATATCCTGGCCACCCCTTTCATATAATAAAGAGAATAAATACTGGTGTTTTTAAGCTCAACAATTACTACAAGCTACAAGTTCGATTAAGCCATAAAAATATGAAGGAAGAATAAAACACTAAACTTGGTTAAGGTATTTAACTGACAACATTATTTGGCAAAAAAAAAGTTTTTTTTAGCTTCAGGTTTTATTTTACTATGCAAAGAAATACATAGAATAATATATATTTTTTAAAAGCTGACAGGAAAAAGCATAAACTGACTACAACATAATCAGTTATTATTATTTCATTGGTTCTCTTTTGTTTTTGCATGTTCATAATTTCTTTGTATGACAGCTTGGCCAAAAATGATGTCTGAAGCACAATTTGTCATGTTTCATGTGTCAGTTTTCCAAGGCCGGGCATCACTTTTGGCCACTACTGTATTCAAAGATTTCTGAAGTCATACGAGAAGTGATTATTTACAGTCATTAATGATTTATTTTTAATTTAGTCATTTTTTTTAATTTAGTAGTCTATTGTTTTTGTTGGTGAAGTCAGTTCAGTGTTGATTCAGGTCCATTGTAAAGATCGTCATCTATAAAACAGTTCTGCAAAACATGATGTCATCGTCCAGCTCAGTTCAGTTCAGATCAATAATATTGTTGACTATTAAGTGTCCCTATAAGCCAGAGGAACCCAAACTCCATCAGGAGACAGAATGGAGAAAAAACCCGTTCTCCTCTGGCCAACGAACGAACACTGTGTCATTATGATTCAGGCTGCATCACAAGTCAGAATTCAGATCGGGATCGGGATCGTTCAGATATTCATCCAGGTGCTTTTGCTTGAAGATCAGATTCATCACAGGTCACAGGTCTGTGTGGAGGACTTGTCTGGTTCTCGTGGTCTTTGCTGAGGATCTGTGATGATGTCTGTCACGTCGACGAGGCCTTCACAGGGGATTGTCTAGTAGACACGGTCTCTGCTGACATTCAGGGCTGGGTTTTGGTCAGGCGCAGGTCCACCATCTGTATAAAACTAGATGGTGGGTATAAATCGGTATAAAGATGAGACAGATAGACTAATATTAGCATAAACGCCATTCTTCTTTAATGTAACAAGTACATCGGGTGTTATATGAAGTGTTCCTGGCTTCAGTTGACCAAATGTATGCAGCCTAACAATCATTTGACTGATTTGAATAATAGAAATTGATAGTGTGTTAAGGTGTATGCCAGTTGGTCTGTGTGATCTATAGACCTTATGCGCCGGAGAAACAAGCCATCTTTAGAATTTTGTGTTTGAACTTGTAGCTCTATATATTTCTATGGCATCGCTGTCGAAGAGTGATTAGCTGGTGAAGTGGATTTATTTATTGCAGAGTTAACGAAAGTTATCATGAGCATTGAAGCGGATGTCATAATTAAATGTCAGTAGACCGGGAAGATTTTAAAACGAGTCGATCATTCATAAATCCGTAAGATCTTACCTTAAGGCTACAGAAGATCTATAGAGTAATTTACCAATATACCGTTATACCAATAAATCCACCGTTAGAAGGAAAATTAAAACAAAAATGGCAGTTCTGTCATTTTTTACTCATCCATGACATTTTGCTTTATGCAAAAAGTGAAGAATATCCTGGCTGCTCTTTCCTTTATAATAAAATGTCAATGGGGACTGGGGTTGTCAAGCTCCAAAATGACAAAAACACCTTAAAATTAGCATTGAAGTTGGTCAGTATGATTTGATGTTCATACGAGAAGTGGATGAAGTCATTATTCATTTGGTCCTTAATGTTTCCTTCCACTGATGTTTTGAAAAACAGGCTAAAAAAGTCTTAAAAAATGACATGTCGACACCATTTGATACCAAATGCCATTGGTTCTTGTGATTAAAACTTATTACAACCACCATATTTGACTTATCAGTCTGTTTGTCATACAAAGTTATCATATGGCTTCATAAATGAGTCATGAGTCGCATAGAAGGACTTTTTATTATATTTTTATATTGTGTTTTTTTGTCAACTTCGAGCTTGACAGCTCCAGTCCCCATTCACTTTCACTATATGGAATAAAGAGTCCAGGGTGTTTTAAAAAAAAGACTCCTCTTTTACTCCACGGAAGGAAGAAAGTCCTCCAGGTTTGACATGACATGAGGGTGAATTGTGGAAATAGTTTGTCTTGGTCACAGACAGCGATGATTGTTTATTCAGTGCGGGCAGTGCTGCTAGGGATCATGGGAGCAGATACTCATTAAACATGTACCGTAACGTGTCTTTTACATCAGTCAGTCAGAATCACAATGAGGCAAATCTCCACGGTGGCCGTCTGGATGTCTTTTCGATGCTAAGCCTGTAGTAACGCTGGCTTAATGTAATCTAATAGTATCCAAGCAAGCTGAAGTAATACTAATGCGTGTTTGTAGACTCCCATCGGCCTCCGAGAGGAGAGTTGAGCGCTGTAAGATGCCATTAATAAGAGAAACCGGAGATTAAAGCCCTATTCGAATGGGACTAGTTTTTCCAGAGGAGGTTCGCTTTGTGATTTTAAACTCGTCCGAACATGTTTGTTTTTGTCAAACAGTCACAGTAAAAATTACCAAGCAAGTTGCCTTCAGTTTTTTGGAGAACAGTTTGGAATATCCGTGACTGTGATTATATTATCTCTTAACTCTTCTTTTCATCTTTTTCCCATTGCTGAATATCATAATAACCAAAGCTGAAATTGTCAGCCCACATTCACTTTGTATTTAGATTCTTTTTCTGAAAATGGATGGCTGCTGGGATCCCGCCGATTTCTCCGAACAGTTTTGGCCTTCCTACAAGCATTAGATGTAAAAACTACTCTGCAAAAATGATATTCTTCCTCAGTATTTTTGTCTTGTTTTCTAGTACAAATTCTGAAATCAAGATACATTTAATTGAGAACCAAAATGGCTTAATATATTAAGTCTTGTTTACTGAAAATGTATCAAAATGAAGTTTATGCTTAAAACAAGAAAAAATATCAGTCGGTGGGGAAGTTAACAAGTACATTTTTCTCACCCCAATTGTTTCGTCTTGCCTTAAGCATGAACTCACTTCATTTTGATAAATGTTTTAAATATCTTAAAGAGGACCTATGCTATTATACATGTTCAAAACTCTTTTAGTGTGTAATGTCAAACAGAGCATGAAAAAGTCGCTCCAGCGGGAGTTCTTCTCTATATCAGTGTCAGTGTTTCTGAACTCCTGAAACGCCTCCATTGTAGTCTTGAGTTTCTTCCGGGAACGAACACGTCACAATATATTCCTCATTTAAATAATTCATAAGCAGAATAAAGGGGCGGGGCCTGGTTGAGTTAGTTAGTAGTGTGTTAAACTGCTGGTTATGGTAAGGGGTGGGGCATTTCCCAAACACGCTCGAAGTGTTTGACCAATCACAGCACACTGCTCCAGCCGACCAATCAGAGCACAGTGTGCTTTTCAGAAGGCAGGGCTTCAAAGAGACTGGAACTAAACAGAGCGTTACTGACAGACTGGGAAAAGAGGAGCTGCAACAATGGAGAATATGATGAAAATAATGTGTTTTTTGAACATTCAAGAATGAAAACCTATTCTAGTAGAGCCCAAAAACAAAATCAAGGGCATATTAGGTCTTTTTTTAAGTCATTTTGCTTTTCAAGTAAACGTATTCTGATCTAAGAATGTTTAGATATTTGTATAGAAAAACATTACTAAAATACTGAGTTAGAAAATAATTGTTTGCAGTGTGCAGAGATCATCCATATCAGTATATGTAATCCTCGCTTCGTAATTGCTTAGAAAACACATCCAGTCCGAACGAGAGATGTGTAGGAGGAAAAAATGAATGTCTGAAAAAAAGATGAAAGGGCAATGATATAAATAATGTACTGAGGTAAGTGATGATCTCAGTGAAAAGGAGAGAGAGAAATACTCAATATCAACCCAAATGATGTTACCAAGAATGAATAAAACGGAGGATAGAGAAAAAGAAAAATAGGTGGAAGAAAGAAAAATAGGTGTAATGATAATGGTAAGGTAAGGGATTATAGGTGAGAAGTGGAACGAGAGAGATGAAGATAAGATGAGAATGCTGGCTGTGGATTGGCTGAGGAGATCAAAGCTGCAGGCTTTACCAGCTCGAACCCCCCCCCCTCGTCACATTCTCATCTGAGGAACGGAGAAACCGGGGACTTGAGGAGGTGTGAATGGGACCGGAGGAGTGCAGATTGTAGATTATGTAATGTTGTAGAGGTTTTGTGTGGAGTGTAGCTGAAAGGAGAGATACTGAAGACATGTGAGTGTTCTAATTACAGGTTTCTAGAAGAGAATGAAAAGAAAGAATGGGGATGCGGGCGTGACGTAACACAATATAAACCTGAGCTTAAAGGGCTAATTCACATAAAAAAAGAACATTTGACATCGTCTACTTTCCGTCGAATCACTCCAAACCCTGTCGCCCGTGGAACACAAACGGAGATGTTTAGCAGGATGTCCTGGCTGCTCTTTTCCATACTATATAATGAAAGTGAATGAGGACTGAGGCCTGTTGAGCTCCAAAAAATGACATTAAAATGACTTTATTTGCACTTTATTCCAAATCATCGAAATTCCATATGAGATCTAACAGACGATTTTTAAAGAAATTAATACTTTTATTCAGCAGGGACACATTAAATTGATCCAAAATTAACAGTAAAGACATTCATTAAATTTCTATTCCACATAAATGCTGTTCTTTTAATCAAAGAATCCTGCAATAAGAAATGTATCGCGGTTTCCACACAAATATGAAGCAGCACAACGGTTTTCAACATTGATCATAATCAGAAATGTTTCTTGAGCAGCAAATCAGCATATTAGAATTATTTCTGAAGGATCATGTGGCTGAAGACTGGAGGACAGGAATAAATTAAATAGAAAAAAAATCGTATCGTATTAATATTTTACAATATTATTGATTTACTGTATTTTTAATGCAGCCTTGATGAGTTCTTTCAAAAATGTACCAACCCCAAACGTTTGAACAGTACTGTATGTTAAAATATGGTGCTTTGAGATACATCATTATTGTCATAAAGTTATTGTATGGCTTCAGATTACTTTTAGTATAGTGTACAATTTGCATGGACTACTTTTTGATAGTGTGTTGACAGTTTTTGGGGGGTTGACAGACCCAGTCTCTATTTACTCTCAATGTCGGCCTGATGTCTTCTTTTCACTTCCATGTTCCATGACATGATGGAGAGTAAATTATGACCAAACCTGCATTATTAGGTGAACTATCCATTTAACTCAGGCTGAGCGAAGTCAGGCTGTGTTGCTTGGCTGGATTCCTTTCTATTGTATTTGAATTTCCCTTATTGCGTAATGAGACTCTAACTGGTCCAATAAGGGCAGCTCAACCTGACTCAGCTGGATTGTAATGCCCTGGAAGGTCCTCGTGAGAACGGAACGTCTTTAATTCAACTCTAAAGCTGCTGTAATTGCTTGTTTTCCAGTCTCACTGAAAACAGAACCTCAAATTCATCCACCTGCAGTTTCCTGGAATAAGATGCACCTGTGACACTGCATACACACACACAAACACACATTTTCACAAACTCAAACTCAATTTCAAAGTATTATCTCAGAACAAGGCTGTCTGGTCGTATACACACAATCACACATGATAACACACAAAAGCACACCCAAAATCAATTTCAAAATGATTTTTTTTTTTCTATTTCATCTGATGCACTCACAATAACACATCCACTCGCTCAAAGTCATCCTGTAAAGCGCTATGGAACATGTCCTGTCAAAAATAACCACTGAACTGAAAATAACACAAACTGCCTCTGAAAAGATGGCAAAAGTCTCCAAAAATCACTTGTGCTTTGAGTCTCAGATGGGTTTGAGCTACAGTATTGACTAGGCCTGTCATGATTCCTACATAAAGATACAATAAAAATATGATTAAAAATATGACTTGCTTTGATCGTTCCAATATGGCGGACGGCTTACGTATAGCGGCCCATAGACACAGAATCTATGTATATAGGCTATATCTATATTCATATTTTATACTTTTATAGTGTTATTTAATTTATTTATTTTGTGTATAGTGTTTTTGTTTTGTGTTCAATTTAATTGATTTATTTTTCCTTTTTGGAGCTCGATAGCCGCAACTATTAAAAGATCTATGAGGAGATTCTTCAAAATGTCTACTTCCTCCAGAAATACGTATTAATGGCATATGGGTTAATAAGGATATGACAGGGAGTAAATAATAACAGCAGATAATTGCCTTGTTGACTGATTTCACTAATTGTTAGTAACATTGGCAGGATCCGCCCGGCTCCTCCTCACACCAATCCCGTCCTCTTCCCGTCCTCTTCCCGTCCTCAGGATCTTTCTGTCAGCCACTCTGACTCCACTTCAACCCCTCCCCAAAATTCCCAGCTGCTGCGCTCACCCCATATACAGAAGCGTTCTTTCCCAGCTCATGATTCCCAGTCATCTCCAGTCAGCCCTCATGCATTCAGTCCAGTCAGAGCAAAACTAGTCTTTGTTATACAACACACCAGGACTGAAATGGAGAAGTTCCACCACAAGAGTTTAGACAGAGGCTTGGAACGATTTTGCACCAAAACGGACAGTCCTGGAAAGACGGATAAGTGTAGTGTTCACATTGGCAGCTTCAAACCTTCTCTCTCCCTCATCCGGATTTAATCAGTGTTTTTGTGGGCAACGGAAAAGGATTATTTAGAAGCCACTGTGATCATCTCCACCCTGTCACTTTGTACTATGAATCTGGGATTATATCAGATTCTGTGCATTGCAAGAAAACGCGGATGTGACAAACTGTTTGTAAGCATCACTGTACAATGTACCCAAGTTTTAATGAGTGCGTACTATAGAAATAGTAATAATAATGCTTGGCTTAGATGAACTCCTCTCATTATGTGTCTTCTGTCCCATTAGCCACCAGTTCGGCCCACCTGGAGGACTTGGCCTATTTGGATGAGCAGAGACACGCGCCCCTGCGCACCTCCCTGCGGATGCCCCGTCAGAACTCGTCCTCGGGACGCTCCGGGCCGGACCTGCGAGGTGAGCATCAGCCTGAATAGTGTGTCCAGTCGCTTAGATTTGATTTATATCACCCTGATCCTGTGCATGGATGCCAACTCACAAATATATTTGGTTTGATGTCAAAAAGTGTCCATAGACCAGCGTTTAGCCTCATTCTCTCATTCTTCTGGCGCCGCTGTTCCTCCTCTGTCTCATCGAGTCCCACTACGAGTGTTTGTGCTGAAGGCAGGGCTGCGTCCCCATCTGCCCTCTGTCTCTGTGTGTTAAAGGGTTAGTTCACACAAAAATTAAATTAAATTAAATTAAAATGTAAAGTAAAGAAAAAGTATTCTCGATGTCTTTACTAACTTTTCTGGGATGGCAGATCTCGATTACATAGAAGCCTATGAAGGAGTGAGCCAGCTCTCAGATTTCATCAGAAATATCTTCATTTGTGTTCTGAAGATGAACAAAAGTCTTACGGGGTTGGAACAACACGAGGGAGAGTAATTACTGACAGAATATCTGTGTGTCGACTGAGATGCTGCGTTTAACCTCTACACTCAAAAAATTTTATGCATAAATGTAGGATTTATGTATTTTAATTGCATATAAAATTTGCATCCATTTGGATTACACAGTTTTAACATAAATGTAATATGATGCATATTTGTCAGTCATACATAAATGAAACCGGTCAGATTTCTGTAATAGGTCTAATAAACTGGAAGTATTTTAAATACACAATAACCAGCTTTATATATTTATCATCAATAAATCCAATTTGTTTCAATCTCATACATGTTAACTAACTGAATATTTCTTGTTTCACAGTTCTTACTTTACGTTTTTACAATGAACGGATTTATGCTGATTCTAATAATTTAGGGTCCAATTCTCACTATTAACTACGATTTTTGCCTCCATAAACTCCTAATTACTGCTTATTAATAGTTATTAAGGCAGTTGTTAAGTTTAGGTATTGGGTGATTAAGGGATGTAGAATATGTTCATGCAGAATAAGGCATTAATATGTGCTTTATAAGTACTAATAAACAGCTAATATTCTAGTAATATGCATGCTAATAAGCAACTAGTTAATAGTGAGAATTGAACCCAAAACTAAAGTGTTACAGATTCTTTAAATAAAGTCAAATAGATGCAATTTAATAAGATAATAGTGCAGAAATCTTAGCTGTTTAATTTATGTATGACTAACAAATATGCATCACATTAAGTTTATTAGTTCATTGTTCAATGTTAAAACTGTGTAATCCAAATGGATGGACATTGTTATATCGTCACCGTGGGGCGGTAATCTCCAACAACTCTCCAAAAGCTTCATATCTAGCCGGACGAAACTGCTACACACAGGCTATTAAAGACAGGACTGGCTGTGACTCGACGACAGATGCTAAGACACTCTTCTCCACTCCTCAAATACATAAAACATTACTGTTTTTTACTATATAATATATATCTATATATATATATATATATATATATATATATACATACATACATACATAGGGGAGCGCGGGGCACAACGTAACACGGGGCTAGTTCTAACACACTTGTTTTAAATACTTCCACACATGCTAGGATGACGAAACTTGGTGTATTTACTAGTTGCCATATCAACACTATATAGAGAAAGAATTGCGCCAAAATAATTTTTTGGGGGGGAAAATATCCATAGACTTTTGTTAAACCATAGCAAAAGTACATTTCTTACTTAAGTTAATTTTTCATCTCTATTTTTTGTGTTTATTTAAAATTAGACAAATCTGATATTATTTTAATCTCCAATATGTTATTTAACAGTTGAGATAGTTCTTTAATGCTTCGCTAACTAGCAGAAGACACTAGCAGGGTTTAAATCCCAGTTGTGCAGGCGGGGGCATGTTGTCACACTGCGTTACAATGTGCCCCTGTTAGAAATATGCTATTATTTTCTATAGTTTTATTAATTTTATTGAGAAAACGTGAGAAAAAGGTGAATAAAGACTGAGAGTCAATGTTCAGAAATTACAAATTATTTATTTGTTTTGAACTATGTTGTATAGCTGTGTTTTCATGTGTTCGTAGTCAAAACTCAAAAATGAGTTTATATTTAATTATTAAAAATTTCCATTATTTTATATGAAAAAGTTTTTTAATTGTATTTTATTTAGAAAATATTTTAGTTTGTTTTGTATATTTTTTTTATTAGATCAGATTATATTTTAAGCTGTCATATGGTCATGTTACAATGTACCCCACCTATGGGGCATGTTGTCACATTTCACTTCCATTCTTTCGGGGTATATCCAGAAAAAAGTATACACTGTATTAATAAAACAAAACCACATAATTGTACTAGACATGTGGGAAATTAATGTGGGAAAAAATAAATACTCCATATTTATAAGCAGATTTACACAAACTGAGAAAGTCAAAAAGCGTTAGGTTGTGCCCCGCTCTCCCCTACATACATCTTCTTCCGCTTATCCGGGACCGGGTCGCGGGGGAAATATATATATATATTTCTTGAGTAAAGAAAACGCTGCACTGTACAAACTGTTTTTCAACACTTCATTCACGATAGAGGCTGGTGGAATTACGAGGTTTGACTGACAGTTCAGGATCCAAGAAGTTACCAGGTTAAATCACAAGCTCTTTTTAATATTTTTCTTGGGTAAAGTTTTTGCAAAACCCACAGAAAGATGTGAAGGCCGACCAATAGTTGATTTACGAAAAGAAATAAAAATGACAAAATATGGAGATACAAGGTTTCTGCCCTACAGCAACAATATGCAATTTAAATACATAAATCTTAAATTTAGGGGCTAAATCTTTTTTGAGTGCTAAACATGCTCGTATAAAGAGAGGAGAGACTGATTTAACAGACCTCTGTGGATGTCCACTGGGTGAGGAGGACACATCCCAGCACACGCGTTATCTTCATCAGCTAATGAGGAATCCAGGGCCTTGGCGTGACCTCGAATCCTCCGTTTCCCCGGACGCACACACACTCACACACACACACACACACACACACACACGCCTGCTGGTCTGGTGAGCCACTCTCACCTGGTGAATAATTAAAATAGCTCACTGCATCCGGTCCGCGATCAGGAGAGAGAATGCAAAGGTGACTCTCATGATATGATACGGATTATTATTAAACAGAGCCGCGAGGAACCATCGTCCTGACAGCAACTAACGGCTAAACACACACACACACACACTAACTCACAAACTAGAAATTGTTATATAATTATAATGGAATTAACAAGGCAACAACAAACATTAGAATTCACATTTGATAAATTAGTTAAGCTAAAAAAACAAATCGAATGTTGTGTTGCAAAAATAGCCCATATTTATAACTTCTATCAGAATCAGATTAAACCAGTTAAGATTAAATACCGTTCAGAAGTTTAGGGATTTTCTAATGTTTTTAAAAGAAGTCTCTTCTGTTCACCAAGCAAAAACAGTCATATTAAAAAAATATTACAGTAATAAAAAATAAATATCCACAGTAAAACTGTAAAATTGCTAAATATTATTACAATTTTAAATATGTTCTATGTGAATATATTGTAAAATGCAATTTATTCCTGTGATCAAAGCTGAATTTTCAGCATCATTACTCCAGTCTTCAGTGTCACATGATCCTTCAGAAATCACTCTAATATGATGATTTGATGCTCATGAAACAGTTATGATTATTATCAGTGTTGAAAACAGTTGTGGAAACCTTGATACATTTTTTTTAATGATTATTTGAAGAATAGAAAGTTAATAGAAAGTAAATGTCTTTAATGTCAATTTAATGTGTCCTTGCCAAATAAAAGTATTAATTTCCTTCAAGACAAAAATCTTTCTGACCCTAAACTTTGAAATACAGAAGAGAAAAATCATGACTCTTTTACTCAGAGAACTGTGGAATATTTGACTGGCGAACAATTAAAAAAGGGGTGAATTGATTTTTTTTCTCTGGCAAAAATATGCCACAAATGCGGTCGATGGAGTTTAACTTGTATTAAACGCATAACATTCCTTTAAATTAACATAACTACATAACTTTACTGTGTGTCACCCTTCTCAATGCACACTATCTCAGTCATCATGATTGTTCTTCTGTGTGTGAGAGAAGTTCTCTGACAATTATCCAGCGTGTCTTCAGGTGTGTGTTCAGCTGTTTCTACCTGTGCTATGTTACAGTAATGGTATCAAAAACCACTGTAATGTTTGATTATCATATTCTTTTACCGTGGTACATGTACCCCAAAGTGTACTTGACTTAATATTTCATACTTGTTGATCTGAATTAAAAGAAGCACATTTGTGGTTTGGTGTTGATGAAGAAGTACTTGTGAAAGTTCAGGCAATCAGTTACTTGCCTTTCAGCAAATCAGACAGGACCACTAGGCTAATTAATTAGGTCCGTTTTAATTGATCAGGCATAAATATGTCTTACCTCAAATAAATTGAAAATATAATTTGTGTCCCCTTATTGACTCATTGTGAAAGACCCGAGCAGGAGACAGGCACGAATGTCTTTGATGGTCAGACTGTCACTTTCACCATTTACAAAACCTTCATTTACTTGCATTTGCCACTTGAAAGTGGCGCTTTTAATGCACAGATGTGACTTAATGTACTTAGCCAGTAATCACAATTGTGGAAAATGATGTTTTTTCCCTTTAATCCGTCTCTCACATCCTCACGTTTCCTCGTTCAATGCTTATTATTTTATTTTGAGTGATTTGCTTTTTAAGTGCAAGCTCTCCCTCTCTCTCTCTCTCCCTCTTTCTCTCTCTCTCCCTCTTTCTCTCTCCCTCTCTCTCTCTCTCCCTCTCTCTCTCCTGTCGCCTGTCTGTGTGTGTCTCAGCTTCCGCTAACAGTCATGCCTGGCAGTCACAGTCACAGTCACGTAAGTGTGTGTTCCTGCACAGGCTGATCTCTGTCCTTCTGTACTGTGTGAAACTGTAGTTGTGTGTGATCTTCTCGAACTGCTGTGTCGTTCTGTATTTTGTGATGTGGATGAATTAGTTTTCTGGTAGATGTTGAAACGTGGGGCCCTATGAAATCAATTTATTTTATGCTTAATTTTCCCAAACTTTTGTTTGCAATAATAATTATTATTATTAATAATAATAATAATAATAATAATATATGATATATTATATTACATTATATTACATTATATTATTAATATTATTATGCACATATTTTTAGTGATAATAGGTTATTTATATAAAATGTTATTTATTTTATGTACATAGAATATATGCATTGTAATATAATATAATAAATTATTATTTATGATAATTATAGATCTATCCTATCCAAATTTTTTCATGAAAGACTCAAATTGATTTATAAAAAATGTACAATTTAGTAAAAAAAAAATATATATATATATAAATAATTTATTAAAAATGGTAACATTTATTTTAATTTGTATAATATGTATTTAAATATTATAATTAAAATGTAAAATATTTATTTAAACATTTATTTAAAAATAAAAAAATATTTATTCATATGATTAGTCAAAAGAAAACGTAACAATTCTCATCAATACAACAACAACATAACATTGCCATATTTTTGATGAATATTATAGATTTTTCCCCAGTTCCACTTTGGCTTTCAAGGTAAATCATATAGGGCCCTACATGTGTCTTTCTGTGAGTGTACGTGTCTGTTGAACGTGTCTGTTGTGAATGCATTTGGATTATTTGTGTGTGTTTGTGAGGTTTGAGAGGGTGCATGCGTGTGTGAGTGTATATTCTCATAAGACATTCATAATTTGTGATACTTCCTCTCCATCCCCAGTGCGATTCGCTCCGTACAGACTGCAGGACATCGCTCTAAAGCCGCTGCTCTTCGAGGTGCCCAGCATCACCATGGACTCGGTGTTCACTGGCCGTGATTGGCTCTTCCAGGAGATCGACGCCTACCTCGGCTCCTCCCACTCCGGCACCAATCGCGGCGTGGTTCTGGTGGGCAACATCGGCTACGGCAAGACCGCCATCATCTCACGCCTCGTGGCGCTCAGTTGCCATGGCAACCGCATGCGACAGATCGCCTCCGACAGCCCGCAGGCCTCGCCAAAACGTAAGGTTTAAGATTAGCATACGGCACTTTTGCAAAGTGTACTGACCAAACTTTATATGCTGTCTGTCAGCCGCAGTGTTTCTGTCCAATACTTGTCTAAAGCTAATTCAGGCAGGGAGTGTGTAACTTAATCACAAAATTAATATTATATAATCAACATATTATGCTCATTGCAAAAACTCACCTCTACCTACATTTCTGCAAAGATGTTCCTTTACACACAATTCACTGCATTTCCAGCTGAAATGAACACTAAAGGCAGAAAAACACCAACAACTTTTATTCCTTTTCACACAAATTATGACTACAGAGGCAGATTATCGATTAATAAAGACTTATTTTTGTGCAGTTCCTTAAACAATGTTACACTCTCAGATAAAAAGGTACAAAAGCTGTCACTGGGACGGTACCTTTTTAAAGGGTACATACTGGGACCTTATTTACCCCTAACGGGTGCATATTAGTACCTTTCACTCTAAAAAATGCTGGGTTGTTTTAAACATTGGGTTAAAAATTTAACCCAACGGCTGGGTTTGTCCATATTTGACCCAAAATTGGGTTAAAATAATCCAGCATTTTATAGTGTGTTTGAAAGGCTAAAGCCCCAGTGACAGCTTATGTACTTTTTTTTCTGAGACTGCATGACCTCAAAACCATTTTACCATAATGCATGATTTATAAACTAATACATCTGATGTTTGCATCACATAACCAGCTCCATATGTATATGACTATTCTGGCGTAGTAAACTTGCTCGGTAGCTCACCTGGTACAGCATTATTTGCATCAGCAAATGTGTTTGTATCTCACATTTGCTTTTGTTAACACTATCAGTTAGGTTTAGTGTAGGTTTGAGTGTTGATGGTACGTTATTTTCAAACACGATAGAGAATTAACCTTAACTTTAACTGAACTGTCGCGATGCTACAACATCTATGGTAATAAAACATTTCCAGATCATCTGTTTTGAATAAAACTGAACTCACTGGACGTTTCACTTTGAGAGTGCTATTATCACTTTGAACGTGATATTATTTTGCAGAAATGTCGCTACATGCATGTTTTTCCAATGATCCTGTGTTAAATATAAGTCATTGTTTTTGTGTGTGTGGTCAGATGGAGAAGGCATCCCTCTCACACAGCCGCAGCCTTCCCATGGTACACTGGGAGGAAGTTGCCCTGGAACTCCAGAAATGAGGAGACGACAGGAGGAGGCCATGAGGAGGCTTGCGTCACAGGTACAATCACACACACACACACACACACACGGGTTCTCACATCAATCTTCTCACAATAGATCCTGTTGACCGGTAGAATTGCTTCTACTCGCACACAAAAGGCCCGTCTTAACCTGTGTGGGCTTGCTGTCATGGTCTCAGCTCTTGCATTATGCAGATATGTTTAAAAAAGAGAAGTTAGTTTGCCGTTGAGCCTCATCAAATATTTATTCAGTCAGAAAGCAATTTCCTTGCCATGCTACTGGATCTAGTTAAGTCAATGCATTAATAATCGACTCTCACTTTCTTTCCTTCTGTATGGGTTAAGTTCTTTTAAAACATTTGTGTGAGTAAATTAGTATTCTAATACGGTTGATCCTCTCTCTGGCTGTCATGATATCTCATTTTTTCCATCATCTCCTCCGCCTGTGGTTTGATTTGCCTTGTGTAAATCTCTCGAAGCATTCAGAACACCAGGCCTGTGTGCCACTGAATCTAAATGACCGTGGCTTTCCCTGTTAGTCCATCACCCCGCATTAAATGCTCTTTTGGAGTTTGTGGGGCTTGAGGGGCTGTTTCTGGTGTTTGTTGTTCTTGCTTTTTTAAATCCTTTCTCTAGAGTCCACAATAGTGCACGTCAAACTGAATTATAATGCAGAGCTGCGGCAACAGTGCACATCAAAAACTGAATAGAAAATGCAGCCTTGGTGAGAGTGCATGAGTGACTCCATTTTCATTTCAACATGGGCAAGACCTTAGGAGGTAAAAGCATTGTGGGTTACGTTTTAGCCCACCTTGATCACCAATCCCCTAAATAGTGCCGTAACAGAGGGCTCTGCAATATGCATTGAGGTGTGAACTGAACAGGAGTCGCACCACACTCGTGCATGCTCACCAAGGCTGCATTTATTTCATCAAACATGCAGTAAAAACAGTAATATTGTGAAGTATTATTGCAATTTAAAATAACTGTTTTCTCATGTGTCATGATCCATCAGAAATCATGCTAATATGCGAATTTGCTGCTCAAGAAACATTTCTTATCATTATCGATGTTGAAAACAGTTGTTCTGCTTTTTGTAGAAACCGTGATACATTTTTTTTTTTTTAAATCTTTTACTGTCACTTTTGTACGATTTAATGAAATCTAAATATGAAATCTGTAATATGTATGTATGTATGTATATATATATATATATATATATATATATATACAGTGAGGAAAATAAGTATTTGAACACCCTGCTATTTTGCAAGTTCTCCCACTTGGAAATCATGGAGGGGTCTGAAATTGTCATCGTAGGTGCATGTCCACTGTGAGAGACATAATCTAAAAAAAAAAATCCAGAAATCACAATGTATGATTTTTTAACTATTTATTTGTATGATACAGCTGCAAATAAGTATTTGAACACCTGAGAAAATCAATGTTAATATTTGGTACAGTAGCCTTTGTTTGCAATTACAGAGGTCAAACGTTTCCTGTAGTTTTTCACCAGGTTTGCACACACTGCAGGAGGGATTTTGGCCCACTCCTCCACACAGATCTTCTCTAGATCAGTCAGGTTTCTGGGCTGTCGCTGAGAAACACGGAGTTTGAGCTCCCTCCAAAGATTCTCTATTGGGTTTAGGTCTGGAGACTGGCTAGGCCACGCCAGAACCTTGATATGCTTCTTACAGAGCCACTCCTTGGTTATCCTGGCTGTGTGCTTCGGGTCATTGTCATGTTGGAAGACCCAGCCTCGACCCATCTTCAATGCTCTAACTTAGGGAAGGAGGTTGTTCCCCAATATCTCGCAATACATGGCCCCGGTCATCCTCTCCTTAATACAGTGCAGTCGCCCTGTCCCATGTGCAGAAAAACACCCCCAAAGCATGATGCTACCACCCCCATGCTTCACAGTAGGGATGGTGTTCTTGGGATGGTACTCATCATTCTTCTTCCTCCAAACACGTTTAGTGGAATTATGACCAAAAAGTTCTATTTTGGTCTCATCTGACCACATGACTTTCTCCCATGACTCCTCTGGATCATCCAAATGGTCATTGGCAAACTTAAGACGGGCCTTGACATGTGCTGGTTTAAGCAGGGGAACCTTCCGTGCCATGCATGATTTCAAACCATGACGTCTTAGTGTATTACCAACAGTAACCTTGGAAACGGTGGTCCCAGCTCTTTTCAGGTCATTGACCAGCTCCTCCCGTGTAGTTCTGGGCTGATTTCTCACCTTTCTTAGGATCATTGAGACCCCACGAGGTGAGATCTTGCATGGAGCCCCAGTCCGAGGGAGATTGACAGTCATGTTTAGCTTCTTCCATTTTCTAATGATTGCTCCAACAGTGGACCTTTTTTCACCAAGCTGCTTGGCAATTTCTCCGTAGCCCTTTCCAGCCTTGTGGAGGTGTACAATTTTGTCTCTAGTGTCTTTGGACAGCTCTTTGGTCTTGGCCATGTTAGTAGTTGGATTCTTACTGATTGTATGGGGTGGACAGGTGTCTTTATGCAGCTAACGACCTCAAACAGGTGCATCTAATTTAGGATAATAAATGGAGTGGAGGTGGACATTTTAAAGGCAGACTAACAGGTCTTTGAGGGTCAGAATTCTAGCTGATAGACAGGTGTTCAAATACTTATTTGCAGCTGTATCATACAAATAAATAGTTAAAAAATCATATATTGTGATTTCTGGATTTTTTTTATTTAGATTATGTCTCTCACAGTGGACATGCACCTACGATGACAATTTCAGACCCCTCCATGATTTCCAAGTGGGAGAACTTGCAAAATAGCAGGGTGTTCAAATACTTATTTTCCTCACTGTATATATATTAGTAATGCGGCCACTATATCTACAATGTAGATATTTGAATGTTTTTATGTTTATTAATTTCAGAAACCTTGCACTTGTCCACTATTAAACTTTAATGAGCCATCATTAAAGGTGAAATTACTTCACTCTGCGATATCAGCGACAGGATCTAATGTCATGCTCTAGCCATTTGTTTTGAATAAGTAGGCTATTAAATCACAAATAACCATTAACAATACACTTGTAATGTTAAAATTTACAATATACTCTACTTTCCTGCATTGCAAACAATGCAGCTTTGAAGTTAGTGTTCTTTGAGTGTTCTTCAAGAGGTCAATATGTGACGTTTAGATCTTTCATGCACATCAAAGTTCACAGACAGACACACACACACACACATAATGTATCAGAGCCTAATATTAACACACGCCAAGCGCCAAAAGCGAGTAAAAAACGATGTTGGCGAGTATGTGAAACAGTGTCATCTACGGTTACATTTTTATGAATTCTAACAATGCAATCTCGAGAACATAGAACGTAAACAAACGTGAATGATGCTCAGAACATTGTCATAAGAGTGTAAGTCTTGGTCATTTAAATATTTATGCTCAAGAAGACACAAAAGGGAACTCAATTCATTATGCGCTGTGTGGAAAGTTTTGTGTGCGCAAACATCCGAAGCGCGCGCCCAGAAAGCTGCGTCTCAGACAGCGCGGGAATACTGAATTGAGCTTTGTTTCACATCTTCTTGCGCTTGAACGGACCAATTCATTAAAATTAAAAAATTAAAAATCTTGTGTCGGCGGTAAAGCAAAGTCGGTTATGTCTTACTTGAACGTGAACAGTAGAGAAAGATGTGTATCAGTAGCAGTGTATTGGATCCATGCTTTAAGTCTTAAAGTGACAGCAGCCTAATATTTCTGATGCTGTCTGTGTATTTCATGTTAATCAAACGACAAACTACAAAGAAAATCATTCACTGCTCTTTACTGAATAACTTTTGTAACTTTAATAAGGATTAATTGGTTTAATTTATACAGTAAAGACTACCCAGTGTTATTTTACATTTGATTACTTAACTCAGTGTTTCTATCTGAAAACTACTGTTAACGTCTAGTAAGTTTTAGCTGTGGTATCGAAATTGGAATAGAGAATTATGAATATCTAAAATGTTGGTGTCATAACTGCCTGTTTTTGCAAAACATTGGCTGATGATATATATATATATATAATCAAATGCAGTAAGCATGAAACTCTTGAGCCCTCAGAAGTGCCATAGGCATCTAGTCCGGCTTAGTCAGAGTAATTATCTGCATCTCTCTGTAAGTTCTGCTGAGTAATGAGCAGCTCTGGGCTCCTGCTCTGTCTGCTTCACGCTTATTTCAGAAGTGTTGAATAATGAACACCAGGACAGATGAAGGTGAAATCAGAGCTGCGATGGTGTCACTACATTGTGCTGATTTCCTTTGAACACTGTAGCTTTATTCTCAGTGAAAACACAATGCAGTGATGATTTATATCTTTTTTCTACTGACGCTTCCAAGTTCAGGTGCAATAAATATGTCTGGAAAATATGTTCTAGAAAGATTCTACAATCCTTAAAGGTGCTGTAAGAGATGTCAGCCGTTTTGTGAACTTCAGTGACACGCCCTCTTTCCAAAACCCCGCCCTCCTGTACTTGTCAGCCAACCAATGTGCGAAATGATTGACAGACGGAGCATTTCTGATTGGCATGCAAACATTTTTTTAGAGCACATGTATATAATCTGTAAATTGCATAGTATAATATGCTCTACTTTAAAAAAATAAAAATAAATTTGAGGTTAAAACATAACCTCTTGCTCTATAATATATTATTTGTGTTATGTATATATATTAGCATGCTATTACATTAGAGTTGCATTAATGTTTATACATGAAAAAATACTTGGATTTGACTATTCAGACTAAGATGGAAAAAAAAAACCCTCTAGAGCCCTTAAAGGGACATAGTGATGGGGGAAAAAATAGATGGGAGGAAATATTTTTGCTGTTATTATTATATAATACACTGCTTGCAAAACTTTTGCATTCCCCCTAGAAACTTTGCATTTATTCGGAAAGCGTTTACGTTTGTAAACAATGCTTTTGTGTTCCCTTGAGAAACTTTGCGTTTGCTCAGAAAACTTTGCGTTTCTTCATGAAACTTTGCATTTACTCATAAAAGCTTTGCGTTCCCTTGAGAAACTTTGCATTCTTTGATTGATCACGAGGTTTCTCGTGCAAGCGCAAAAGTTTCACAATTAAAATCATTGTAATACAATTTTCCCATCAATATGTCATGTTTCATATAGTATTTAGCTGCTCCAAAAAAAAAAAAAAAAAAAAAAAAACGAAATAGATTTTAGTCTGAAACACTCCATAAAACAGATCATTGTTGCTGTAAGAAACGCCGAAGCGAAGGCCCGGAGACTCGGTGTATCAGCAGGATTGTTCATTGAGAATGTGCTGCAGTCATCAAGTCTAAGGCAGTGATACATTGTATTTTATAGGCATTCAGTAGGCAGTCCGTAAAAGTGTTGACCTTACACACAGCCTCAGAAGTGACCACTTAACCAAAGTATCTAAAGACAATACAGAGATTTAGCAATGCTTGTCCCTAAAAAATAATTGAAACTCAAATGGTTTAAAGCAGCACCTGGTCATGAGAACTAAAGACATGTACATATCCACACATATGGCGCATTTCCATTACCAGTACCAGCTCAGCTCGACTCGACTCGGCTCAGCTCGGCTCGGCTCGCTTTTCGCTCTGTTTTCCATTGCAGATAGTACCTCCACAATAGTACCTGGTCGTCATAGCGACGTCGCAGGAAAATGCCGTAACTTAATCTTCTACGCGAGGCACCCGCTACCCAAACACACAGGACAATGGAGGAAATCGAGTGTATGCTGTTTTTGGATGTTTTCGTTTTTGTTTTTGCTGTTTTTTTATTCAGGATACTCCGTCTGGCGCGTGCAATGATGACGCAGTGAATAGTGACGATTCTCTCTGACCAATCAGCAGTCTGCCGTGTTTTCACGTCACATTTTAGTATCGCACGAAAAAAAGTACCTGGAAGCAGGTACAGGTACAACTTTTACACAGTGGAAAACCAAACAAAGGCTAGTCGAGTCGAGGCGAGCTGGTACTGTGTAGTGGAAAAGCGCCAATAGTTTAACCCTGTTCACACCTGGTATTAAGATGCGTTTTGATCGATCGGATCACAAGTGGACGGCGCTAAATACAGGTGTAAACGGGGTTTAAAACGTTTTGAGCTTGTCCATTTTCGACCACTTCCAGAGATAGTTGAAAACCCATTCGACTGGATTGCTTTCGTAGTGGTCGAATGTGTTCGAACAGCCACAAAAGACTGTCTACTCTCCACCTATTGACCTAATGCGTAAACATTATGGGAAGCGCACTAGCCCGACGGGATTTAAACTTTGGCTGGAGACCCAAGTTTGATTCGGAGACGTGAAAAATGTACCAAGCACAATGTTCTCTCACACACTCACAGCGTTCGGCTGGTCTTGTGGTTGTCAGAACAGAAACTAAAGCTGATGCTCTCTGTGTGTTTTTCTGTCGTCTCCAGGCGTGTTCATATGTGAATTGTATGAGCTTATTTTGTCCATTAGATCATAAGATCTAAAAAAAAACATACATTTATCCACACATAGTCCCTCCCTAGAAGAAATCAGGACAGAAGTGGTTGAAAGTGGATAAAAGAGACGGATTAAAACACCAGGCGTAAGCAGGAATGTGTCTGCCTTGTCCACTTGTGATCCGATCGACCAAAACACATCTTAATACCAGGAGTAAACAGAGCCTCAGTAGGAAAGATAGTTCCCTCTCACTGGAAACTACATCTAATCAGTAAACTGATCATCATGTTGCTCTTGAATGCCCAATACAGTGCAGTTCACCTTAGTTTTATCATCGGATGTTAGGTTAGGTCATAGCAGATCTTAAATTTGTGAGACCCATCATCACAAAGCTAATGAGCTCAAAAGAAACGCTGCCTCTCTCTGAATCTTTATCCGCTGGTGTCATTGTTGGACAGTGTTACTTAAGAAAAAAATGTGGATTATATACTTTTTGGTGGCGTAATCTTTTTTTTACCATCTCTACCTCAGAAAATGCTGTGTAATCCTCAAGTTTTTTGCCCTTCAAATCAAGTAAAGCAGCGAATTAAAATAATTACTGCTTTAATGGAAACAATTATAGGCACTTGCCTGAAAGATGGGCGTCCCACTGAAACTCCTGATAAAAGGCTCGTCAGGGCCTCGTTCCAGATTGAGGGAGAAAAAGTTCAGCACTCATTCCTCTCAGGGGACGAATAAAGATGCTCTACAGCAGCAGCGTATTGTTCTCCTGCTCTTCATTTGAGTACCGTTGTTCCACATCATCATCTAAAACAGAGATATTTTTAGTAACATTTTATAATTGTTTTGTAATTATAGCAAACTGTCCCTAGATCAGCTTGCACTCCGGCCCCTCTCACCTGCTCTTGTCTTTGCTGCCCCCTGCAGGTGGTGGCGTATCACTACTGTCAGGCTGATAACGCTTACACCTGCCTGGTGCCGGAGTTTGTGCACAACGTGGCGGCACTGCTGTGTCGTTCGCCACAACTCGCCGCGTACAGAGAGCTGCTGTTGAAAGAGCCACACATACAGAGCATGCTCAGTCTGCGCTCATGCGTCCAGGACCCCCCCACTGCCTTCAGACGAGGGGTGCTCGAACCTCTGGAGGCGCTTTATAAAGGCATGTGCACATTACATTCATGCATACAAACTGACTTGCAATTTGACAAGGCATAGTCATAATAGACACAATAGTCATTCAGATACTATTACAGTTTTTAGCAATATTTTGATTTTTTTCATTTTAGTTTTAGTTAAAGTTTTAGTAATTTTGCTGCTTTTTGTCAGGTCTATATAGTTCTTATTAATTTTGATTTAAGTACATCAAGTTAAACTGAATGAGAAATCAGTGCATGAGAATGCTAAATGATGCCTTGGCAAGTTTAAATTTATATTTTATTTTATTTCAGTTCACTTTTACTTTATTTCAAGCAACAAAAATGTATTTCATTTTGGTTACACTTTACAATAAGGTTTCATTAGTTTACATTAGTTAACGTGAACTAATAATGAACTGCACTTCTACAGCATTTATTAATCTTTGTTCATTTCAACATTTACTAATACATTAATATAATCAAAAGTTGTATTTGTTAACATTAGTTAATGCACTGTAAACCCTAGTGAAAAATAAATATACTAAAATGTATTTGAAATATATTTATTTTATGCTAAGTATACTACAACTACATTTACATATTTATGTACTCAATGTAAATACCCTATCATATACCCTATAAATATCGTACATTTGGTATACTAAATTGGTATACTTAACTAATTTACTAAATTACTACCTAAATTTTGCTAAATAATTTTGTACTTAATGTACTTTAGTTTTCCAGAAATAGTGCTGAGGTCCAACTAAAGATATACTTAAGTGTATTTGATTGTGCTAAAGTGGAACTATTGCAAGTATACTTTAGGTATAACACTTTAAATAATACAGAGATCTTACTATCCTTACTAATAGTGATATTAAAACACATTTAGTCTTAATATCAAGAAATGTGTATTGTGCAATAAAGAAGTACTCCAAATAAAGTTTAATTATAATATTTATATCAGTTAGTCTCAAGCGATATGTCAGTGAATATGTTAATGGTTAGTAGTATACTTAGTAATACATTTTCACTAGGAACTATGAACAAACAATTAACAGCTGTTATCATATTAACTAAGTTAACAAAGATTAACAAATAGAGAATCAAATGTATTGCTCATGGTTAGTTCATGTTAGTTAATAATGGAACCTTATTGTAAAGTGTTACCTTACATTTTTAGTTTCAGTTAACTATAATAACCCTGAAACAAACGCATGACCAGATTCCACAAGAGTTTGTGTTTGTAATTGTATCTTGAATGTAAAATGATGCAAAATGTGTGTAAAAGTGTGTATGTTGTTGTTTTTCTCAGAGAGGAAGATCACTCCGGACGAAGACCTCATCATTCTCATTGATGGTCTGAATGAGGCTGAGTTCCACAAACCGGACTATGGAGACACGATTGTGTCTTTCCTCTGTAAGACCATCAACAAGTTTCCAGTCTGGCTCAAACTGGTGGTGACTGTCAGGACCTCGCTGCAGGTAAACACTGTGCATTTTTACAATATTTGCCCTCTGGAATTGATTCACAACTTTATGAGGGCATATTTTTCTAATTGTGTAATAATATAATGTGTCATCTGTACATGCAGAATACAATTTAGGTATATGTATACCTAGACTAAAAATAGAATATTAAAAAATACACTGCTGTTCAAAATGTTTGGGGTCAGTAAGTTTTTGTAATGTTTTTGAAAGAAACTCTTATACACTTTGATCATAAATATAGTCAAACAGTAATATTGTGAAATATTATTACAGTTTAAAATAACTGTTTTGTATTGTTAAGTGTAATTTATTCCTTTGATCAAAGCTGAATTTTCAGCATCATTACAGTTGTGCTGCTTCATATTTTTGTGGAAACCGTGATTAATTCTATTTTCAAGGATCCTTTGTTGAATAGAAAGATCAAAAGTACAGCATTTATATGTTTGTGACAGTAAATGTCTTTACTGTCACTTTTGATCAATTTAATACATCCTTGCAGAATAATTAATTTCTTTTAAAAAATAGAACTAATCATCAAGCGTAGCGTCAGTTCTGGCAGGTCACGTTAGTCAAGCTCGCATCAGCGGACTCTCACCTGATCCGTCTATCCGCGATAGTGGTCCTGACTGAATTTAAACTTTTGAACGGTAGTGTAAATCAGATGTTATAAAGGTGCATTTTTTGCCCTAAATTTTGAATACCCATTTCTGTGAATTTTTGTCCCAAACTCTGTTGATTTCTGACCCTGTTATGATGACATAGACATATTTAGAAACTTTTGAAACTTGATCATTTCAAAATTACAGGTATAAATGTTTTCTTCTGTTTTTTGTTTTGTTTTTTTTGCGTCATTGGTTTATTGTTCTGCTTGTAAACCCTTCAAACATTTTTGTTGTTTTTGTACCTATAAATGCATTTATTGACTGTGTATGATAGGAATATTGAATCAATAAATAGATTTTTTTAGTTTTAACGTATTTTGGAAACTAACTAGTTTTTACATATTTAAGTTTGCCTAGAAATAAAAATCCTATCCTCATTTTTCACCCTCATATCAATCCAAACCTGTATGACTTTGGTTAATCTTCAAAACCCTTCAATCTTCATGTCCCTTCATTGAAATTCCAGTTATCCAAAACTTTAAGGTTAAAAGCTTTATAAAAATGCATTATGAATTGAGTAGTTCAACACACGTTTTTGACACATGCACAAGCTTCTGTGTTTACCATGTGTGAATCGCTCTATGTATGTGTGTTTCTGAGAATAAAAGCCTAAATTAAATCTGTTCATCTTAGAAAGCAGTCGTATCTTTTCATAAGGCTTGGATTAAACCGCTCGAATCACATGGATCATATAAGTTTTGGTTACCTGGACTTTCAATGGAGGGACAGAAACCTCTCAGGTTTCATTAAAAATATATTTTTTATCTTTTAACATTTATGTTTCGACCAAAGTCTTATGTGTTTGGAACGACATGAGGGTGAATAATTAAAAATGTTGTGTTTTCTATTCCTATAGCATTACTATTTCATTGTGCATGTTGCCTGTGCTCAACACACCAAAAAGCAGCTACAAAATCTAATACAAGCGTGATTTTTGAAAGTTACTGAGCTCTCACCTCTACCTTCCAGGAAATCACCAAACCTCTCCCTTTCCACCAAATCTCTCTGGACGCCCTGGAGGAAAACGACGCCATCGACCACGATCTCCAGGGCTACATCCTCCACCGCATCCACAGCAGTGCAGAGATCCAGAACAACATCTCCCTCAACGGCAAGATGGACAACACCAGCTTCGGCAAGCTCAGTTCCCACCTCAAGGCCCTCAGCCAGGGCTCTTTTCTTTACCTGAAGCTTACCTTTGACCTGATCGAACGCGGCTACCTGGTGCTCAAAAGCTCCAACTACAAGGTGGTCCCGGTCAGTCTAGCCGAAGTGTACCTTCTGCAGTGTAACATGCGCTTCCCAACGCAGTCGTCCTTCGAAAGGGCCCTGCCGTTGCTCAACGTGACCCTGGCTTCCCTGCACCCGCTGACCGATGAGCAGATCTACCAGGCCATCAACGCCAGCTCTGTGAAGGGCACGCTGGACTGGGAAGACTTCCAGCAGAGGCTGGAGAACCTGTCGGTGTTCCTGGTGAAGAGACGGGACGGAACGCGCATGTTCATACACCCTTCCTTTAGAGAATGGCTCATATGGCGGGAGGAGGGAGAGAAGACCAAGTTCCTCTGCGATCCCAGGTCTGACAAAAGTTCCTTCAAATACCAAATTCGAGTAAAAATTGGCTTTGGCGAGTAAAAGAAAATAAATGCACAAACTTACCTAACAGCCTTCTGGTTTGCTGGTTTTGAAGTGGTTCAAAAGCAATTTGTTACAGAGCCAACAATATACATGTTATACCATTTAAGACTTTCTGTGGCCTTAAATTAAATCAAACTGAATTTAAGACATTTTCCCCTGGATTCACAGACAAGGCTTAGGTCTAGTCCCAGACTAAAATGCATTATTGAGCTATTTACCTGAAAGCAACTTGCACTGACAGATCTTAAAATATGTCAGTGCCATTGTTTTGTCTCAATATTCACAACAGCAATGTCTAAGGCACGTTTATAAAAGCTACTTAAATGTCCTAATTGAACTAAGGCCTAATCCTGGCTTAATCTAAACCCTGTCTGTGAAACCGGGCCTTTAAGATGTTCACCTAAATCAGAGTGTGAGAATGATAATCTGACGCAACATGTACGTCTTCTAACAACTTTTATATCAGTGGAAAAGCTTGATCTATGAGAATATTATGATGTTTTCTGAGAACTGTAGCTTTAAGTTTTTTTATGTTTCTTACATGTTTGGTTTTTTTGAAGGAATGGCCATACTCTTCTGGCTTTCTGGTTCTCCAGACAAGAAAACAAACTAAATAGACAGCAGACAATTGAACTGGGTCACCATATACTGAAAGCACACATATTCAAGGTAAGAGTGTTATGCAAGGATGTAATAATAGATCACCATGATGCTCATATTTTACAGCTAATGCTTTCATGCATTAAGGCTTTTTGTCCCATTATTGTCTCATACTGTAGGGCCTGAGTAAGAAGGTCGGGGTTTCTTCATCCATCTTGCAAGGGCTGTGGGTGTCATACAGTACAGAGAGTTTGTCTACAGCGCTTTCATCACTCAGAAACCTCTACACACCTAACATAAAGGTACCGCTCCACTTTACAGATCTTACATGTGTTTCTTACTCTAAAACCAACATTATGGATTTACTGTTTACTTTAAAGGGCACCTTTTATGCTTTTTTTATTTTACCTTTCCTTTAGTCAGTGTGTGTATACTGTAGCTGTAAATGATCTGCAAAGTTACAAAGTCCAAAGGGAGTGAATCTCTCCGAAAGAAACGCCTCATTTGTAGTAATCTGTAATTATTTCCGTGACATAAGCCGCGTTTCCACCGAAATTACCCGGAACAATTTGACCCAGGAACTTTTTTCCCAGGAACTTTTTTTGCCCCAGACCGGTTGCTTTCTGCGTTTACACCGCGGTCTAAAGTACCGGGAAGGTAAACTGCGCGCAACTGCTCCTCCCAGTCTGCGACGGACAGTAATCAGTTTTGAGCGCCACATTTATAATAAGTATGGAGGAGATTCAAACTGTGCTGCAGTTATGTATTGGTTTACTAACAAGGTAATTAACAAAACAAAATAGACGAGCACTGATACTAAAGCGTGTTCAGAAAACTCGTATGCATATAAAATTAGACAACGTATGTTATCAGTTATTGTGAGATGCCTGGGACGAACGCGCAAAAATTTCCTCTTTCGCAAATACGCTTAAAAAAAGCCTGAACCCCGTCTATCAATCATAAATAGTGACAGTCTTGTAAATAGTTGTTTGTTACTAACCTCAAAGCGCTATTTCAATCCTGTTAATAGTAAATTTATAACATGGTTTGGAGTGCCTTGCAATAGATGACAATGTGTAAACATAATGGGCCCTATCTTGCACCCAGCGCAATTGACTTTGTACACCGACGCATGTTTCATTCCTATTTTGCACCCGCGCAAAGCGCGCTTTTCCCTCCACAGAAGCACGTTGCTAAACTAGGGAATGAACTTGCACTCCCTGGGCGGTTCAGCGCAAAAAAGGAGGCGTGTTCCGGCGCAAACAATCCCTGGTGCTATTTTACTGTTCCATAAAACAATTGCGCCACTGGCCAGAAAAAACGTAGTCTAAAGTCAGTGGCGCGTTGCGCGTTGTTCATTATGCTATTTTAAGGGCGCATGCTTGACCATAATGTATTGCGTGCACAACGCGCATACACTTTGATTCTCTAATCTACACAGAAGCAGCAGTTTTCATTTTTGCAAATCATATTATTACAAACGATAGATAGATAGATAGATAGATAGATAGATAGATAGATAGATAGATAGATAGATAGATAGATAGATAGACAATTTATTATAAAAGCATACATCTAGCTTACACATTTACTCACATTATTATATACCTGTTTAACCGAAGCTAATTTGGGTGTGTTTCTCCATCCCCAATGTCACTTCTCTCTCTTTTACGGCCATGACGAGAGCGTTGCTCTCCTCGGCTGTGAACCGCTCCTGGCGCGCGCCTGGCAAATCCGCCGTTATAATAGCAATACGCCAAGGAAAAAGCGCGTCTGCTCTTAAAGGGAATGTGAGATGTCGATCTGATTGGTTTATTTCACGTTACGCCCAAACCACACCTATGAATAATGAAGCTACTTCAGACCAACCCATTTTAGATTTGCGCCTGGCGCAAGAGTCATTTATCCCGTCGGTATAATAGCAACAGCGCCGAGACCCGCCCACAAAGTTACTTGCGCTTTGCGCTTTGACACTTGCGTTTCAGATCGTTAAAATAGGGCCCAATGACTTAATAATAAAAGCTGTGGCAGAAAAGAGACGAGCACTGATAAAGCATGTGCAGTAAGCTCGTAATGCTAACGTTAGATATAAAATATGTTATCAGCTATTGCGGACATTGACCGTGAGATGGCTGAGACGAACGCGCAGAAAGTTTCCTCTTCCACAAAATAAAGCCTGAAACTCGTCGCCAGTCCACCAGTTTTTTTTATTAAATTCCATATTTGCAGACAGACAACTCTTACTGCATGAAGCCACGACACAAACCGCAATAGATTTTTTTAAAAGGGAGGTTAAAAATAAATAAAATGCTGCGTGGAGTCATCCAACCAAAATGTGGCGTGAACACAACCAATCAGCTTGTGCAGCGCACAAATCCCACCCCTGAAAGTTCCTGAACTTTGAAAAAGTACAACCTCGTGAGCAGGGACTATCGGAGGGGGAAATATTTACCCGGAACTTCATTTATACCCTGGTTCCTGCGGTGTAAACACCGAGTACCAGCCCAAAGTTCCTAGTTCCTGGGGAAAGTTCCTGCGGTGGAAACGCGGCTTTAGCTACGTTACCATATTACACATTGATCGCTTACTCAAAGGACATTTGGGTAAGTGATTTCGCTATGTTGAGGAGACGCTGTTTTTTTTTCGCGGTGAGGGCAAAAAAAAAACATTGAATGGACTTCCGATACTGACACCACAGTTACCATAAATATAGTTTCAGCTCATGGACCTTTGGCTGAACGTCTGATGCGTAAGGCACACAAAATTGGAAACATTTTGGGAGTTTCGTAGTCTTCATCTGATTGGTTGAAATCTACAGGATTTCCGTGAGACCAGTGTGTCGCGTTCTTTACTAGTCCGCCTGGAAACAAAGCCATCGTGACGACAGACCCCCTCATAGTAGAAGAAAGCCCACAGGTTTACAACTTTGACAACAAGCATTTATTAGTATCAACTAAATGCTGGATTTTCAAAAGTATGTGAAGATCACTAGCCTGGCTCCGCCCTCCTACGTACTTCCGCTCAATTTTAATTTTCCTTCAGTACTCCGTCTGGGTTTGCGGTATATTAGTGGGTTTTCTCCGGCCAAATTTTTACCGGTCCAATCAGCGAACAGAGGGAGTGGCTGAGAACGATGACGTTGAGGTCGTGCGCTAGTTTGAGTTGTAGGGTTACGTCACGACCAAACGTTAGCGATTGGTTATGGCAGATCCAGAGTGGCTCTGGGCAGATCCAATAGTTTTAAACTTCAACAGAGTACCCGCCTTCACGGAAGTTAACGCTTGTCAATGGAGAGTGGCCAGACTCTCTGTACAAAATAAATGTAAGAGAGTCTGGTAGGACCAGGCGAGAAGATCACAGAATTGACTCTTTAAAATAGGTCCAAGAGTTTTACACGCATACATTTTCATGCCCCTAAACATGATGCTGAAGGAAAAAACTAAACTGTGATGGTTTGCTTTATGTCAGTCGGACGGCCTCTTGGTTGTTCCTTGGCCAATGAAAGCTGCTATAGAGTCTTCTGTCTTCAGTCTGAAGATCTGGCTGCGCAAGACTACCATAGATATAATATTACTCACAGCTGTTCATGAAGCCTCGTGAGCTGAAACCCGACTGTGGAAAGTGGCGTTTCTATTCTCACACACGCTCTACACATTTGACCAATCACAACAAACTGGGCCAGCTGACCAATCAGAGCAGACTTGGCTTTTCGGGAAGGCGGGCTTTTAAGAGACAGGAACTAAAACTGAGCGTTTCAAGCTAGGGGTGAAAAGAAGTGCTACAGCAATGAATGTAGTATGAGATAAATAATGTGTTTTGGTAACATTTTACAATAAGGTTTCATAAGTTAACATTAGTTAATGTATTAACTGACATAAATTAACAATGAACAAAACATTTGTTACAGTATTTATTAATCTTTGTTTTTATATTAGTTAATAAAAATACAGTCGTTCATTGTTTGTTCACAGTGCATTAACTAATGTTAACCAAACAACTTTTGATTTTAATAATGTATTAGTAAATGTTGAAATCAACATTAATTTAGATGAATAAATGCTGTAGAAGTCTTGTTCATTCTTAATTCATATTAACTGAAGTAGTTAACTAATCTTAACTAATGAGACATTATTGTAAAGTGTTAAATTTTTTCTTTTTCTCATTTATCATTTAAATGTATTCTTGGAACTCACAAAACGAATTATAATTGAGCATAATAGGGGCACTTGAATTTTTCTTTAGGTGTCGCGGCTGCTGATGTTGGGTGGCGCTAATGTGAACTATCGTACGGAGGTGTTGAACAACGCTCCGGTGCTGTGTGTGCACGCTCACCTGGGCTACGCTGACATGGTGAACCTGCTGCTGGAATATGGTGCCAGTGTGGACTCGGCATCTGAGAGCGGCCTCACTCCTCTGGGATACGCGGCCGCCGCTGGACACCTGGGGATAGTTACCGCCCTCTGCAAGAGGAAAGCAAAGGTACGAGATTTATACTTTTTTTATGACAATTTATACTTTATGCACAATAAATGCTGTCGGGTTTCTAAGATCGAGTACTCAATGTTAAAAACCTTGTAACCTGCTGATACTATAGCTAGTCAAGCTAATAGGGGTCTAACGGTACACAGAAGTCACTGTTCGGTATGTACCTCAGTATTTGGGGTCTCAGCAGGAAAAAGCAACAAATCCCCAATGCTAGGTTTCTTTTCATGTATTTTGAACAGACAGTAGTGCAAATTACAGTTTGTTCCAGCTAGTGGCATTTAGTCCCCTGAGGTAGTTGCTACAGTACAGCCTCCTTTAGTGTATTAAGCACTTAGCAGGAAACAGAATGTGCATAGGTCACAATTCCAAATGATTTTGTCTCATTATAACAGCGGAAACAACTTAAAATACTCCATCATTTGTGGTCATACAGATAAGAGTAAGACATCATTCGAAACTGTATTTTTATTTGAGTACACTCACAATGAAAACAAAATATTGTGCTTTTGTAAAATAAAGAAAACAAACAGGATGCTTTCTGCCGTCCCGGGTTCCTTTCCGTGAAGTTTGAGGAGCGCATCACAAAAATGAATCAAAACTAAGCATATAGACTACTAGCAAGCACTTGAACTCTGGTTTTGGGTTGGTGCGTAGATCGTCTCTTCTTCCTCTGCTATTTTTCCTGTTGTGGTGGTTAGCAAACAGCATTGCATTACCGAGTGCGCCCCCTTCTGGAGTGTGGATCGCCTATGACTGACTGTATTTGTCGCCTGACTGTATATGCACTGAACCGTGACTTTCGTTACACCCCTAGAAGCTACCCATTTAAAATGATAGTTACCTATAAGCTACAATCAAACATGACTAACTGCACTGAAGCTACTTGCGGTGTTGTTAGACAGTCCAAAATGCTTTTCTTTTGCACTTTTCTAATTGAATATACTGTAGATTTAAAAATGTAATTTCAAATTATATTATCAGCAGAAATGTTTTTGTTACACCAATATGATTAAGTAATAATAATAATAATAATAAGTATTATTATTATTATCATTATTAATGCCAAGTAACAGATTTGATTAGACTGGACGGTTGGAATATTATTAGTTTCCCAGGGAGCCATGTGAATAGCAATTATTTTTATAAGTGCAACAGAAAATTTGACAATTATAAATTTGACATTCAAACTTTAATTGAGTAGTTTATCACAAACAGCAGCCAATCAGCAAACAAGACTCATTCTCATTAATTATTCCAAAAACTGATGGATTTATCTTTAATGTCTGGTTTGTTTTAATTTCGTGCCTGGATGCTAGACACTAAGTCGCTTTCACTGGACGTCTGACAGCTGCGCAACAGAAAGCTGATGGCAGAACACTGAAGTAATGAGTCATCGCTATGGAAACGATACACCGTTTCAACTAATCGCTTTGTTGTAAACTAGAAGGTTTTATAGCCTGTCAACAGCAGACATGAGGGACAGAGTAAACACAAGTAAACGGATGGCTTGTTCTGTTTCTGATGCACTCCTTACACTTGTGCTACTTCTGACAACAGGACAATGGATTTGGAATGTTTGCATCCAGTCTATACACTGCATCTGAAATTGAACACTTCCCTACTATATTGTATGTGAAAAACAGTACGCCAACATACATTGTATTCGAAAAAAAATAATAATTTGGTAAAAAAGTACCATCATGACCTACTACTTAAAGATTGTAAGAAATATGTAAGATTTTTGAAAATTACATATTGTAGCTTTAAATGGACACTTTACTATCCCATGAGGCCACGGGAGAGGATTTGTGAATGAGAGTGAAGCGATGCAACTGACGCTGGTAGGTCACGTGACACAAACAACATGGCGGATGTAGTACATAACATTCATCCTACCCATATTCATACTATATAGATTTCAGATGCACTGACAGTGTTAGAATGTTGCAAACCATATTATTTTTCAAGTAAGCTACAAGTTTTAGCTCATCTCGTTGTGAATCTATGGTGTAAACTCACTTTAAACAACCCCCCCCACCCCCCCCCCCCCAGAACATCTCAATGCCCTCACTGAGACTGGACTAGATGTTCCTCTCCATTTTACTGCCACAGAAATTTGTAAACACTCTTTTTCTGCCTGATGGACTAATAAAAAATTAATGGAAATTTCATTAAGCCAGTCAATCAGATATAAGCTTACGATTTTGGCTTTTGTGTCCTCAGTTCGCATCACACCTTGCTGAGTAATATTTGTGTGTGTGTTTGTCCTCTCCATAGCTCGACCACTCGGACAAGCACGGTCAGTGTGCACTAGTGCACGCCGCTCTCAGGGGACACCTGGAGGTGGTGAAGTTCCTCATTCAGAGCGACTGGGGCCAAACACACCTCCAGACCCCGTCCCCTACACAGTCACAAGACACGCCCTCCCCAACACAGGCCACTCCCTCCCCCACACCGCCAGAAGCCACGCCCTCTCCTACTCAAGCCACGCCTCTGGAATCACAGCCGTCCAGCCCTGAGCAACAGGAGGATTCAGTGCAGACATCACAGGAGTCGGAGCAGAAGGTGGAGGAGCAGGACGAGACTCCAGAAGAGTCGGGACAACAGACACAAGCAGACGCTCAGACTGAGCAACAGACATCGGCACAGCCTGTGTCCTTCAACAAGAGCCTCGCAGTACAGCAGGCCCTTATAGCAGCAGCGAGCATGGGTTACACTGAGGTAATGCCCTGCTGGTGTCTCACGATTCCCAGCATGCTTCTTGCTCATATAGCTACTAATTGTGTCTCTGTCTTTAAGATTGTATCTTATCTCTTGGACTTGCCTGAGAGGGATGAAGAGGACACTCAACGTGCCCAGATTAACAGCTTTGATACCCTGTGGGGTGAGACAGGTAAAGCTTCACTCTTACACTATTTATTAAATAATTGTATACTAAAATATAGTGAGCTGCCTACTGAGGTGGCATGCTTATGGACACGAGACTCTAAAGTAGCTGATTTAGAGCACTGTACATTCACTGTTTAGACCAATCACTTCTTTGGTTCGGGAAGTATTTTTCCTTTTCATTTTTTGCCATAGAGAGTTTTAAAAAGTCTTCATTTAAGAGGTATAAGCCATGAACCAAACCAACCAGTTATGGGAAGAATCACAACATTACAAACTTTGATCAGAAGCAAAAAAAAAAAGGAAATCAGAAAAAAAGACAAAGATACAAGACTGTGTACTTAAAGGGTTAGTTCACCCGAAACTGAAAATTCTGTCAGTAATTACTCTCCCTCATGTCATTCAAAACCCACAAGACTTTCGTTCATCTTCAGAACACAATTGAAGATATTTTGGATGAAACTTGAGATATTGACAGGCCACATAACTACCACTTTAATGCTTCAAAAAGTTCGGAAATCGCTCAATTCAAATGGATTAGTTTTACGATCTCTTTATGAACTTTTAAAAGCGTCACAGTGGTAGTTGCATAGCTGTACCCAAATGAGGGACAGAAAGCTCTCAGATTTCATCAAAAAGATTCTGTGTTCTGAAGATGAACGAAAGTGTTACGGGGTTGGAACAACATGAGGGAGAGTAATTACTGACAGAATTTTCATTTTTGGGTGAACTAACCCTTTAACAGCTTTATTGATTTAAAAAACTACAATCCCATGAAGCATTGCGAAAAAGCATTAAAAAGCATTAATTCAATCTATTAATTTAAAGATGTTGATTGTGTATATAGAAACTTGTTATATTTATTGCAAAAAAAAAAAATATATATATATATATAAGTAGTTTGAGAGAGTAGTGATATTGATTCTCTGATTGGTGGAAATTAACTTTAAAGATAAACTTTAAAGCGCTGAACCACATGACTGTGTAAACTTGATGAAAAATCTTATTTGAAACATCCTTCCCTTTCTTTGTACTGCAATACTTGTGAGGCATGTTGAATGAAACATTTTTAACACTGCTCTTGCTTCTCCTCTTGCAATCACATTGCCATTTGGCTTTGCTTGCTGTGTGAAGAATGCACATAATGTGCTCTGTTTGAGCTTCAGAATGCTGTCTGACTGTCCCTGACTGTTGAATGAGCTGAGCTGGATGATGACATTTTTGGCAGAACTGCTTTACAGATGAAATGAACTAATTTAATAATTGACGATCTTTTCAACGGAAACCGAATCAACACTGAACTGACTTCAGCTGAAAAACAGCCGAAATGCATAATTTTCCTATTATCACCGTAAAGCTGCTTTGAAACACTCTGTATTGTATAAAGCGCTATAAATAAAGGTGACTTGACTGTCTAGACAGGTAGCTGATGATTGACAGCTCTGTCCTGCTCTTCTCCTCAGCACTGTCAGCAGCAGCGGGGCGAGGGAAGCTGGATGTCTGCCGGCTGCTGTTGGAGCAGGGCTCTGCTGTGGCACAGCCCAATCGGAGAGGGGTGGTGCCACTCTTCAGCTCTGTGCGTCAAGGGCACTGGCAGGTAATTGATATGATTTTCCCTGGGCATCACAGCAAAATGGCTGCCCACTGCTCCGGGTGTGTGTGTGTCCACAGTTTGCAGTGTGTGTGTGCACTACTCACTACTCCTAATGTGTGTGCACTAACTTGGATGGGTTAAATGCAGTGGATAAACTCCGAGTATGGCCTTCACATGTCCTTTTCAATTATAAAGACTCTTTTTCCAGCTTTGTCCATTTAAGATTTGTCTTCATGTTTGTCTTTCAGATTGTGGATCTGTTGGTGTTGCATGGAGCAGACGTAAACCTGGCTGATAAACAAGGCCGTACTCCGCTCATGATGGCCGCCTCTGAAGGGCATCTGGACACGGCGGAGTTCCTAATGGCTCAGGGTACATGATATACACCTTTATGACACAAAGGGGCAGTTTTATGAAGCTTGCGTCAAATATACTGTACCTCATGTATTTTGTGTATTTGTAGGTGCATCTATGGATCTTGTAGATAAGGAGGGTCTCACTGCGCTCAGCTGGGCATGTTTGAAAGGACATCTGTCTGTGGTTCGTTGCTTGGTGGAAAGGGGTGCCGCGACGGACCATGCTGATAAAAACGGACGGACGCCTCTCGATCTGGCCGCCTTCTATGGAGACTCAGATGTGGTCAGCGATATTTCAGTTGGCTTGACAATTTTGGGTTAAGATTTTTCAAAATACTTAATCTGAGACCAAAATTTCCTCCTAGTTCTTTCAAACTACATTCACCATACGCCTTCTTCAGTCTATTTTGACTCTGGTTGCCAGATCTCTGTACTATTATAACTAATTGGTTTTCCCTTAGTGAACTATTAAAAATTCCCAAAAACTCTTTTTCTGTCTCAGGTGCAGTTCCTGGTGGATCATGGGGCTTTGATAGAGCATGTGGATTATAGTGGAATGCGTCCTCTGGACCGGGCAGTCGGCTGCAGAAACGCATCAGTGGTGGTCGCCCTGCTGAAAAAAGGAGCCAAAATCGGTACGATGCAACCAAATAAAGCAGTTAGTAGTTGGATTGATGGTTCAAGCAGATTGAAAAATCGATCCAGTTGAGCTCAATCTAAATTACATATCGAACTGATTGGATGGAGTATTGTAGACCTGAAATAATCCGATCATTCGGAAAAAAGTAAGCATGTAAACGCTTGAATCTGAACATTTTCTCAATTGGATTTAAAAGTTCTTTGCACACATGCGCAGTGCCGTGATGCGTATATTTACATGCATTTTATCTTACAAATCTTTATCTTTATCTTATCTTACTAGTCAGTGAAGGCTCCAAATGCACCGTAAATGAATATGTGAATTGGTTAAGTTTAGGCTTCATATGAACAGAACTTTCAGAATCTGAAAATGGATTGGGTTCATTCAAATTGATGAAGATATGTGCATGTAAACATACATACCTAGTGTATGTTGCTCAGGCTTTGCCAACAATGAGGAAATCAAATGTCCACACAAGCATAGTAAAACCTGAAATCTCAGACCCTCAAATGGTCCCCTAAAGGAAAGCGGCTTATCACTAGAGTCCGGACCATGATACTAAAATACCAACATGTATTTGTATGTTTTTTCCTTTAGCTCAGCTTGTGCTTGCCTGCTTTAGCATTCTGCTGCTCTGTGCTTTACTTCACTGACTCCAGCTGCTCTTGGTTAACGCGTCTCTCTCTGGAACCGTAACCCTTTTTGTGTGTGGTGTTTGCATTTTGTTTTCACTCTCTTCCTGTTTCTCTTGCTGAGAAAATCTTTCTCTGTTTGTCAACTCAATGGTTGGTGAGAGATAGTTTAACATTGTTGGTGCTGGTGCCGTTTTGTTGTTTAACTTTCTATTCTTTAGCTGAAGCTCTTATTCCCCACCACTCACAGCTGCTTTTTTGTGTTCCCCCTCACTTTTCTTCCACAACCACCGCCATCTCTCTTCACTTCTTCTTTCTCCCACTCTCACATTCACTCACCTACACACACACCACTCTCATAACCACCTCTGGTTGTACTGCTCACCTCATCTCACTCTCCCCACAACCCTAATCCTCATTCCCTCGCTCTCACAACCCCTGACCTCCGGCTACAGGATGTCAGACACTGCCGAGTCGCCACAAAGGAGGTAATGCTTGTGCTCAGGCTGCTTGCATCTTGCTTCCCTTCAGGCATCCTGGCAGCTCTCTTCTCTATGTTCTGTGTCCAGTGGTGTGTCTGGGTGCTGTATCTATCTTCTGACTGTCTGTCCATCTATTGTCTGTCTCTCTGTAAATTTCTCTATATAGCTACCTCACCTGGGTTTCCCAAACTACGAAAATAGCATCTTATGATAATGTGTTAAATTAGTTTGAAATGTATGTGAGCTATTAATGTAAAGATTAACATAACTCCCAAAATTTCATGGGGCATTTCTTTAGATCATTTAAAGGGATGGTTCTCCCAAAAAATTAATGTTTTGTTTTTGTTTTTGTTTTTTTTCAGTAGGGTCCAATGTTTTGGTCCCCATTTACTTGCATTGTATCAGCAACAGTTGAAGCATGACAAAGAGTTTGGGAAATCCTGTATTAATCAATAGCATCATTGCAAATGGTTAAAGATGAAAGGATACAGGGAATGAGAAGTTGAGTTCGCCCTGAAGGCATCCTCATCCTATTGTCCATGCCTTCATCTGTTTGTTCTGATTCCTGAGTGTTCTGCACTCCTCGTCTCTCTCCATGTTTTCCCCTCAAACCTTTGATTGTCCATTTTGACCCATCAAACATCCTGTTACCCCATAGGTCCTGCTACCTGGGCAATGGCGACGTCTAAACCTGACATCATGATTATCCTACTGAGTAAACTTTTAGAGGAAGGAGATGGCTTCTACAAGGTCAGATATGCTCATCATTTACCTCTAATGTTTGCACAGATTTGTCTAGAACAAAGACCTTGGCTCTATGTATTTACACACTCAATCATCTTTTCTCCTGCAGAAGGGTAAAGTGAAGGAGGCAGCTCAGCGCTACCAGTATGCTCTGAAGAAATTTCCCCGTGAAGGATTAAGTGAGGACCTGAAGACCTTTAAAGAGCTCAAAGTGTCTTTGTTCCTGAACTTGTCTCGCTGTCGGAGGAAAATGAATGTGAGAACAGCATGAACGTTACTAAAAATACTCTTTCCAAAGTCTCATTACGATTATAAGTGCACACAGTAAGGTTCTGGATATATGTTTGTGATGCTGCAATATTGTAACTGCAGTATGCAGCATGTCATAAGAACCTTGCTGATGTACCTCTAGGACAACTGTGCAAAATAATGAAATGTCAACCCCCAGAATACAAAAATAAAAATATATTTCACTGAACACACTTTCTTGGTCACAGGACTTTGGTATGGCGGAAGAGTTTGCTACCAAGGCTCTGGAACTGAAGCCTAAGTCTTATGAGGCATACTATGCTAGAGCCCGTGCCAAGCGTAGCAGCAGGTAGGGGTCATTACTTTCTTTCCTTTCACATCAAATTACTTATAGATGGCTTAATATTTCCATTGCCACTCCATAGGCAATTCGCTGAAGCACTAGAAGACCTAAGGGAAGCCATAAAGTTGTGTCCCAACAATCGTGAAATCCAGCGCCTCCTTCAGCGCGTGGACGAAGAGTACAGGCAAGTTACCCAATCAGAGGAGCCAGAGCTTGAGCCTCCTCCATCTCCACCACCATCTCCCTTACCAGTGGAGGAAGATGAGGAGCCCCCTCATCACACCCCTCCTCCTGAGCCAAGACTGGATGACATGGAACCTGTTCAAGACTTGTTTGAGGATGACGACTTCCTTGAACAAGAGCTAGAAGCTGTGTCAATTGGTCTTGCCTCTGATATTCACTCGAACGCTTCAAGCCTTGCCATTATACGTAGTCCACCCCTTTCTCCGTCCCATCATGACACTGGCTACCTATCTGGAGGGCAGGCCTTTGAATATCACCCGAGCTCCTCCTCCATGTCATCTCCTACCCATCATAGTTACCAGTCCACCTCCCCATGTGTCTCCCCAACACATCAGAACTCTCACTACCGCCAGAGTCCACCCCATACTTCGCCCGCCCATCAGTCCTCCTACCGGTTCAGCCCTCCACCCATGGGCGGTGGAGGGAACCAGGGCATGGAGTACCAGAGTCCTCCACCATCTCCTCTTCGGCGTGGGGGTCCATTCAGAGCAAGCCCTCCTGTCGAGAGTGTGTGTATGTATCGTTCCCAGTCTGGCTCTCCAGTCCGCTACCAGCAGGAGCCTTTACCTAGCCGCCCTAAATCGCCACTGTTGAAGATGAGCAGCCAGCGATCCTTCCAGCTCCAGTCGCAGCCTTCCCAGAGCTCTCAGACCAGCCAGCACCACCAGATCCAGGGTCTTCGCCTGCAGCCCTCGATGGCACAGATCGTCCGCACTAACCAGCCCAGTAACAGTGTGTACAGCCAGTTGGCGCATCCACTCAGCAGCAGGTATCAGGGATGTTCCATGGATGTGGACAGGGAGAGAGATCGGGAGCCAAGACTTGTGTACCAGCCCTCGTTGGATGGCCGGTCAATGTCTCAAGTGCAATCCAGCCTTAGTGTGGGAGCTCTCTGTCAGCACGGGAGCCGAGGTGGGCCTGCCGGGGTTCTGGAGTCAAACTTGGGGAAAGAAGATCTCCCTCAACGCCCTGCTTCAGCCTACCGTTCAACTACAGGGGGACCTGGAGGCATGCGTTTCAGTCAAACCCCCCAGATTAGCCGCAGTCAGTCAGCGGCATACTATCCTGTCTCCAAGCATGAACTTGAGAGAGCAGTGGCCGCCTCTGCTCTGTCACCTTGCCAACTGGGCTCTCCGGAGATCCCCCACCTAGTGCGCAGACCTATCAGTGCCAATACAAGTGACCTAAAGCAGCACGTACCGACCCCCAGACCACTGATCCACTCCCAGAGCGTAAATCTTCGCTTCTCCCCATCCAGCAGTAATATCTCCTCAGGCTCCAGCTGCAATCTAGCCCCTGGCTTCAGGCCTTCCTCCTCCATGGCCCAAATGGAAATCCCGTTGCAGACCACATATGAGCGAAGCTTCGACGAGCCATCTGCCCTTTCACCCTCTCAGAGTGGACTCTACTCGGGTGAACCCGCCCGATCCCGGGCCACTCCGTTTATGGGCGTCATCGACAAGACTGCAAGGACTCAGCAGCAGTACCTTCTCCAGCCTTCCCGGGCCTGGCCCGTTTCATCCCTGGAATCGGTCATCACTAGCCCCACGTCACCTGGCAACTTGATCCACCAAGCCTCCACCGCCTCTTCCTACAGCCCACCTACATCTCTAGGCAATATTGCCTACTACAATAAGACCAATAATGCCCAGAATGGACACTTGCTAGAGGAGGAATACTACGTCCAGCCGCAGCCCTCCTCCCTAGGCAAGCTTGCTAATGGAGGGGCCCGTGATCGAGACCTCCTAGAGCGGGTGAGCCAGGTGCCAACTTACCAGGATGTTAAAGTGGCGCGGACAATGCCTGTGGCACAGGCGTACCAGGAAAACATGTACCGCCAGCTTTCCCGTGATGCCAGACAAGGTCCCACCTCGCCCATCAAACCAAAGAGACCCTATGTGGAGTCAAACGTTTAATAGGCACCCAAAAGGGTGGGCACAAAGGTGTGTGTGACAGTGAATGTTTGTGTCAGGTTGTACGTATGGGACTGTGTAGGTGCAGGATATTAAAACCAGTATTTCAATTAAAGGGAAACTGAATATTAGACATACTTTTAATAAACTAAAAAAAAAAAAAACAGTGTTACAAAGGTGTGTACAAATACCTGTGCCTACTTCTGTTGGAAAAAAAACTTTTAGAATTTATGTGGTGAACAGGCTCCAAATATCCTGACAGCACCCTTTTGGAGTATTAAAATACAGTATGTAAAGGTAAAAAATGTTCTATAAAGCTCTGCACATTATAAGAAAGCACATTTAATGACGTTCCACAACAGAGGCCTACATGCAGAGAAATAGTGTCTTGCCACCGTTCCTAGCACTAAAGCGGATATAAAACTGGGAATCTGTGTTGAACTCATTCTCTCTCTCATTTACTCTTTCTCTTCCCAATGAAACTAAACAAATTTGCTAGGCATTCTGGACAACATATTGTTGGATTGTTCAATACTGTAAAAAGGAAAAAAATGTTTCAGAAAAACTAAGCTGTAGTTACAGAAGGAAAAGAGGAATATTTATAATTAAGTTATATGATGTATAGAAATATTAAAGCAGTTTTTGTGTCGTTTATTTTTTCATTTTTGTTTGGGTTTTATGTCTTTAATTTTGTAACTATTGATTTGAGCTTTTGGAAATGGTATCAGATATTTTTAAAATAATGATTCAGAGTTTATGACTGGAGGTTATTATCTTTACAGTTATTACCATATAATTCTGGTTCCCAAGCAGAAATATCGTTTGTCAAATTTCACAGTTGTACTGTGGCAATAATATTAGTTTAATCAATTTCTTGGGAATAAGCTTAATAAGATTTTCAAGTAACCCTCATATAGCTTTTGTCTATTTAAATTAAATGATTTCAGTAAATTACCATGTACTGGAGTGGCAATCCTGCCGTATTTCAAGTAGAAGAATGTATCACACCATAGACGTCTTATGAACTCTACATCTACAGTATGTATACTACGCAACACAAAGTTTCAGGGGCGTTTGCAAGGTAGTAATACAATTTCTTCTCTTTTTTTTCAATTTCTTTATTGTTCTAAGAAATGAAATATTGCATTGTCACAGAGAAGCATCAGTATATCAAGTGAAGTATGTTTGTTTTAACTTTTAAACTTTTATTCGTAACTTTGGTCTGCACTGACTGTCTGGACATTTTGAAGAAAGAGAGCACTTTATTCATTCGTAAGGATTGTATGGAATGTGAATATTGGGGGGGCTAAAGATGTTTTTTGTTTTTGACCTGGGATAGGACATCCTTACTAACGAACGTTCAGTGAACACTGGAAAATAACCTGTGATTAGTTGTACTACTAGAAAACAAATAGAAGTCATTGTCCTTGGTGCAATTCTAATTTTTCAAGCAAATGAATGAACAATAATATAAAAGAGCAAAATTATGTTTTTAAAAAGATATAAAATGTGTATATAACAGCCTTTATAGAGCGCAGTGTACTTGCTGTATATAGTGGCCAAATGTGTTCATGCATACAAAATCCTGCTCTCCTCTGCAAACGCGTCGCCAAATGCAGCGCGAGAAGGACTTGATGAGCCTCACGTGTCAAACACAGTTCAGTGGCATCACACACTACCGAAATGCAAACCAGCCGTTTTGAAATAGTGTATTTGTCGTGTATTAAAACTTAAAAAAAAAAACAATATTCAGCTAGTTCCTTTTGAAATTCTCTGCTTCAGAATGCAATATTATCAACATGCAGAGCTTAAATGTGGCTTTGGTCTTCTCAAAAATACAGTATATGAACAGATATCTAGACAGCTTGTCTTAAAGGCAACCATATTCACCTTTCTATTGCTGTCAGTGTAAACCTGCTTGAATCGAGAGATGCCTCATGGTCAACTTTGGGGAAAAGTGAAATAAATACTGAGGGCTCATCAAGGGCCTCTTTAGAGTGTTGTGGTTTTTCAGTGCAATTTATTATTTTTTTGCTGTACATAACCTGACGCATGATTTATCCTCCATTCCCCTCCGAAATCGACATACACAGACATTCGTGAATCTGCCGTATGTCTCCAATAGAGGAACTCAACAGAAATACTGATCACAACGAATCTCACACTCATCTGACATTTCCCTCTAAAGGTTTTGGCCATTCTTTTTATTTTTCAGTTGGATTTGAGTTGATTTTAATGTATTTGCTTGCTAAGCAGAGTTTCTCGTCTGTAAATGTGAGCTTTCAGAGCGCTGTGACAACGTTTAATGACTTCAATAAACCAGAATGTGTTTTTATCATGTCAGTGGTCATTTTTATACACTCTACGTTTAATAAGAGTTCCTTTATAAGAAATGTATAAGACTGGTCGAGCTTAAAAGATGATTCCTTTTATTGTGGTTTCTTTTATATAGGCCTACAGCTGTTACACAACTGCACTATTTGTCCTTTCAGACTATTATTGCTCATACTTGACAAACGGCCACATATTAAACTGACACATATGATAGCTCAAATCATGTAGCTTGTTGAGGATAGAAAGTTACATTTCTAAGTGATCAGACTTTAGATTTTCCCCTGGCAGACACTAAAACAAAATTAAATCCTCCAGCCATATCTAAACACCTTAGCAACACCCTAGCAACTGATTTAGAATCAGACTAAGCAAATACTAGAGAAAATGTAAATATCTAGTTTTCTTCATCACTTTGCGGAAACAGAATATAGATTGATTTAGACCATTCAAAAAACTTGAAAGCATAAAAAAATAAATAGAAATTTTTAAAAAGAATCATCAAAGAACAACAAGAAACAATTTCACCTAAGAGTTTCTTTGGCACAAACTAAATGTTTATGAACTGCAGCAATCCATTTTTTTTTTGCAAAACAATCTTTAAAGCTGCAAGCAACTGCATTGTCTGCTTGTATTTAAATACATTAACTCCATTAACGATTGATCTTCAAGATGATGGATGGTTCAAACACTAAAACAAATCTGCGACATTCACCTTTACTCCCTCTTGGGTTTGGCTGTGAGGAGATGCACAAATCCTGGCACTAACACCATGACCACCTGCGGCACAATGGTGTATTTCAGAAAGAACAGGGAGTAGAAGAGAAGAGGAGGAACAGTGGGCAAAGGGAAGCTGCTGATGTAGTGGAGGGCCATGGACGACAGGGCCAGACAGAGAGTCCTGGGCACCCATGGAAGAGCCCATCCACCTGGCTTCCAATACTGTGCAAGTCCTAGTCCTAGCAGAACCCCGGCATCGCGGTTCAGAGAGGAGAAGGGCGCATTGTCCAAACGGATCCACTCGGAGTGAGAACACCACCTCTTAGCCAGAGAGATGGACCTGCGGTTCACAGTATGAGAGTGTAAGTTTGCAGTGAAAAAAGTCATTCATACAGATTATAACTCCTTAATGCCTGCAACAGACTGTGTGATTTCAGCAATCCTATAAGACCAATACAAATCACACTGTACGACATATTTATAATTAACTTGGGTACATGTATGTAAGCTGTACGATGATGACACTATTGAATCTTAGGCTACGACGCAAGAATAAAACGTCATCAGCATGTGCTAGTGGTGAACAAATAAAGCAAGATCAATCACACTTTGGCAATTGTGATTTTATGTGCGCTGAAAAAGAGGAGGAAGCGAAAGAGGAGAATATGGACGCGGTCGTGGAAAAGAGGCCAATTGGCATGACAATATTGCAACTGGAGCTTGAGTAAGTAGTTTTAAAGTTTAGCGTCATGTCGCGTTGATCAATACGCCATTTCATGTTGCATTTTTATTGGCTACTACAACACACTGAGATGATCGTGATGAAGTTCTGACACTGTCTGAATATTATCACAGGCTATCTTTGGTCATAAGACCGTGATAATGGCCGTCTTTAGCCCTATTCGCACGGGATAAGTATTACCTGGTGACCTCTAGTCATTTGTAATTGTCTGGGATCTTAATCCCGTGCGAATCGGCCATGTCTGTAATTTGTAAAGTAAAAATTCCCCCGCAAATGACCTTCCATATTATTCGCCGAACACCGAGGTCCTGTGATAATATTAGTCCCGTGCGAATCGGCATCTCTGTGATTTGGTGGGGTCGATTATAATTTTTTCAAGGTTTTTGTTTCCTGTGCGCTTTTTTATCCATCTTTCGCGAAGAATGGAGGCTGCGCTGGAGTGTTTTGATAGTATTTTGGGTGCTGGGTCATATCGCTATACAACATGATACGATACAACTATACAATTTGCAGAAAGAGAAAGCTGAAAACCATCAGAAGAGCAAAAACAAAAAGAATGATTAGATGGAGATGGATGACATGTATAGCAGCATGTGGTGAAGAACATTCTTCTGTTTATTCTGTTTATGATATCTCATACAGCTAGACCTATAATAACAACAATACATTTCCAAGCAATAGCCTATTGACATCATATCCGGGAGATAAGTCAGTAAATTCGAGTAAAATCACAGGCTTCTCTTATCCCGTGCGAATGCGCCACACGAAATATAGATGTGGGGGGGTCATTTCTAAATCACACGAGGTCCCCATATAATACTAATCCAGTGCGAATAGGGATTTAGAAACTCTTCTCACTGTACGACGTACAATCACCGTTCAGGAGCCACGACCACAGAAACCGCCACGATTCGTCATCTTTCATCTGGGACAGCCCAAAATCATACAATGTGATATTTTGAGGATTAATATATTATAATTAGTGGTTGACAATGCATTTTTCAATGCTCATTTTCCTTTGCACATTTTATATATTACAGTGCTATGATATAATATGACGAAGTATAGTGTTAGAAAAAACGTAACAACCGTAGTTATTTAATTTAATTGTAACAATTGAGATGTACACGTGTTGAATTTAGACGTGTTAAACTAAAAAAACTACAGTTTTTTACACAATATCAACTCAATGTCACATTGTACCCACCAAGAGAGATCAATCCCAGTCTTTTGCAGGGCAGCATGCAGCACAAGAGCTCCAAAGAGCAAAGTCACGCTACAGCAAAAGAAGAACAGCAGAGGGCGACATTCAGGCACGGTCCGGTTCAGAGAGATCCCCAGCAACACCCCTGCGGAGAAAGAGCATTAAGATCCTGGCTATGAAGATATGAGGATGTATGCATGTATTTTTTAATGACTGACCTGTCAGAAGACCAGCAATGACTTGATGAGGGAAGTGAGCCAGGATGAAGATCCGAGAAAGGCCCACACATCCCAAAAACACTGCATACAACAGGTACGGCACTGCAGCTAATGTCTTACTGTACCACAAAGAGTTTGTTTAGTTAGTATTACACATGAATAAATAACATTCACGTATCTGTGTGACTTATAAGAGAACGTGAGAAAATTACAAACAATATATTTTTTGAAAAGTTTGCATACGTAGAGTATCATATTTGATACGTCAGGCTTTTATGGCTCATATAGTTTGATATAGTGAGAGTTTGAAAAGGAGGGAAAAAAGCAGTTTTATTTAGAGGCTCAAACTGAGCAGAAATATGGAATTTGGTGCAGATGATGATATTTAAATGGCCAAAATGTAAAACGAAATTAGGCTGCTACTAATATAAATTGGATATGAATAGAAGTTGTCACTTCATAAGCTGTATATCAGCCAATAGTAAGATTTATATTTAAATGCTTAGTTTTATGATCAAATCTCTGTAGTTTTATTTAAACCATATACTGTAATGCAATGGAGCACAATGATGATTGAGAGATGAACAAATAAACCTTCCTCATGGATTATATTTGATACATTTTAATATGATTTAAAAAAAAAAAAATGTATGGATAATCAAGTAAGGTTTAGTGCAGTCCAGTAAATATTGATCTTGAAATATTTCAATATAAAAGTTGTTGTGAAGTTCACTGTAAAGGCTTTATAGGGTTAAAGACAGACCTGCCCGTGCGAGCGTGAAAGAATGACGCCAGTGAAGAGACGATCAGCCACCAGACAGCACTAGTGACCATGGCATGACCTGAAGGACTGCCTGAGAGAGATGGCGGAGGGATCGGGTCTTCACATCTGGAAATGGTTCAGGTAAAATGATCTGTAATAAGGAAGATTAGTGCACTGCTTTACCTGGGCCAGTCTCACATGTCGACAGGAACTGCTGGACTTTCGGTGGGTTTTTAGAAAACAATCCAGATTCTCCAATCCACCAATACGGCCTCTCGCCAAACAGGAACCTGAATGTCAAGTTAAAGAAATTACAGTCAACATGAAATGCCATTCACAACCCAATAAAACTGAGTGAGAATATGAAAACTAAAATACATTCTCTACAGTTTACTTTCTTGCACTTTAAATGCCCTCAGAATAATTTATAACCAAAAGAGTAAGAAATTTCTAAATTGATTTAATGAGTTTTTTCCTGAAATAATTTGAATATGCTAATTTAGTGCTCAATTATTATTGGTACCCAATTATTAATAATATTGTTTTTTTTTTTGTTTTTTTTTATCTAATCCCAAACTTGTGAATGGCAGAGTATCAAGGTCTCCACAAAAAAAAAAAAATAATAATTAAACAGCAATGTTTTGACACTGAAGTGATAAGACATTATTTTAAACTGTAAAATACTTTGGAATAATCATTTATATAATTTCAATGATTTATATGTGGTTTTAGTATGTCATATGGATACTTGTAATATTTATATAAGAAATGCTGACAGTATTCTTCTGACTTTACAACTCGCAATTTTGAGGAATTGCGAGGGGGAAAAGTCGCAATCGTCTTATTTACTTATATATATTTATAACATACAAACAAGGAACAAGCTTCCATAAGCAATAATAATAATAAATCATATATATATATATATATATATAATTAAAAAAAAAAAAAAAATATATATATATATATATATATATATATATATATATAAACAATTATTTATACACATACACATACTGGTCACACGCACACACACGCACACACACACACATATATATATATATATATATATATATACACACACACACACACACACACACACACACACACACACACACATACATATTTATATATTACATAAGAAATAATAATAAAACTAGTTTGCACTATAGAAGTTTATCTATCATAGACGTTTATCCATCATTGGGTTTCATTTTCACACATCCCAGCATGCAAAGCATTTCATACCATTTGAGAACCAAATTAAGCCACTCTGATAAAGCTGCTACCCAGAGAACAGCGATGCCAGTCCTTCGATGGATGTAAAACACGACAGGAAAGACCAGGAGAACCGCAGCTTTCGGGTCTCCCATATGAGAAGCGACGAGCCAGAAATCCTCCAGGCTTCCCGTTCTCCGCTGAAGAGCCTCCGCCACCCAAACGCCTTGGCGGTGAACGGTCTCCATTACAGGATGATGAATAAACGTCCACAGATAACATTAAGGTCCCCTGTTCATCTTACAGGTAAAAGACTTAGTGAATAAGTTAAACCAACTGTTAGAGAAGCCGCTGAGCTGTCAGGAGATCAGACCGCAACGTTACGCTTGTCACGGGTACCGCAGTGGGACAAAATTCATCTGCTAAAACGCATATTTTCAATAAGGGACTTGAATCATCTGCACATTCGAATTTCTTACAGACTTTTACCGCGAAGGTTTTATCAGTTCATATATATATATATATGCATACCTTCTGTAACACTGATCTCAAGATGCACTTTTAAACCCTTTTAAGCACAAGAACACAAAATAAAAAACTTGTGAAAACAATAAATAGCCTATTCTAAAGCTTTTCGCAATCATGTAACCACCAAATGTTACCTTTTGTTTGTTTGTTATTATACTGTTATTCTTTTATATGTTTGTTGTTATTTATCTCACATTCTCTGAACGGTTCTCTATAATGTTTGCTCTATATAATATGACTATTATTTCTTAAATAAATACAACTTTAAAAAAAACTAATATATTGTAGTTGAGATTGTTTTATTGAATTCACAGTAGAGGAATAAGTCATAAAAATAAATCCATCTTAAATAAGTTATACATCTAATAGGTACATCAGTTATTTTTTTCAATGACAGATGTCTTAACAACTTTACGATTGTTCTTTATCTAGATTAAAGACTCATGAAAGATCTGGAAAACAGTCTACCATGTGGTACCAGTACAGTTTACATGTATTTTGCCTTGTATATACATGCATATATATTTCTCAAATAAAATAAGAATTTTAATTATGTTGTCCATCTCTAATTAACCAGTACTCTTGAATAAACGAGAGTAGTAAGTCTCTTTGTTTTTTTATTTATTTATTTATTATTATTATTATTATGAGTTTGTTTTTGTTTTTTGATAGAAGGATGATCGTGTTTCCACTCTTTCCTGTCACCTGACGTGCCACTGCGTCGTAGCAGTCACGACGTCGCGTGCGTTTACGTAAAGCTCGCGCTCCGGTTTCCCTGGCGGAGAAGATGGCGGCTCCTGGACCGGGGGAGTATTTCAGTGTCGGGAGCCATGTCTCTTGCCTCACCTGTTTAGGCCAACGTTTGCAGGGAGAGGTGGTGGCTTTCGATTACCCGTCCAAGATGTTGACTCTGAGTATCCTTTATTCCTCGGATATGTGCGTTTAAACGGCTGGACTGTGTCAAACTGACGCTCCGCGCGAGCGTGTTTATGTGTGCGCTAGTGGCCTCATTCAACGCCTATTCTTGCTTCGTTTACCTTCTATGTTGTGTTTGGTCACGATCAGCTATGTTTGTCGCTTGGTGTTTTCTGTGCTTAGTTGATTTGATGTGGGTTCACAGTTGAAAACGTGTTAGAAAAGTGTTGTTTGTGGTTAGCTTGTTGATTAGCATGTCCTCGCGACCGACAATATTAGCCTTGCGTGCTAAGCTAATGCCTTTCCAGTGTAATAATGGCAGCTCTCATAGGGTATATTATTTAGTTTATAAACTATTTTTTCCCTGTAAGAACTAATAATGCCCAGGCTGCGTAGCATATACACTGGTTTACCATCATACTACATGCAGTCTGTAGTTCTACTGTTCTCAGATCAATAATATCAGACTGAATGGTCATATTCATATTTTTTGACCATGCTATACAAATAAGGGAGTTTGTGAATGCTGAGATTGGAAGGATGACACTCCAACCTATTCACTAGGCTATACGTTTTATGCTCTAAATATAAATATCACAAACAGGTTCCTTCCATCCAAATGAAAGGCTGAAATATAGCTTACATCTTTCGACATGGCATTTTAAAGGGTGAGCAGAAGTGTTGACACCCTTTGACCTGGCATGGTTTATTACAAATCTTTGAAGATTTCACATCACCACAACCTCAAGGTGGATGTTTTTACAATTTTTCAGGTATCTAAAAAAGATGAAGATTGTTTTAAGTTCTTAGTGATGAATTAATAAATCTGCCTGTCACACTTAAGATCGACTTTCATGAGATTTCTATAAATCCCACGTGTCACTGCTCAGTGCTGACATTTGTTTAAATGTGGTTTTGATGGTTTGACGCCTTGACAGGTATGACATCACTTGTCACTTTTTCCCCGGTCTTATTTTTTGTAGGCTTGCTCAACCAATCACTCACGTTGGTTTCATTTTATGTATTACTCAGCTCGTCTTTTACATCTAGGCCTTCGAATAACGGCCATCTAACCTTGTGGGGGATGGTGGTATTTGAACCGCTCAATGTCTTTGGTGTGTTGTAAACAGGCGTGTGTCAGTAACTACTTTTGATGTTTAGTAAACCAAGTCATTTCCTAAACAGGAGGTTTCAACACCTACTTGTTGAGGGAGAACAACTGCATAAGCGTGTCTTGATGTCTTCATTTGATTTATCCTTAACCCTCCTGTCAGAATGTCCTTCCTCCAGCGGAAAGCCCAACCTCAGCGACGTCATCTTGATCAACTTAGCCTATGTTTCAGAGGTGGATATAATTAATGACCGCACTGAAACTCCTCCTCCTCTAGCATCCTTGAATGTTAGCAAGGTAAGGATGTTACCAAGGGTGGGTGCACTACGATCACAATTTTATATACTGGAATGAGTCATTTTAATTTATGGTAACACTTAAAGGTGCTGTATGTAACTTTTTTTACAAAGCGTAAAAATACCATAATATGTTTGCAGATATTTAGGAAACATGCTAAGTTCACATACACTCGTTTCTCTGAAAAACACTTCTACAGCCACTTATTTGACTTATTATTTTACACGTTCCGTCGGGTTTTGTTTTGGTCTGTGTGACTCCGCCCACTGACAGTTCAGCCAATAGTATTTCGACACATAACGGTCTCTGATAATTTGAATTTGGACTGCAGTCGTTCTTACAGCACCTTTAATATGACAATATAGTTGGTATGGCCTATTGGTAATACCTTTATTAATATCTATTGTACATGTTAGACATTTTCAAAAGAAAAACACTCAAAGTTAGACTATAGTATTAGGAAATGGAAAGTACTGACTAGGAATGGGAATTTTCAGGAATATTAATACATTTTCATTAAAATGAATAGTCAATTAATTGTTTAATTGTTGATGTCAAATGCATGTGAAACTCCAAATATCATGTCCACTTAGTAGCAACGGTTGCAATGGCAGCCTGTATGTGTCCATATCAAACTGAACAGATACAGGGCTTTTGTTACGGTACACACAATGATGACATGTCCTGCCTGCACGAAACCAAAAAGAAAGCATTTTGGAGCAACTTGAAAATCGTGTGCACTAGAGATGTTGCACAATGACTATAAATTATGGTTAGATGTGCCACATTCAATGGTTCTTTAAAATAGACAATATATTCACACCTGTGACTGCATAATAATGTCATTTTTATGCCAGACAAGGAAGTTTAGTTGCAGTTGCTTCAAAGTCTGTTTTTCACATTACCGGTACTCCTGTTCATTTAGCACTCTCTTGTGTCAAAGGAAAGCAGGCCCTCCCACTGATAGCCAGGCAGCTTTATCTACCACAGTAGACATGTGTAATAGTTTAAACAGTTCTACCGCCATCAGCACTGCTATACACTTACTTAATTGGTAGAAAGCTAATACTGTGATTTTTGATGTTATTTGTATTTGTATCGGCTATGTTCAGACTGTAGCCAAATTGGATTTATTCTCAAATCAGATCTTTTCAGGCAGACTGCCTGCACTACTAATCGCAACTGATCAAATGTGTCCAGACATAACCAGCCTGTCTGCATGGCTTCCTTTGGTAACGACGTAGGCGTACACACGCATCGCTTTCAACGCGGATGTGGGAAAAATGAGGTGCATCATCTCACTCTCCAAATAAGTGCCCTGTCGAGTCGAGGTGGAGACTGGTGTATATTGAGACTCCGTGCTGTGGTCACGGCCAAAATCTTTGGACATACCATATGAATACTTTTGGCATTTCCATTGCTGGTTTTGATGTTATAATTGTATGTCACATTAAGAGTGATGCAAAAGACCATTTGAACCAAGCATTTGAGACGCATCTGAAAAAATATGATTGGAATCGCATTTCAAACCGTCTCCAAATGTGGTTTGAATACGATTATAAAAAATATGATTTTGTGTGGGTTTTTTTTTTTTTATTTTATTATTTTTTTTTATAAAAAAGCTGTCCAAACGTTCAAAAAACCCATCTGGATCCAATCTGTATTTTCCAAAAATCAGATTTTTGCTGGCAGTCTGAACATAGCCATTGTGGTTTATAAAAAAACATTTCACATATGTTGTGCTAGATCAGGGGTGTCAAACTCAGTTCCTGCAGGGTTATTGTTCTGCAGAGTTTAGCTCCAACCTTAATTAAACACAACCAGCTAATCAAGTGCTCTCAGATCTCCCCATACCCTTAAATACCGCAATAACTGATGTACGCTCAACGCCTAGAGAATACCCATAATGCACTATGAGAGTCGTGCGCTGAATAAATTCCCACATCTTCCCAGATGATTGTGCCCGCAGCTGAATCAATCCATCCATCCGTTTTCCAAACCCCTGGTCCAATGTGGCTACAGCATAATATCATACCGTATTATTTCCTTTTAATTATTAAATTGTTTAATCAAAGTTTATACAAAGTTTCCATGAGTTCAAGGTAAATATTTTCATTACTACTAGAGCTGACAGTTTGCTAAGTTTCTAATGATTATTAAACTGCAAGCACAAACTATGCAAAAGCGGCAGCACTGTGTCCGAATTCACTCGCTCGTTTTCATTCACTTCTTCAAGTGGACTGTATTAGTGGAGTAATGTAGGGAAAAGTGACTGAGGGTATAGGGGGTGATTTCAGACAAGGCAAATATCTTCAGGATTACTAGAAACTTCCAGGCAGTTGTTTTGGAGCAGGTTCCAGCTAAACTCTGCAGGACCGAAGTTTGACACATGTACTAGATAGTAAACACATGATTGAGATGATACCTGTCTGACAATATCTTACTTTGACATCTTTTGTTTTACAGCTTGCCAGTCGGGCAAGGTCGGAAAAGGAAGACAAGTTGTCCCAAGCCTATGCAATCAGTGCTGGGGTGTCAGTTGAGGGCCAGCAATTATTCCAGACTATACACAAAACGTAAGACTCGCAAACTTTACTTGCATTGTGAAACCAAATGTAAGACCAAAGTCTTAATTTATCTATAACCAAAGTGATGTTAAACTTCTCTTAAGTGGTAATTGGATGATTGGATTTTTAAATTATTATTCTTTTAAATGAATGATTAATACTAATGAATTGAGTTTTAAAAGCATTTGAGAGAAAGATTAGTCAAATCTACAACCTAGAAGTTGTATTCTCCATTTGACAAGGTGGTCGCCCCTCGTGCGGTCTACCATGAGGATTGAATTAAAGTACAAGGTCTAAATGTGATTTCAATAAACACAATCATCTACTGAGATCTTGAGCTTAAACATTTAAGCATGAAACATGTTTCTATATTAAGGCCCCGATATACTTCAAGCAAAATCGAAGAACAAACTGGTGTGACATTTCAAACAAATACAGGCCAAAACGAAGTGTGTTTCGTGTTTGTCTCGGGAGTTTGAAACTCCGGAAAAGTTCACTCCGGGGTTGCGTTTCCCCCAAAAGCATTGTTAGCCAACTATGGTCACTCGCAAGTTCCTTTGATTTCTGTTAGTAACGAGATGAAGGAACTTTTGCGACCATAGTTGCTTTTGGGAAACGCACCCCTGGCTGGTAAGCTAGCATTGATCCGTGATGATTACGTAATGGGTGTGTGTGGCTCTGAGGCTCCGCCGCCTTTGTTGTGGAAATCTTCTCTGGTTCATTTCTTGTGTTCAGCCCCTCAAGGTCAGACATCTGTGAGTAAAAACATGAACACACTGGAGAGCCGCTTTATAGTAGAAAATGAATTTGTAATTCTAATGGCAAGAGACTGACACTTTTTTTGTGTGTTTAATACTGTAGAGCTGCTTGCTTTAACACAATCTCTTGCATAAAGTGGTATATGAATAAACATGACTGGAGTGCCGAATTGCAGAGCTTGTGCAAACATCCACATCGCTATGATCAGATGCTTTCTTCACTGTTTCATCATCGCTGTCATTTTTGTTGTATGTTGATTTAATTGAAAGGAAAGCACGCATGCAGCACATATTTATCTAAACGCCGCTTTCAGTAGCATGGGCGGCGTCAGGATGTTCGCTAACGGTGTTCCGCTGCTCACGTATTTCAAACTTCTTTTTACCCCAAAGCAAAGAACAAAAAACAGCTTCGCCGTGAGTATATCGGGGCCTTTACTCTTTGATCATTTGATCATTTTAAGCGTTATTGCTCACTGCGGGTGTGTCCATCTTGAGTTTGATGTTTGATCTCTTTGTTTTCCAGCATCAAAGACTGTAAATGGCAGGAGAAGAACATCATTGTGATGGATGACGTCGTAATCTCACCACCTTACCAGGTGGAGAACTGCAAAGGCAAAGAGGGAAGTGCTCTAAGTCATATACGCAAAATTGTGAGTATCACGGACTAGCTTCCATTTCAGTAATATAGCTTTCACTTCAGTAATGCGTTAAGAGCTCTCTTCTAGTGGCATCCATAGGTTTTGCAAGATGGAGAATATTAAAAGGTAAACCAGCAGTCAATTTTAAAACCTGTCTTCAGTCAAATGTGGGATATTTTAAATAGATCTCGCTGACTCCTGATAATAAAGTCGTTCCATTGGTCGATGCTTGAAAGGCATAAACAAAATGGAAAAGCTGACACTTGAAGTGTCAACGAAGTCTCCTCACAGCCAAATTGTATACAAGAAATAATGCTTCAAATCATGTGCCACCATTTGATCTACTAGTGTTTTATCATTCACTCTCATCTGTCAAAATTGGCAATGACATGGCAGATGTTTCCTTGCAATAAAAGGCTATTTTGTATTATAAATTGTGACTTTACAAGTTTACAAGAATGTAACCGTAGGGATGGGTTGGGTCAGGGTTGACAATATTAATTTGAATTGACCTTCATTTTGATGAAGCAATGTTGATTCTTAAACCCAAGAATAAATAAATCTTTTAAGTCTATGCTGTTTTCAGTCACTTCACTAAACATTTGTTGCACACCATCCATTCAATAATCGCAATAAGCTTTGTGCTTTTAAATTCTGCAGAAAGACGCCAACCACAAGAAGTTATTTACCCCAGGAAAGCGATTCACTGTCCATAGCTCATTAGTTAGCTGGAAAGAATAACTCTGAAGAGGGGCATTTTGCACTGTATTAGGGCTTTCACACCTGCCTCGTTTAGTTCGGTTGAACCGCACTAGAGTTCGTTTTCCCCATTGGTGCGGTTCGTTTGGGCAGGTGTGAATGCGGCAATCGCACTCGGGTGCGCACCAAAAGCGGACCAAACAAGTGTTCGAGGAGGTCTCGGTACGCTTTCAAACTAACTCTGGAGCGGTTCGTGTGGTGGTGTAGACAAGTGGTGTAGACAAACTATATAATAAAATATGACCAGGGATACAATCATCCCACGCAGTCGTCTCTCCATAGTAAACAGCGGCGTGTTGTCTGCCGAATTACTTCTGGGAGTTCTGTTGGAATTTTCCCGCACGTTAATTCTGACCAATCGAAGTGCAGTTATGGGAATGCGTTCAAGACACATCTGGCAAACGCGTGATGTGGATGCTGTCACGTGACTGCATTTTGGTTTGTTTTATCAACTCATAAACTGATTTGGACCAGAGCGATCTGTGTGGTGTGAAAAGGAACCAAAACGCCTGAAAAATGCTACAATGTATCATTTTTCGCCCTTGGTCCGGACCAAATGAACCGAACTACAGATGTGAAAGCACCCTTACTTAAGTTAGATTTGTCTTGTTTAATATATGTTGTATTATATGCTGAATGTTTCTACAATGCATCAGACTATGTTTGAGGGTGCATCTGCGTTAGAGGTCTGCACGGGCTTTAAACTGAAGCCCGAACCCGGCCCGTACCGTTAAAGTTTAAGACCTAACCCGAAATCCGTCGCTGTAGAGATGTATCTGTATACTTGCTACCATAAGCCAAAACAGGTTTGTTAGACCCACACTGCACGTAACTGCTGAGCTGTTTATTGGTTGAAATGACAAGATCATATCGTACAAGGTTTAAAACACTGAAATAGACGCATCAAGTGGTAGAAAATGTGTATGATTCAGAGAGACGCACAGAGACGGCAACACGGCTGTTTGACTTCCTATCGCGCTTCATTTCATTCATAGTTTGCACTTTGCATTCATTCATCATTTTGTACAATGTTTTAAACATTTAAATGCAAACAGTAGCAAATGTGAATGATGTTGTTTTAGTTGATAGCAGCTGACGTCTGAGAGATGCGAGGGAAATGTTTGATTTGCGAGCGCGCTGTGCTCATTTCATTCGTAGTTTCACTCATTCATGTATCATAATCATGTCAAGGTTTAAAACTTTTAAATATACATATCAAATAGTAGAAAATGTTTCATGCAGTATTTTATTGATAGTACTCCTGGTGCTGTGCTCAGTGTACACTCATTCATTTCACACACACATTATTGCATCATAATGCAGAGGTTTATGTATAATTTTGTGCGGTCCTTTGGCTCACCTGTTATCCAGCAATAGAAGTGTGAATCATCACTGGTCTCACGATTACAATTATGTCTTCGATTCAAGATCACAATTCATCAAGATGCAATATTACTGCACAGGGCTTCATTTTCATCAATGAACACAAGCAGTCAGATATATGAACTCCCTTTTTATTTTATCTGCTCATTTTAATAAAGTACACATCCTAAATGTAGTCAAACAAAAAACACAGCCTCGTGCATTCAAACCTTAACTACATAAACACAGGTGATAACTATATACATTCATGATTATACTTTTCAGAGGGCTGACATTTCTGTATTTAAAATCCTTTTTTTTTATTGATTTCATGTAATATTCTAATTTTCTGAGATTTTGAATTTGGGGTTTTCATAAGCTGTAAGCCATACTCATCAAAATTATACTTTTTGCACGATATTCTACTTTTTCGAGTTTCACCTGTATAGTTTTTCTTAGTTACAAACCTGAAGATATTCATGAAACTAACCCAAAGCCGCAAGTTGTTCGGGACCCGTGAGGCTTGGGTCGGGTAGCAGACCTCTAATCTGCATATACAGGTGTCATATCGATTGCTTGTCATGACTTGCGTGTCTTTCTTTTCAGGTTGAGAAACATTTTAGAGATGTGGAAAGCCAGAAGTCGATGCAGCGTACACAAGCACAGCAAACACAGAAGGACTCGTCTTTATCCTCCTGAGTGGGGGGTATGGCTCATCTGGGGAGGGCACCACGGGCATCACGGGCCTAACAGCTGGTCCAAACCAGCGCTCATCTCCCCCTCTGCGTCGTAGTCCGAGGGTGGATGCACCAAGGGCCTAGGGTCTGGAAGATCAACAAAAGAAACAAAAAAACACAAAAAAAAAGCAAAAATGTTTTAAGAAACATGAGAGTGAAAAGAGATCATTCTAAATTAGACTTTATAAAGATAATTTAAAACACCAACCATCAAACAAACCATAGTTTCTTTGACTAACAGTGTCTTATCCCCCCTCTGCCCCTTCTTCCTCCTCCTCCTCCTCCTCCTGTGTTTCATCTAAAGATAGCTTTTCATATTTTCTTCTCTCTTACATCCCTCCTTCGCCTTCTATTCCATTTTGTCAAAAAAAAAAGAAAAAACAAACCAGTCAGAAAAGCTTGTTAGCTTTATTTACTTTGATGTTTTTTTTTTTTTTTTTTTTCTTTCTTTGGCTGTTTATGTTCTACAAGTGTCTGTCTTTTCTGTATTTTAAACAAAATGTGACTTCAGATGCCACATGTTACAAAGGACATTTTCTAAAATAAAAATAACAAAAATTCTGACTGTAATATTGTACTTTCAGTTGCTTTTTCAGAAATGTTTGAAAACCGTATGCTTGCAAAAGGAGTTAAAATGATTTGCCCTTTCAATCAAAGGGTTAAATGCTTGAAACACTTTAGTTATGTGGCTTTTTTACACCTGGTCTAATCAAATAGCATTATATTCGTTTTGCAAAAAACACAGTAAACACTGATGCACAATAACGCAACAGTGGCTCAGTATAGCTGGCTCCCAAACTGCGCATTATGTACAATATTCTGTTTTGTACACATGGAACTTGCCAAACCAGTATACCATAGTGTAATGTGCTTGATGTTGCAGTTCCAAGATGGTTGAACCAGAAGTAAAATTAACTGGTTTTATTGCCAATATAATTGGATGCTATTTGAATTAAATGTGCCGTGTGATGACTGTCAACTGATTTGAAGCAAATAGCACATGCTATTTCCCATACCATGTAGATTTCACGGAGTATTTTCTGAGCTAGTACTTCTTTCCAAAATGATTTAACCAGACGGGTCATGCTGCATGGATTTCTGTCCGGTACAATAGAACGCTTTTTTCTTGTCACATTTTGAATCTTTTTCATTTTTGGAGTAATTTTAGAAATCGGAAGGAAAAAAAAGTAGTTCTAGGTGCACATGTAATTAAAGCAAGGTTTACTGCTCAGATATCTTAAACCTCATTAGCAGCCAACAGCCTTTGGGTTAATTACACGAATAGAGTTTCAGTGGATTATTCAATGGATTAGTGTCAAAAGGTCTTGATTGTTCTTGAATAAGTTTAGATTATTTCTGTAACTAATGCACGTTTCATTCACACTGCTGGCACCCGTTCCCATCTCTAAACACCTCGCCGTGGTTCACGTCAAAGATTTAACATGGTGTAAGACGCTCTGTTGGGGTTTCCATTGAGATCTTTAACATGCTTAGCTGTAAAACTACACTTCCTGCTTAGAAATTAATGGACAGTTCACTGAAATATTCAGTATGTGCCAAGTACTCTTGTTTCTTGAGTGATGCAATGTGCTTTGAGGATAAATCAAGTCCAGGTCATAGAGACTCAAAAGCAGGGTTGCACGCGGGATGCTTAGGTGCAGTTTGCTTTAGATCGAAATCAGAACTTTGAGTTTCTTTATTAGTAGTGGAACAAGACCCAAGGCTGCAGATGTCAGATTTACCTCATTTGTAAGTGGCTTTGGATTAAAGCATCTGCTAAGTGTAAATGTAGTATTGTTCAGTTTTCGAGTAAAGGTTTAAAGACGGAATCTAATTGACTTTGAATGGAAATTGATACGAGTGTGGCATGTTTCAACTCAACCAGTCGCTCCGTATTCTTGAAGGCCGACTTGTGCAGTTTTTGGTAAGTACAATTAGATCTGTGATTCTTTAAGCATGAATGAATGTCTTGGAAATGTGATAGCTGGCCATGAAGAATGTTGACCAACATGATGGATTCGGATGCTGATTGTGTGAAATGATAAACGGATTAAAGGATTAAGCTCTTTATATAATTTGAGTACTCATGCCAAGCCACAAATCCTTGTAGATCTCAGACTGCAAACCGTATGAAAATTAATGATGGATGTACAGGAATATACCAGTTAATGTCATTTCTTTTCAGCTCAACCAGACGGTTCTGCACTGAGAACGAGCAAGACAAGCGTGCTTGTTGATATGGATCTCAGCTCAAGTTGAAGATGCTTTGCGTCATAATTTTACCCATCACTTTCCTCGTCGCTGGAGGCTCAAAGCTCTGCCCTCATCAGTGTTCTTGTTACAGAGCATCTGCTCTGGTGGACTGTCGATCCCAAGGGTTCACTCACATTCCCCACAGTATTCCACATGGCACGTGGCTCCTGGACCTCGGTGGGAATAAGCTGTCAGAGTTGAGGAGTACCTCTTTTACTGGGATATGGGTCCTCCGGGTCCTTCTGCTTTCACAAAGCAACATACAGGTGGTTCATTCTCAGGTGCGCTTAATATAGGTTGCGTTTACGAATTTCTTTCTAACTATACTCTTAAAATAAAGGCTCTTTATTGGCATCGATGATTCAATGAAGAACCTTTAAAGTTTATGAAATCTTTCCATTGCACAAACTGTTTTTTTATGTGGAAAAAGGTTCGTCAGATTATTAAAATGTTCTTCACACTAAGAGAAATGGTTCTTCTAAAAATAAAGGTTCTTTATTGGCATATACATGCATAAACTTAAGTATCCTTGCAACATTTCCATTGCACATAAGGTTCTTTATAGAGGAAAAAGGTTATTTGCACGAAGATAAAAATGGTTCAGGAACTTTTCACTGAAAAGTTCTTTGGGGAAACCAAAATAGTTCTTCTATGGCATCTCAATGAAATCCTGATGTAAGCTATATTTTAGAGTTTAGAACAACTCTTTTGGGTTCCTCGGAAGAACCTTTCAGTGAACAGTACTTAAAATAACAATTTTTTCTAGTGTGAAGATCATTTTAATCATCTAAAGAACCTTTTTGCACTATAAACAACCTTTTGTCCAATAGAAAGGTTCCACTGATGTTAAAGGTTGTTCATGAAACCATAAATGCCAATAAAGTATTTTTAGTATATATACTTTATAAAAACCTTTTTTTTTTCTTTTTTTTTTTACAAAACCTTTTTTTTTAAGTGTATTTAAAGGGTTAATTCGCTCCAAAATTAAAATTGTGTCATTATTTAGTCTCCCTCCTGATGTTTCCAAACATGACTTTCCTCTGTGGACCACAAAATAAGTTTTTTGTGATGTCTGAAAAACTTATAATGCCTTTTTCACAAGATATAAAATAAGTCTCTGATGTCCCCAGAGTGTGTATGTGAAGTTTTAGCTCAAAATACCCCACAGATATTTTTATATAACATGTTAAAATTGTGAGCAAAAACGCAAATGCAAATGAGCTGCTGCTCCCGGCACAGAGGGTGGAGCTACAACAGCTCATTCTTACCTCACACAGAAATGCACTGAAAATGTCTAAAACGTTTAGCCTTTTATGTTCAAACCAGAGTCGGACAATGATGGAGAGACTCTAGAAGTAGTGACAACATGTAGACAACATTTCTGAATGCTTAGTTGGTGAATTTATGTAGCATGTGTAGTTATCTTCTAGTCATTGATTAGCATATTCTGTCTTAATATTCTATAAATCATGTTCCGGGGGCGGGGTTTATGCACATTCTAGGGTTGGTGATGTCACTAACCCGGGAGGAATGTGGTGTAGTCTCTACCAGCCGTTTGTTGTAGTCCTTAAAAAGCAATTTCTTTAAAAGCAAATATCTCCCTTTGCTTTGAACTTTGAGCGTTGTAACTTTGCAGATGTTGTTTATGCTCAAACAGCAACATTACACACTAACTAAAGTTAGTAAAGTGAAATCATAATCAACCACCTCTTTAATGTTGTTTTGCACCCCTATGACTTTCACTGCGAGGGCAAAAAAAAAAAATCTTTTGTGTTCCACGGAAGAAAGTAAGTCATGCGGGTTTGGAACGACAGGAGTGTGTGTAAATGACTACAGAATTGAGTGAACCATCCCTTCAAATGTGATTCGAAAATGCATTCCTCTTTGGTCTTTAAATTTCAATTTTAAAGGATTGTTAGCTGACTGTGCTCTGTTTCTGTTCCAGGCTCTTTCCTCTCTGACCTTGCTGGAAAAGCTGGACCTGGCTTACAATGAGCTCTGTGTCCTTCCTCCAGATTTCTCTCAAGGATTGACCTCTCTTAAAGATCTCAAGCTTTCCCACAACGCTCTGGAGCGTCTTGAGACCCACTCCTTGGAGGACCTAGAAAGTCTGGAGAGGTTAGATCTCAGTCACAACCACATTCGGGTCATTGAAGTTGGGGCATTTCGTGGACTTACAATTCTAAGGCACCTTAACCTTGCGTGGAATCAATTGACGGTTCTCCAAGGAGGACTGCTGTCCATGCAACAAGGTCTTGGGGTTCTTCTCTTGGGCCACAATAATATCTCCAAGATTGAAGTGGAAGCTCTGGCTCCCCTACAAACCCTCACCATACTGAACTTAGAAGCCAACCAGTTGAGAAGCCTGAAGTTCAAGATATTCTTAAACCTTAAGACGCCCAGCACGCATCTGCAGATGTCAGAGAACCCTTGGACGTGTGACTGCGATCTGCATCGTGTTTTCAGTAAGATACTCCGCGTCAGGCATCTCCACGTGGACGATTACATGAATATCACATGCCACTCTCCGCTCTTACTGGCCGGAGCTTCTCTGGGTGTGATGCACAGTCAGCTGTGTATCGCCGAAACGGCCACCGTCCTGATCATTACTGGGACTGTGATGGTCACTGTGGTGGCGGCCATGGTTATGGCAGAGCGGAAGCGAAAGAAGAAAAGGATGAACCTGGAAAACCAAGGAAACGATCAAATTCCTTGGGAGTCTTACAAATGAGGAAGGGACGAAAAGTCAACAGCTGTTAGAAATACAATCTTATTTTACAATATCGGACCAGGTCTTCGTTTTTGTGCAGTGTAGCACATATCCATAATCACTTCAACGTGAAATCAAAATTGAACCCTTTTAGTTTCCCAATGCATGTTCCTAGCCTAATAAATAAAAAAGTGAGGTAACACTTTATTTTACGGTGTCCTTGTTACATATGTTACATGTACTTACCATAGTAATAACAGTAAATTATGCATAATTACATTCAACTAACCCTCAACCAAACCCTAATCCTACCCTAACCCAAGTACATTGCTTAATATTACTCAGTACTTAAATATATAATTACACTATAACAATGACACCTTAAAATAAAGTGTAACCAAAAGTTTTTCTTTGTCAAATTATGATAGAATGCTGCAGGGATGATGTATTTCTGTAGGCTAAAACCTGGAAATGAGCATGTTAGCATTTCCGGCTCCATCGTCCTGGAGTCAATGGGTTTTTTGAATGGGTTTTTGGTTAAATGCCTGAAATAAGGTCTGTGGTGAACACAAGGTCAAGATATCATCACATTTCATTCTGTGACATAAAATACACCAGTAATACCCCCTTGGGATTTTTATCAAGATTTTATTAAAAAAATGTGGTTGCTAACAAGTGTCTAAATGAGACTACAGAAGTTGTTGGGGAAATTGTTTATAATCGCGCTCTTTCAAACTATTATAACTCGAATTTTCAGGGGAAATGTTTTTAAACAAAGACTGAAAGAGTTCTTAGTGGGAAGCTTAATGGTGGTGATGTTGGAGTCATGTGACTGCGGTGTAGCCTAACTTAAGCGTTTTACTTCTGACGATTGTATTTAGGCTTCAAAATTCATAAAAGTGAAGCTTATCTTGATGAGCAAAACATGTAAGAATCATAAACTTGTTTTGGTCACAGAGCTTATTTTCTCCAATTATACAAAAGTCAACTTTTTGTTGAGGGAAGCAAACAAAAATACACCATCACTGCAGAACTCTATAACTCATATCCATACTGAAGTAATATGATTGATTATATTTTACCTTGCTCTGAGAAATGTCACATTAAAATTAATAGTCTCAAGCAGAATGACACATGAAAAACCAGAGAAGGAACTCAATAATAATTGTAATTTTATTCAGTGTTACTTTAAATACACATAAAGGGATTCTAGTTAATAATGTATTATTGTGTCCTTTGTGCTGGACCATTTTTGGTTGATCAACATTTTCTTGTTGACCAGATTATTAGCTGAATCTTTCAGAGATCTTACATTTGAAACTTTTATTTTAGTTTGAGTTTGTACACTTTGAGGGATAATATTTTATCAAAATCTATGTGGATAAAACCATTGATAAAATAACACTTGAAGGTTGATGTAATTTTATAATACTGTGAATTCTTGAGTTGCTGTTACTTACTATTTACTTAGTTACTAATATTTACTCCAAAAAAAATCTCATTCTCTCTCTCTCTCTCTATACATATACATCACACTGCTCAATAACCAAACGATTTTGTAGGTTCCATACAAAACAATGATTTTTTTTTTATTGACATTGTGATTTTATAGAAGTTGTACAAGGAATGCAAACTAAATACAAGCAGCAAAAAAAAATTAGTGGCATTTTAAATGTCTGTAACATGGAAAAAAATCCACATTACTATACCGCTTAAGAACATCAAAACTAACAATAATGTCTCCTTAATTCATCATTCAACTTTAATTGAATTTTTTTAAGACTTCTAGTCGTTCTTAAACTTTAAATAAAGCATTAAAAAGGAAACAAATGCAATGTAAACCGTCTTTTGAAGACTTTGTGCTTGCGATCGGAGACCCCAGAGCAAGCTGGGAATTGTATCCTCTGCACCTTTGAGCGTACACACAGTTTCTGAGCATTATTATGATCCCGAGACACATGCTCGATCTCTTCTGTTTGTCCTAAGCACTGCCTGTACACAGATGTTGTCATATATATCCCTGTATCTTTAGTTGTCTGTGGCTAGAATAAGCACTGCTCCGAAGATGCCGATGTTCTGGCCGATGAGCTTCATCTGGTTCCAGAACTCCACGTGGCAGGTGCGGTGCCAGTAACCGATGTTGCCGTCGATGAAAAGCACAACCAAAGGTAACAGAACTGCCAGGATCTGGGAGGCTTCTCGCACGTAGCAGCCCGAGAGGTAGGCGAGCGCAAGCACACCGAACACAACCACCAGGAGCTGGACGGTGATCTCTCCACCAGGAATATGGTCCAGATAGGCCAGTCGGTCTTCCTTGCTGTGCTGTAGAGAGTACACCTGGAGGACAAATGAGAACATCAGGAATATTAACCAGTATCATCATCCATACATGAATTTCCAAGGCCTTTAAATGATCAACATGATCAAAACTCAATCTTGTACTGTCTGTCGCCTGATTGAGAGTTTACACTTTTTTTAGCAAGTAAAAGGCCTTGCGTAAGAATGACTTTTATATTGTTAGTAATATTTCAAGGGCTCAATATTTCAAATATTTACTGAGCTGAAACAACAGCATCTCACTAAGATGTTACTGGCAGATATATGCATTTTATGCAAGTAACCTTTTATACTGTTATAAAGATCTCATTGATTTACATTACAAACAGGATTTCATCTTACATTTTAGCCATATAAATAATATCTGCACCAAACTGCATATTTTGTTCTCAGTTTAAAACCACTGAATGAAGTTTCTGTGAGCTTCATATTCTCACTATATCATACTATATGAGCCATAAAAACCTGATGTATCAAATATGATATAAAACAAAACGTGTATACAGACATTTGTCAAATATTTTGTCTAAAGCTTAAATAAAATATATTTTTCTGACAATTAAAAATCAGGCTTCACAGGGTTAAGGATATTAATGATCAAATGAGATCATTCAGCACAATGCAACATGTTATGTTCGATGTTATATGTTCAGTCACACCACATTTGATTTAATTAAATATGCTTAACTTAGTTTACATTTCAGTAGAGCTTAACTGAAGTTTCTAAACCTTATCAGTGAATAATGCATAACTGTTTTTAAATATTCTTAGTGAAATCTATACATGATGTAATAAAAATAGTCATTTCTATCTTGTAACATGTTACATCTGATAACAACAACATTTTCTGTGATTTTCCAGGTCTGCAAAACACCATTTTAAAATTCCCAGGTTTTCAATATATGGCAAAGTATGGCACAGTCTGGTCTGTCTCTGTGATCAAGTGGACAAACTCACCATGCAGATCAAGTAAATCCCCAGGAACACCTGTCCAGTGGACTGAAGCGAGCGTGTGCGAGGTTTCTGTCTGTAAACCTCTCCTGCTCCACTGGCCAGCACCAGAAACCCTCCTATGATGGCCATCGCTCTGGAGTACATCCTCACCTGTGGAGGTTAGCAGTGAAACCACATTTATATCCATTCATCTCTATTGTCCATATATGCTCTAAACAGCATTTAATCACAAGCAATGGATAGATGATTGACGTTCCAACAAACCTTCCTTTGACTGCTGTGTCATGTTCAAACAGAGAAGTTATATAACACTATATTGCAGATGGTTAATCCCATGGGTGGTTGTGATATGAAAAATGGATTTGCATGAGCAGTCAGAGACGAAGTAAATGGGAAGATCCATAAAAGCAGAACAAAAGTGTCATTTGTAGAAATTCATAGGTTCATCATTTTCATGTTAGCATCAATGGTGTGAGTTTGAGGTGGGACTATTTGTTTTTGTGTCTAACAGAGTTCAGCAGGGAATGTGTATTTTTGTAGGACAAAACTCGCATTTTAGCATTTCCAGTTGCATCATTTTATTCTACATAACATACATCAGTAATACCCCACTAGTGATTATTTTTACTTGCCTTGAAAAAGGCTGTTGGCTAAATGGGACTATAAACAGAGGTTGTCGGACATTAAACATCATCACAGTGAACGTGTAAACTCATCTACTCACTAGACGCTTTCACAGCCTCATCACACTCTTTCAAACTACACTAACTCAAACTTTCAGGGAAAATGTTTTTAGACAAAGACTGAAAGAGATGTGGGAAGCTTAATGGTGGCGACTGGTGTTGTAGTTTGTTTATAGCCTTCGTTTAGCTTTTTACTGCTAGGGTATTTGTATACTGTAGTTGTATTTAAGCCTCAAAACTCATGAGGAACAAAACATAAGAATCATACATTTTGTTGGGTAACAGCTTATTTTCTGCAATAATCCAAAAGCTGATGGAAAAATTTCTACTGGGGTTTTGTTGAGTTAAACGACTTAAAGGGTTAGTTCACACAAAAATGAAAATTCTGTCAGTAATTACTCCCCCTCATGTCGTTCCAACCCCGTAAGACTTTCGTTCATCTTCAGAACACAAATGAAGATATTTTTGATGAAATCTGATAACTTTTTGTCCTTCCATTGACAGCTACGCAACTACCACTTTCAAGCCCCAGAAAGGTTTTTATGAAGCGACAGGTGTGCTTCGTGTGTGCAAAAATACATATACACAAAATATTAATCTCCAACGCAACTTCACGAGAGCACCACGACGCATGCAAGTTGTGTTGACGCGAGAGCAGGCGTTGTTGTCAGAGATTGATATTTTGTAAATAAAGTTGTAAGGTTTTTTGCGCACGTGGAGTCGCATGGATTACTTTAATGATGTCTTTACTATCACTCTGGGGGTTGAAAGTGGTAGTTGCGTAGCTGTCAGTGGAGGGACAGAAAGCTCTCGGATCTTCATTTGTGTTCTGAAGATGAACGTCTAACGGGCTTTGAACGACATTAGGGTGAGTAATTACTGACAGAATTTTCATTTTTGTGTGAACTATCCCTTTAAGGGTTGGCTTACAAAAACACATCATCATCACTGCTGCAATTTTTTTTTTTGGATGCCACTAGAAACTGGAAAAGTTCCACCAAAATGAGTCCTGTATTTACCTTCAACCAGTCTCCATAATGGACCTGTCCACCCATATAGGACACATATGTGCTGAGGACCAAGTGAATGGCAGCAGCCAGAGCGAACCATCTTCTCTTCACCCCGAAGGACATGAAGCTGGCACACAACACCGCAGCTCCCAAGTCAATGTACAGGTAAGGCACCTGGATATCTGGCTTCCTAAAAAAGGAAGAAAAAAGCTTTTTTTTTTTTTTTTTTAAGAGAATGAATATAAACCGGTAGCTACATTTAAGACTTTGCCAACTTTATGTGGTATATGGGGGGGTTGGCTTTGTCAATTCTTTGAATGAAACTTAAAAGCATTGCAAAACAGCAGTTTAGGCATGATGATGTACAAATCCAGTTTAAGCACAAGCACTTCATCGAATATTCTTTTGTTGAATTACTGCATGTCACATGTGTTTACACTGTCCCTGCGAGCCTTTTTCTGAGCTTTCCTACGTACCGTTTCACATCCGCGCGCTCCGCAAACAGCATCAACATGCTGAAACTGTTCCAGAACCCGAACCGAGTCAGAATAAAGGCTCCGAACTGCGAGAAAAATCTCAGAGCTTTTTTGCGGGTTGCAGCAGCCATGGCTCAGGATGGCGGAAGTATCATCTCCTAGTTCCTCGGGATCGTGAACGAATCGTTCATTTGAGTCGAGTCTTTTGATTGAATCAGTAACGCTGCGTGCAAATAAGAACTGTTGTCAACCAATACATGAAGAATGAAATGTACTATTGTTAAATATGAGAACTTTTCATGTGCTGATTGTAGACCTACATTTTCCCATAAAACTGAGAGAGGTCTTGAATACTGAATATGTTTAGTGATAAATAGGCTCATGCCACAATATAACTGAATAAGTTCAGTGTCAAAATAAATGCATAGCAGTTTCATCTTTTTTAGTAGTTTCATGATAGTTATTACAAAAAGTTTATATTCATACCTTTTTTACATTTCTGTAAATAGTGATTTAGGCTACTGGATACAATCTGTGTCAAAGTTAAAGGAGATTTATGTAACCTATTTCTAATTTGAAACATATGGGGCCTAATAACCACACTTTTCCCAAGCAAATCACTTTTCCATTCAATAAAGATACATCTCATAGGATAGTAACAATTTCTCGAATTTCTCTTCTTCGATTTCCTGGTGGCTGCAGCAAGGGCGTAACTGCGTCATGACGTAAAAGAATCATGAATCATTTATTTGAACCGTTTCTTTGAAAAGAACCGATTCGTGGGAAATGAATCGGACTGTCCATCGCTACGCCGTTCAGGAACCTTGTTGGTAAAAAAAAGTGAACGCTTGCTGCTCGATAGTAACTCTTTAATGTAGGACACAGTAGTTTTCCTCCAGAGGGCGTAAGGTAGCCGAATTCCCCATTAAGCTGCATTCAAATGTCTTTTTTTCTAGATACACTGATTAATTTACAGAACATGGTATTTGAGTATGAGTATATGACAGCGTTGTTCGGCTACTTTATCAGTAGCCTAATGAATACATAATACAAAAATGAAGTCTACCTAAATATGACACTGCGAAATTTATATTTTTTCAGATTCCAGAAAAAAGACTCTTTACCTGGGATTAATAACAAAAACAAAAAAACATTATTATTATTATTATTATTGTAATATCTAACAAAACACAGTAACTAAGATATTAACGTATGTGAACATGTGAACACAATATACATATTCTTGGATAATACTACATGAATAAAAATATAAACAAGTATACAATAATGAGTAAATTCTTGAAGGTTAATGAAGTAGACAAGGAACTAAAGATACAAAGATAAAGATACTTTACATGAATCTAAAGATAGAACAAATAATGAATGAATAATATGGATAGAAATAATATGAATAAAATAAATCATCATAAACAATGACCTTTTGGATACACCTATTGTTATTGTTATTTTTATCATTATTATGACTCACTGGCACACTTGGATAAGTTGAAGTGTTTTTAGTGCCATCTTGTGTTTACCAGATAAAAATGCAACAACAGTGCGTTATATTGGCTTCAAACTCTCCTTGATCTTGATGTTGCTAACCATCCAGATTAAGTGTGTTTAATAACTGATTAAAACTTAATTAACTGACACCAAATATATTACAAAATACTATACAAGATCTTATGAACTCAAATAATGTTTTTGTTTAAGCTAGACGTCTTTAAATAACACTCAGTCAGAATTTAAGGGCTTTGTATTCCGTCTTTTGACTCATAAAACTAGTCAAAGATCATTTTTAAAGAAAAGTAATGTGACCTGGTTCTGGGAGAGTGACAGCTCCTGATATCTATGGCCCATAATCCTCCTTGGTGCTTGATTAGTCTTATCTCAATTACCAAAGCTTTAGCGTGTGACAGTCTCTTGGAAACGATAAGTCAGTTGTCACCTCTTGTCCAACTGGCTTTAGAGAACAATTCGACATTCATTGAATATTTATTAATATGAGGTTGCATAGAATATACAAACAATTATTACTTGTATAAATTGGTGGAGGATTTGCTTTGAAACTATTTTTATTCAGAAATGACTAGAAAACTTCCATAGTATTTTTTTTTTTTTTTCATACTATGGAAGTCAATGGGGACCAACAACTGTTTGTTTACACACATACTTCAAAATATCTCCCTTTGTGTTCAACAGAGCAAAGAAACTCATGCAGGTTTAGAACAACTTAAGGGTGAGTAAATGATGACAGAATTGTATTTTTATTTTTATTTTTTTTGGATGATGAACTACTCCTTTAATGCATTACCCAATTCACAATGAAATCGGATATGCTTTTAATGAAAGTGTAGTGGTAATATAACGTCTCAATGTCACATTAAAGAGCAGTAAAGCTCCTCGCCATAATGACGCCATGAAGTCACTCATCACAAATGAAGGCTTCAATGTCCCTCTTGCTAATTCAGGACAAAGTGGGCCTAAGCCAGATCCTTAGGCTTACAGGTGAAGCCAGTGCAACAACAAGCTTATTCAGGAGTTCAATACACACTCAACTGCGAAGATGTGTCTGAGTGGAAAAATATTGCAACTCTAAGCGTGAATTCAGTCCCGCTCAGGTCTGGCTCACTTCTCTGGAAATGTTTTCCTCCATTGCCATGTTCAAAACGATCCAAAATAGCTTTTTAAAAGTGATTTGTTTGCCCTGAAACACTCTCAGTCATCAGATAACAGTCTGTTTTCCTACATGGCCAATGGTTGAAAGCATTGCAGTTATTAAGCAGATCGTGGTAATAGTAATCCTGCGCTGAGCAGTTTATTAGGCATTGATGCCAGTGGCTGATGGCCAGAAGTCCCAGTGACACTCTTTGACACTAAGATATTGAGTTCAACCCTCATGTTCAGTTTAGGATCTAGAGAGCCTAAGACTGAGTTTCATTATTTCATGACTAAGTGTAAACAAAAGTTCAACTGGCTAATGCACTTGTCAAGAAGACAAACTTTGAGAAAGCCTGGAAAATTTGAAGAAGTTTTAAAAGCTTGTAGTAGTTTGAAGGCAATACAGTCTAGCACAATGCAAACTGGTAAAATATAACACGTTGCTAGCATGTTTCTAGCATTATTTAACACATTGCTAGCATGTTTAAGCATCATTGTTTCCATGTTTCTGATTTAGCACATTAGCATAAGGTTAGCATGACATAGTATGTTGGTAGCATGTTTCTAGCATGATTTAGCATTTTGCTAACCTGCTTTACCATGATAACAGGTTTCTGTCATGCATCAGCACAATGCAAACAAGTATTTACATGTTTCTAGCATGATAACATGTTACTAGTATGATTTAGCACATTGCTAGCATGTTTAAGCATTATGCTTGCAAGATATAGTATGTTGATAACCTGATTTAGCATGTTGGTAGCATGTTGCTTCATATTTTTGTGGAAACTGTGATAGGCCTACTTTTTCCCCAGGATTCTGTGCTGAATAAAGAAAAACAACATCATTTATTTGAAATAAACATTTTGTGGCAATAATTACAAAGAGCAATTACTGTTAGCCTACTTTTGATCAATTTAATGCATCTTTGCTGAATAAAAGTATTAATTTCTTTACAGTATACTTACTGACCCCAAACTTTTGAACGGTAGTGTACGACTCAGTATTTATTATGCTTGGCTATTAATGGAGTTTGTATTAATGACTGTCTGATGACTTCTTCACAGAGCATTTCACTTTGGAAACCAACATTCACTACTACTGTCTGATTATGTTCAACCAATGCTCACATTGAGCTCTTTCTATGCCAAAGTTTGCATGGGATCCTTAGTAAGATGCACGGATGATTTTAGGCTTCCACAAGAAGTATGTTATTGGTTAATTTTCACATGCTGCCCTTTCCTCCAGTATTTCAATGTTGTTTAGAGGTTACTTCTCTTGGCCATCCTGCTTGCTCTCATTGGCCTAATGAGATCAGTGGAGATTGATGACATCAGAGCGCAATCCCCATCACCAGGATCAATCTCTACACCTGAGAAAGAGCAAAGGGAAGGAGGAGATCCGAACAACAGAAATAGAGGAGAAGAGCCTGAGATTCACAGACTCGGAGGAAGACCTCCACGCTGATGAACTCTTAGGAGACATCAGGACATTTCTCCGACTGCTGCCAGGCCCTCCATTCAACAGGTAAATGGATGATTTTTTACTTCTATTTCTTTTCTTTTTTTTGTCAGAATATATCAGATGTTTAATTGTCAAGTGAGAAATTAGTTTTACTGAAACCACCAGGACTGATTTTATTTTTTTTATTTTTTTTAACATGGCAGCCATTCTTTTAAAATCTTAATAAATGCACTTTTTGACATATAAATCGTGAGTTAGGCCTACTGAACATTATTTTAAAGCTGATTGGAACAATTCTTATTGTGAAAAGCTTTATACAAATTAAAATAAAATAGATCTATACGCATTTTCTTGTGCATTTTTCTGGGATTCTCAGTAGCCTACTTTTAGTACACTGAAAATTTTAACATTTAAATGATCTGCTATTTAACATTACTGCATCAACCAACAAATAGGCTACATTTTTATTTTATTTTTTAACATTTTACAGTGTAGTAGGACTAGCATTGTTCATGAGACTTTTTCGGTGTGAATATTGAGCTTAATTTCACACATGTCTTATTTGCTCTGAATAGACAGGATGGCTCGGGATATGTCAGATAAAGACATCCTGAAGATGGAGCTGGATCAGCTGAAGGTGGAAGTGAACACTCCCCGAATTGCGGTAAGAATCTTAATCATTGTAGATTTTAAATCTTAAACCGCGTTTTTAACCGCAAATATGCGTTCTGTGTGTGAATAGACCTTATTGAGAGCAGCGCCATGACAGGAATGGAGGGGCTGTGAGGGATAGACTTTCTAATGACATCCTCGGTAAAAAGCTGCATGGAAGTTTGTTTCCGCCACAGAATAAAACTTTTTAAAAGATATTTTTTGACTTTTGAATCTCACAATTCTGACTTTATTTCTCAGAATTGCGAGATATAAAGTCAGAATTGCGTGTTATAAAGTCAGAATTCTGAGATACAAAGTCACAATTACCTTTTTTATTTTTTATTCTGTGGCAGAAACGAGCTTCCATATGATAAAGCTTCTAGATCACTAATCATGTTTTTACAGCTCATGGTGCCTGGAATGTTTTTGTCAACTGAAATTTCTCAGAAAGATATTTTTCCAGTGTATTGAAAGCAGAACTATCCAAAAACATATGAAATAACCCAGACAGCAACATGGCCCAGATCCGGGCCACATGTGGATTCCATGCATAGCCGGTTGCATAAACCACTTAGACTAGTCTTACGAGTTAGTCTTAAGACTAACCATCCCTTGCCTAACTGCTAGTGGGTTATAGCCTACTAGATCTTAAGACACTGTCTTAACATAATGGCTAAGTTTATGCAACTGGCCCCAGATGTGATCTGTGCACTATGTTGAAATGTTATGCTAAAAATCAAAGAAGGCGCTGCTGTGAATAAGGTCTGTGACCCCTGAGTCAGCATTTGCAGATAGATCCTCGTTTGGTTATACTTATTTGCGTAGTTAATTCCAATTGGAGCGGCAATTTAAAGAAACAATCATCCTTGAACCATCTCTCCCGATTCTTTTTCTCAGATTTCAACAACAGCCCCAGAAATCATTGCTTTCGTTGAGGAGATGTCCCCCGAAGACCCCCTGATCAAGGGCGTCCCAGAGGACAAGAACCCATTCAAGGAGAAGGGAGGCTGCATTATCACGTAGCAGCGGCCCTGGGGTCACCAGGGCTCGGTTCAACATCTGCTTTTCTATGAAAGTTTATTTGTACCAGAAACTCTGAATTGTTTAACATCCACTAGTTTTAAATATTATCCAGCTCCAGAAATTTAAGAGGACACCCTCATGTCATTCAATACCTTTTATGATATGATGTATTCTGTGTGTTTTTAAAATAAACTCATTAGCAATCTTGGCAAATGTCTCTTGGCAAAAGGACCCTAATTTGACTTTAAAAGGATCGTTCACCCCAAAATGAAAATTCTGTCATCATTTACTTCTGTTTTGTCCATACAGTTAAAGTCAAAACCACTATAAAGAACTTTCTCCTGAGTGATTTGCATCTGAAGAAGGTATTTAAAAAAGCGTCCTGAAAGCCAGGGTGTTGTCTTGCATTAGCGCTCTGTATGCGTAAAGCTCTGCAGGAAGATTGAATCAGTGGCTGGTGTGTGTCATTGGCTGCTGTGATAACGGGATTTGGGTGTCCGATCTCTCTGTCCCGCTGAAGAGCAGCTGCTTCCTACGTTTCGAGAACTTAAGCTCATTCTCTGATCCTCATCTCAGGATTCAGCTTTTCATCCTGTAAGCTCCTTTTCCAAGTTTGTGCCGCTGTCCCACTGTCTCTCTCTCTCCATCTCATATTTAAATACTGAGCCGGTAATTGGGATGAACTGTAGCTCTTGTGTGTGAGCAAAAACACAACAACAAGGTACTTTAGTTTGATTTTGAATGGGTTTCATCGGGGTTCCAGGGTTTGATCCCTAGACAGCACATCTGAAGCTCTTCCCAATTTTATAATGGGAGTCAATGGTACCTTAGATTTTGAAGCCATCCATCATAAAAGTAATCCATAAGACTCCAGGGGGTTAATAAAGGCCTTCTGAAGTAAAGCCATGCATTTTTGTAAGAAAAATATCCATAATTATAACTTTATAATCACCGGCTTCCGGTAACGGCCGTACGCGAGTCGAGTTCCGGCTGAAGAGTGACCTCTGACCCGACGCATATTGACGGACATAGAAGCGCAGAGGATGGAGCAAAACAAAACACGGAGTCTAAAAAGAGAACTTTTAAAGAGAAACATCTTACAAAAACGCATGGCTTCGCTTCAGAAGGCCTTTATTAACCCCCTGGAGTCGTATGGATTACTTTTATGATGAATGGTTGCGCTTTAAAATCTGTGGTACCATTCACTCCCATTATTCACTCACACTCACAAGCCTGGATATTTATTTATATAACTCTGATTGTGTTCGGCTGAAAGAAGAAAGTCATATACACTTAGGATGGCTTGAGGGTGAATACATTTTGGGATACTTTTCATTTTTGGGTGAACTAACCCTTTCAGTGGATTGAATGTGCACTTTTACTTCAACTCTTCAAAGTATCATTTTAAAAAACTTTAATTGCATAAAATATAATATTAATGCCATAAACGTGCACTTTCATATTAAAAAAAAAAAAAGAAAGAAAAGTGCAACAATGTCAAATTAAGTTTTACTTTAAAGTACACTTTAAATGTTTTAATTGTTTGCCGTGCTTTAAAGAATTACGCTTTTTTTGATGTGTTGACTTTCAGCTCCAACGAAAGCCACAGCAGAACTGCAGCACACAGCCAAAGAATACATGGAAATGTATTTAAAATAAATTTACAAAATACTGTGTGGGAAAAATTATTTAAATACAAATACAGTATTTTGTATTTTGAAAATACATAAAATACATGTGAAATTGGCCATCCAGTGCAGGTATAGGTCACAGTGAATGAAGAAACTACATAGGCCTATAATGACTTTTAATCCCTAACCTTATCTCTGCCCTTTCTTTCTTTCTTTCTTTCTTTCTCTCTTTCTTTCATTCTTTCTTTCATTCTTTCTTTCTTTCTTTCTTTCTTTCTTTCTTTCTTTCTTTCTTTCTTTCTTTCTTTCTTTCTTTCTTTCTTTCTTTCTTTCTGGCTAGCAATTACAAATCAACTTATGCAAAATAGTAGCCATTTATATTATTTCTGACCAGGTTACAATGTAGTCTATTACTTGTGGTGAACACTATTAAAATATTCATACTGTATGTAAAACTGTGGGAACCTTTTCTGCTATTTAGCTCAGAATATGGATGGACGATATGACCAAAATCTTAATTTTTACTTCACAGTAACAAAATATATCATGATTTCACATTTCTCAATATAAGTTTTGATACAACAGCAAAAACTGAATTTCAAACTCTTTTGAGGCTTTTTTTTTTTTTGCAGGTAGTAATGCTTTTTAAGTATAGTCATTTTAGATGTATCTTATGTAAAGTTTATTTGTTTCTATAGTTTTATTAAAATTAGAAAGTTTATCTAGAATTTAAAATTAGAATTCATTTAGATTCATTTGACACTATTCACCCAAAGTTTTTTTTTTTTTTTTTTTTTTTTTTTTATGAACAATAAAGCTATTTTTTTTGTGGAGTATCATTCATCAGTGCTTTTTCCCCCCACTCCAACGTTCCAATAATTCCTGCCCACTAAAAGCTTCACGGATAAATTTGCTTACCCCACAAATAGGCTTATGTAAACGATTCAGAAAAAGTTCCATCGATTCACACTTTATATCATGCACTAATGCTTTAAACACATTTGACAAGCTAGTTGATAAAAATCAACAACCGTTCAAGACTGATTGGCTAACGCTATTTTCCCACTTGTCTGTGCTCTTTTATTCTTTCATGTTAGCTGAAGGCAAATCTGAATAATGCACTATATTAACTTTAATCAACAAGTAGAACTGATCATGACATCCTCACCTTATTCCAGAACAATCGCTGCTCCAGTGCTGAGTTGAGTTGTACTGCAGCTCTCACGCATGAATGTTGGGGTTGTCTGAACTAGTTGATGCATGAAATCAGTACCGTGATAAAGAGGTCGACTGGCAAAAAGTATTTTGAAAATACAAAAATACTCATCTTAAATGTATTTTTTTCAAAGGCTTTAAAATACAAAATAGTATTTTAAATACATAATAGTATAGTATTTTGTAAAGAAATGACTTAAGGACTACAACAAACGTCTGGTTGGGACTACACAACATTCCTCCCGGTTTAGAGTTTGCAGTTGTCTACAAATTAGTTCTGTGATAGGTTTTAATTGTTTTTTTTACATTAGTTTATTCTCTGAGAATTCGTTGGAGGTTGCGATCCTTCTTTTATTACGTCTCGGCAGTATTACTGCAACTCACTCTCACAATTCTCACCTACAAGTGGGTCAAAATGCATCAGTGAGACTCATAACAGAATTGAGTTTGAAATTCTCCTGCTTATTTATAATGGAACACTGTGTAACCAGCTCCATCACCATAATCCCTCGAGGAGCCTATATCTCAGGATAATAATTTACACCAAATTCCTAAAACCGCTTTAAATAGCAGAGGGAAAAGAGCTTTTGCAGTGACTGATCCCACATTATGGATCAGCCAGCCCAATTACATAAGTGTACATAAATTTAAAGCAATTTAGCACAAGGCTACAACATGATACGATTTGAAAATAAAATGGGGCATGAATACTTTTGCAAGGCTCAAAAGTATGCTAAAGTGTACTGCTTTTTCAGAAGGGACTTTAAATATTTAGTGATTCATCAAGATTTTTTAATTATATAAAATGTGCCAAGAAAAGAATACCGAGAGAAAGGCAGATATATTAATAGTTATTGTGTTGCATAAATGTAAAAATCAAGCAGGCTGACTTGCAGTTACTTTAATTAGGGCTGGAAAATCTTATCGACAGATGCCTGTCATAAAGTCATATAGATAAACACAGCGCACGTACAAAGATGTTTTTTTCACAATTTAGTCTTATCTTAATTACCTTATCTGGTAACGATACACAAAGAATCCATTTCTACAATGTTGCATAATTTAACAAGATGAAAACTCAAAGACATAAAGATAAAGCATTGTGCTGAAGTTTTCTACATTCAGAAAGTTAATGAATCACCTGTGCTGATTTAAGGTGCTTGATGATCGATTTTTCAGGCAACATGTGAATAATGTTTTATTAGTGTTTATAGGCATAGCGACATTTAATATTCAGGAATATTATTGATTTGTTTTACGTTTGATCACGTTTGCTTTGGTTGGACTCTGAAGGTACGTTCACACGACAACAGGTACTAAAACTTTGCGTTTTTCACGTATAGACGACAACATTGTCCAAACGAACTACACATATCTGCGAAAACGATTAAAAACGCTGTTTTCTGCTGCCAGGCCAGTAGATGGCGATGTCACTTTGTAAAGAAACACGTGCCTATAGACTGAAGACGTAATACACATGCGCATGACTTCATCGTTTTCACGAATCCAAATTTTTGTTGTTTACACATAAGATAACGGTCTCGTTTTCAAAAACTTGCACTTTGAAACCCTTTTTTTAAAGTTTGCGTTTTCAGGCTGCCAAAACGCCGCTGATGTGTAAATAAATGGCCAAAACACATAAAAGTCTTCCGTTTTTAGTTGAAAACAGTGACGCGTAAACGACCCCTCAGTTAGATTTCACTGTTCTCAGTTCAGTTTCCTGTGTTTTCTTCTGTTGCCATGGTTTTATCCTCATGTGTCTCACCTGTGTCTTGTTAATTATCTCGTTTAACCGCTAGTGATTCCTTGTGTATATATATATATATATATATATATATAGCCCTCAAATTTGAATATTTTTTTCCCTCTTTGTTTGCAACCACCGCGTGACCATTTAACTGTACTGACACTATTGGATGAGAACTGAAGTGAGCTGACGATGACCACGTTTTTCTACAGAGCTGCTTTAAAGCTGAATTAAACTCATTTCGTATTGGATGAATAATGCTCAGTCATTGAATAGAACTGATCTAACACTGAACAATGACACCATTTTCCATTCAGAGCTGCTTTACAGAAACACTTAAAGGATTAGTTCACCCCAAAATGACAATTTCCTAATAATTTACTCACCCCAATGCCATCCAAGACATCCATGTCTTTCTATCCTCAGTGGGAGAGAAATTATGTTTTTTGAGGAAAGCATTTCTGGATTTTTCTTCTAACAATGGACTTCATTGGTTACCATCGTTTTTAAGTCCAAAACAATGCAGTTTCAAAAGTCTTTGAAGTGTTTAAACGGGCTGTACGCGATCACAGCTGAAGAAGAGGTTGTTATCTAGCGAAACGATAGGTCATTTTCCAAAAAAAATTATAATTTATAGACTTTTTACCTTCAATAGTTCGGATTGAGCTGATCAACAAACGGACAGGGAACCACGTCATCACGTTGAAAGGTCACGCCGGCGCCGGCAATACTATTTGAACTACTATTCATATTCATCAGAATGTTATTCATATACTATTCATATTCATATTCACTGAATACTATTACTATATATATAATAGCAAACAATACTATTTGAACTATCCTCCTACGTACGGTTGCATTGTAAACAGTGGGGCGGTACTTCTGCCGGCGCCGGCGTGACCTTTCAACGTGATGACGTAGTTCCCTGTCCGTTTGTTGATCAGCTCAATCCGAACTATTGAAGGTAAAAAGTCTATAAATTATTTTTTATTTATTTTAAATGACCTATCGTTTCGCTAGATAACAACCTCTTCTTCAGCTGTGATCGCGTACAGCCCGTTTAAACACTTCAAAGACTTTTGAAACTGCATTGTTTTGGACTTAAAACCAATGAAGTCCATTGTTAGAAGAAAAATCCAGAAATGTTTTCCTCAAAAAACATATTTTCTCTCCAACTGAGGAAAGAAAGACATGGATGTCTTGGATGGCATTGGGGTGAGTAAATTATTAGGAAATTTTCATTTTGGGGTGAACTAATCCTTTAACACTTAACATTGCTTGCATCATTAAATCATTATTTTCCTGTTTTTCCCTGTTGATTTGAAACAATCTACATGTGTAAAGTGCTACATGAATACAGGCAACTTGACTTGACATAGAGTAACTGAGCAAAATTACACAATCTCAGTTCTGGCATGAGATTTTGCCACCTTATTCAGATCATTAAGAGTTGAGGTGAGGATCTAATTGAAAAAGCGGTCTTTAATAATTGAAAACACTTTGCAACTCAGGAACACACTAGCACAGACAATGCTGAATAAAAGCCAGACTACATTATGCCTGCACTGACCCACCTCAGCCCTTATTACACAGTTAAAATTGCTGTGTAAAGTTTTTTTCACAACTTTTTGCTCCCAATTAATATTTTTGAGTAGGCTAGTGATGAATGATTACAAAAGAAATCCAACTTTCATGATATATTATTGCTTAGATAATAGGACATTGTATATGTACGTATTTCATGTGAATTTAAAAGTATTTAACATGTAACTTTTCAGGTCATAAAATAAAGACAGTACTGCACTTTTCTGAGCCATTTTTGCAATGACGACTGGTCTCAATAGGTCTCAGTCCGCTCCCTTCCTAGGTTGTGAACTAGTATGTTGTGTAATTTGGGTCCGGCCGTAAATAAATCTAAAGCTAGATTATGTTCATCACCTGCCTAGCGATGTGACCAGTGCCCTGACTACTGAACTAGATCTGATTGGGACGCATCCAGTGTGATTTATATGAGTTCCTATCAGAGTTGTGGGACATAATCTAACAGCAATTAATTTTCAGCAGAACATCTATTGATTTCTAACTTGAACATTGAAAATGATTTTAAAATAAATGTCAAATGTAACATTTTCTTTTGTTTTTGAGTGTGTGTCTGTGTTATGTAATATAAAAATCATGTGCTTAAGTGGAGCAAATACTTATTGGGATAATTGGCTCTGAAACAAAGTATTTCATTCATTGTCAGTAACATAAATGTAAAGAGGATTGCTTTGGATCTGTTTTAGGACTAAAGCTTGTTATTTAATATTACCACTCTTATCGTTATTGATTGATTTTGTATGATAGCCTACTTAAATGTTGTGTCACTGCAACCTAAATAGCTGAAACCTTTGCTCCTTGCTTGCATATAAAAGAACACTCGCAGCAAACGTCCTTGAGGAAGACTCTGTTCTCATCCATCTTAAAACTCCTCTTGCCTTCCTGTGCGCAATAGTTTATGTTTTTAAAGGAAAAGTCAAGATTTGAGTAGATACATCGATTTTTCATTTTTTTATGATGTGGCTGCTGGTTTTTTTGGTGTGCGTCCTGATTTGGGCTGGTGGAACGTACTGGTACCTGTTCATCAAGCCCGGTGCGTTCTCGGTGGAGTCAGTGAGGCCGCCAGGACCTATGGAGCTGGACCAGAGAAAGAGAGACAAAGTGCTGAAACAAGGTGAATAACCAGACATCAACCTGACATGCTAAATGCTTCTTTACCCCGAGAATGTTTTAAGCCTGTTTTGATAATCCGCAACATTTTAAAAGTTAAGAGTTAATCTTCAAGTGTAACATATCACCACTTTTCTGCTGAATGCATTTAAGCTTCTATCTCTTAATTTTCATGTTTAAAACATTATAAGCATCCTATAGTTAATTCAGGAATATTGAAACAAAGTGAAGTGTTAATAGTTCACAAAACGGAAATTGCAATCATCTTATCTTCCCTATTGTTTTTGCAAAATTGCTTATATAGATTTTTTTTTTTTTAAAGCACATCATCAGAAATTAGAAAGTTGCCAGATGAAGGGGAAGTTAATCTTTTTGATTAAAGTTTTTTTTATATATATATACTAATGTGCAGTCATTTATAATAAACAAGAATTGTCACTTTTTCATGGAGATTTCATGGTGAACTCAAAATTGTATAACATATAAATCAAAATCTGTATAACTTTCTTCTGTAGAACAAAAACTGTAAAAGTACTTATTATGGAAATACTTTAAAAGAATATACTTAAGTGTGAGCTGAATGTAAAGTTTTTGAACACTGCATGTCATACTTGCAATAACACATTTGCAATTATAAAGATCCACTTTAGCACATTTATATCAATTATTTAACACACTACAAGAGTGCTTCGGCTGTCTATGTTTGTCAACACATTAAAATAAGTGCACTTTTTTGACTTAAGCATGAAATAACAATGACTTTAATTGGACCTTGAAGTTAAACTTTAATAGCACTTTTTAATAGTGCTTTAAAAGTAAAACTTTTATTGATTGATTGTGTGTTTTTGTTTGTGCCAAAGAAGTGTTTGAAATAGCATGAGTTAGTAATCCTGTTTTACCTTACAAAAAGAAGTATTATCAGATAATATATACTGGCACAGAATGTAAAGACTGCTTAAGATAATCTAATTATGTAACATTGATAATGCTATTATAAAACAATTAACATACATGCCAATGGCTTTACCCTTATCTTAATTCGATTATCCAGTTGTGATAACACTTGTAGGACTCAGAGAAACTCTTATTTAAAGTGTTTTAGGGCTTACAAAGATAATAATGTATTCAGTGATATTTTGTTGACCCCTTATCAGGCCTCTTCACCCACTGACAGCATTGAATGCTGGGAGTTAACCCAGACCAGGATTGGACTATTAATTTCCTGTATCAGTCACTGTTTCTCTTGTTCTTGGTGCAGTAAAGTGTTACATAAGATATGAACACTGTTGCTTTGAAGGTTTTTATTTTATTTTTTATATGAGTGATTACAGTAGCCTAAATATATGTCATGTGCTGGGCTCTGTGTCAAAAAAAAAGACAGATATCAAATAACAAAGTTGAAATGCATCAGCGAATTATTAAACGCAAGTTTATATTTATAAATTAAATAATGTTGTCACATATTGACAAAGAAAATAAATGTGTTATAGGATATCACTTTAATGTGTAGGCTAATAACTTAAAATACTGGCTAGTGCAGTGCAGAAAGTAAGCACACTTCAAGCACTTCCGTCACTGTAATAGTCAGAAAAGTGGAATTTTTAGGATTTATTTGATAAATAATTAGTCAAAATTAAATGTTATAATGGTATATTATTGCTGTTGTTGTTTATTGTTACTGTTATCAGTCATTTATTTCATTATTTTAGCCTCATTTGCAATAGCTTCCTGAGCAGTGGCGCCAACCTTCCCTTTGCGCCACCTGGTGGTGATTTTGCAAACATCGTGTTTACCACCAGGCCTTGTGGCGGCATTTTGGTTGACTACATACTGTACATGTATATTTACTTACTGTATGTATGTTTAGGATTCACCAAGGAGAAGATTCCAAAGGATCTTGATGCAATTATAATAGGAAGTGGTATCGGAGGAATGACGGCTGCCGCCACGATGGCCAAATCAGGGAAGAAAGTCCTGGTTCTGGAGCAGCACGACGTGGCGGGAGGCTGCTGTCACACTTTCACTGAGAAGGGCTTTGAGTTTGACGTGGGTATGGACCATCCCTTACTTCCATAAAAGAAAAATACTTTAATAAAGATTATAGGTTCTGAACTAACACAATCATCTGCGACCTCAATCACAACATCGTGATCACGTATTGGGAATAATAAAATAAATAATAAATAATGAAATATCTTTAATTATTAAAATATTACATTTTCTGGAATATAAAATGGGATTTTTTTTATCATCTGAAACATGTTGCGATTTATATTACGATGTGACTTTTTTTATTATTATTTCTCCTTTTGAGGATTATATGCTACAAACTTTCAGGTTCCATCGCTTCCGGTTAAGGTCTTTTCAGAGAAGTTACAAAAGATGAGCATAAGCGATGTTCAGTTCATATTTCTGTTCATGTGGCATCAACAGAATGCTAACAAAAAATGTAGGGCGGGGCTTAATTTTGTCCGTGGGGAATTGATTGGATGGTTGTGGTTTGCTATTGGTGGATCTCGTGTGAGTGACAGGTTGCCTCGCCCTTGTGCCAGTAAAAACGTCATCAGAGAAGAGATTATTTTGACTTAAGCTTACAGCACACGAATAAAAAAAATAAAAAAAATAATGATGTACACGGATAAATCATTTGAAATTAATACTGCAGTATTCCATTAAAAACATTTTTTTTTTGCCAATTTAGATTTTATGGAAAATTTAAGAGTAACAGCGACTTCTCAGAATGTTGGATCCATAGATATCATATAATAAAGACTAGATGTCTTGTGCGCGCTGCTGGCCAATGGAGGTCGACGTCCGCACACGGCGGCCATCTTACCACAGGGTGCTCGCTCACTCGTAACATGGTGCATGTACTTTTAAATAACCATATCTTGCTCAATTTTCTACCGATTTTCAAACGGTTTGGTTTGTTATAAACGTCAGAGATGTAGTTATGACACTGCATACATATGAATAATTATAACAATGGACTTCCATATGAAAGAATTATAGCCACGTTAATAACGTTTGTAAGAAACCAAACCGTTTGTAAATCCGTCAAGATTTCAGCGAGATAAGAGGATTTGTGTGTGTGCTGATCACTCACCTAATGCACAGCTTCCCTGTGGTAAGATGGCCGCCGGTGATGCCGGAAGTGACTCCGCCGTAAGACATCTAGCCTATATTATATGATATCTATGGTTGGATCAATCTTGAGGATTATGGGTATGGGTATTTCTTAAAAATATTGTTGTTACTAAAGTTGAAATCACACTGACTGAATTGTACTTCCAGGGGGGATTTTTACATCCAGGATTGTGTTAAGTAAAAGCAATGTTTGTGAATAATGTTTGGTTTTTTTTTCATGTAAAAGGACTTCACTACTTCGGTCAGCTGCATGAAAACGCTATGCTTAAGGTCGCTTTCGATCAAATCACTGAGGGTCAGATGGAGTTTGTGGAGCTAAAGCAGAATTTTGACAGCATTGTGATTGAAGACGGAGAGGAACAGAGAGACTACACCATCTTGAGCGGCAAGACTGAGATGGAGCGCAACCTGAAGAAGCAGTTTCCCGACGATGTCAAAGCTATTGAGGAGTTCTTTAGGATCATGAAGGTAGAGCGTCCATCATCTCATGTTTCTAAAGGCAAGCTCACACGAGACCTTTGGTTAAGAGGCAGTCCCAACCAGCAGCGAACATAAAAAAACTATTTCGCATAAATTAATGCGAGAAATTAGATTAGACAGATTTTTGCTGCGCTCACGCCATGTTGTAATTACCATAATTACGAGATGACAACATGTGACATTCTACTCTGAGCTGTTCAATCAATGCACTATCAACGCCAGTATGAATCTGCAGTGGTCACGTGGTACAAGTCGGAGCTCTCAGAAAATTCCCAGTTTACAAGTTGTTATTCCGAGTTCTACGTGGACGTGAACTTTTTTACAAGTTGTAATCTCTTAATTCTGGTAGTTACAACATGGCATGAATGTGCCTTTTGATTACGAATTTGTTTTGGTTTATACCGTCTGCACTGTGATTGAGTCCACAGTATATAGATTGTGTAACAGTATATTGGATCTGTGCAGCTCTTAAAGTCACGGCAGCATAATTTTCCCTACTACCATAATATCGTTAATCAAACAACAAAAGACAAAGAGAAAATTCACTCGCTGTTCTTGCCTGAATATTTTTTGTAACTATATTTGTAATGCAAATTTTATTTAGAAAGTGCAGTGTTAATTTACATTTGATTACAGTTTACAATTACAATACCTGAAAATCTTAAAACACTGTTTGTCAATCATATCTTCGTTCAGTTGCATTTATTTGTGCGATTGCTAATTTGTTTATTTGTTCTTTTTTAATTACTGAGGATTAATTTGTCTTTAATAATGCTTGAAATTCATATTAATTAGGCCAGTTGTTTTTGCTGTGATATTTTTAAAACCATAGGCAAAAGTTCCTGTGCTCCTTGTGTAAGCGTTCTTTAGCCTGTTGGTTTTTGTTCATGGTGTTTAGCTACAATGAAATGTTTTGCAATAAGATTTCAAATAAATTTGAATTATATATATATTTTTTTTTTTTTACCTTACTGGAATCGAAATTAGGAATTGATAAGCGGAATCGGAATAGCTAAAATTCGAACGATCCTATATGTCTCAGATCAGCGATTTGGCCGCGATCCAGGGGTTTTGTTAGCCTGACGTCGTCATACTCAGATTCTAGTCAGAATATGAGTCTGATACTGCTCCATTGGGCTGTGATTCTGACAATTTGATTGGTCCGGACAGCTCTGGTTCAAGCATAGTTGCTCCACAACGGATCAAGTCCAGACCGAACTTCTAAGTTCCGGCTAAGCCGGCTAAGTTCGGCTGGCATCCAGGCTAGGGATTTGTAGTAGATCTTGGAAATCTGTCTGTGACAGCAAAATCCGCCCAAAAGTTGTGTACTGTGAGCTTGCCTCAAGCCAAGCCTGGGCCTATGCCAGTTTTTGCATTGATCGGATGAAGTGCAAATCCTACTATGTGATTACATGCCAGTAGGATAATAGTTATGTCACCTAATTAAAATTCCTGATAATAAGGTTTATTATGCGCCATTCATGTAATACTTAGGTAATCTTTTTTTCTTTTTCTTTGTTCTTGTCTGAACTTGTCTAGAGTGATCATTCTTCCACATTTTCCCTGTCATAAAAGAAAATAAAAAAGTAAAATAAAACAAATAGTACCCTCTTGACTTTTAAAGGGTTAGTTCACCCAAAAATGAAAATTCTGTCAGTAATTACTAGGGCTGCACGTTTTCAAGTTTTTCATTAACCATTAACCGAGGCCCTTAGCGGTTAATAATCGGTTAACCATAGTGTGCGCGCCGCAACCCCGAGATAGGCGTAATTTGCGGGTGGGACATGTCCCCACCACTATTTTCTAAGGTCGATATTGTCCCCACCACTTTTGAAACATCTCGCGGCACGAATACCAATACAAATAAACAAAACATCTCCAGTTAACTAGCAGAGCTTCATTTCGTTCATTTTTTTTTTTTTTGCCGATCTAGCGCTGAAATGTTTGTTTTTTAAATCAAGTGATCAAAGTGCTCGTTGCCGCTGCGATCGAGAAGGGTCTTGTAAAACGTGCTGAGGTATTATTAATTCGTGGCCACGAAACAATTCACCTGAATATTCACCAATTCACAAAAAAAAAAAAAAAAAAAAAAAAAAAAGGGAATAAAAAGCTGTAACGTTAGGCCTACTAGAATAGTCGGCATTCACTGAAGAGCTATCTTCACAGGTAAGAAAAACAGTTTAATAATTATTATTAATTTGTGGCCACGAAACAATTCACCTGAATATTCACCAATTCACAAAAAATAGGTCTTTAGCACTATTATTAATAGTATCAAACTGTTTTTGGCCACGTTGTAATTCGTTAAATCAAAATGAGGGAGGGAATTAGTTCAACGTGTCCACGATTTATTAAAACGAGGGAACAAATAAGTCGTCGTAACAACTAATTATTTAGATCAGTGGACAGGGCGCATAAGAACAAACAGTGAGAGAGAGAGCCCCGGCCGCGCGCGCGCACTCTCACCGCCTTCAAACAACACGAGCGCTGTATTGCTCTCTCTCCCTCGCGCATATCAACACAATAGTAAAAGGTCGGAAGACCGATTGTGTTTTATAGATTAGTAGTTTGTTCATATAAAGTGTTTGATTAGCAAGTACATGTTTAGGAAATGCATAATACAAATTGTATGGTTTAATGTAACGGTAAACGGACTCTGCGGGTAAAACTGTTGTGATGAAACTGCGCATGCGCGGGGTAAAACTGCTGGGGTAAAGCTGTGGCTCTGCGGCTCTGCAGAAAGATATTATTGTGCTGCCATCAGTGGCGCGGATACTATGTTTGTTTCTGGCTCGCGCAAAGCCTTCACTCTCGGACGCGCGCTTTCTTTGCCCGCTTCATATTAGAAAACTGGTCTAGCGGTCTCTGGTGGTGCAAAAATGTATTACAACTAAATTAAATGCACGCCATTGACGCCACTTAACCGAGCAAAATGTTTCACTCGGTTAAGCAATTTTTAACGGTTAATCGGTTAATCGGTTAACCATGGACACCCCTAGTAATTACTCACCCTCATGCTGTTCCAACCCCGTAAGACCTTCGTTCATCTTCGTAACACAAATTAAGATATTTTTGATTAAATCTGAGAGCTGATCACTCCTCCATAGGCTTCTAAGTGATTGAAACTTGCTGGCCCAGAAAAGTTATTATAGAGATCGTTAATCTAGTCCAAGTGACTCCAGTGGCTCAATCTTAAGTATATCAAGCGACGAGAATACTTTTTGTGCGGAAAAACAAACAAAAATAACTACTTTATTCCACTATTCATTTCCTTCTCTCTGGGCCTCGAGTGAGTTCACGTAGTGTAACAGCGCAGCGCTTCTGTGTTGCACGTCACACGTAGGCTCACTATTGGTCGACGCTTGTCATGTGTGTGATGCGTGGTGACGTGCAACACAGACGCGCGACGCTTAAACACTACGTAAACTAACTCGAGGCCCAGAGAGAAGGAAATGAATAGTAGAATAAAGTCGTTATTTTTGTTTGTTTTTGCGCACAAAAAGTATTCTCGTTGCTTGATAAACTTAAGATTGAGCCACTGGAGTCACTTGGACTAGATTAACGATCTCTATAATAACTTTTCTGGGCCAGCAAGTTTCAATCACTTAGAAGCCTATGGAGGAGTGATCAGCTCTCAGATTTAATCAAAAGTATCTTAATTTGTGTTACGAAGATGAACGAAGGTCTTACGGGGTTGGAACAACATGAGGGAGAGTAATTACTGACAAAATTTTCATTTTTGGGTGAACTAACCCTTTAAGCTCGCTCTTCCTCTGTGTTGTCCACAGATCACAGCCAGACAGGTTCCTCTTTTAGGCATCGTAAAGCTGATTCCACAGTGGCTGGCTCTCTTTCTGATCAAAAGTGGCATCGCTGACTTCTGCTCATCCATCTTCCGTCTATCAGAATCCAGTGCCACAGACGTCAACAACAGGCTGACGAGCAACAAGGACTTGCACTTGGTCTTCTCATATTACTTCTATGGTGAGGATTTCTGCACATTAATTATTGTTGTGCACTAAACACAACAATATGCAAATATGCCAGCAGTAATAGTGTTCTAGCCCTTGTATTAGGTTTAAAGTCTGGGTTTGATGTATTCAGTGTATGTATGATGTAGATTCAATACAATTCACAAAGAATCACACTATGAAAAACAAACAAGAAATCAGGTAAAAACAGAAAACCTTTAAAGTCGGCATGAAATCAAATTTGACAAAAAATCTTTTTATATGTAATATTGTAGTGTTTATTATAAATGATTTAGCTGTGCACTTCATTATTTTTTTAAAATTCATGTATCCTTATAATCTTTAATCTAAAACATTACCCTTCCCTCCCCCCTCGAAACGACCTCTCTTCTCTTTTGGTCACGTGCCATGGCGAAAGGGTGCGGCCAGAGCCGATGAGGGTGCGGCTATCGGTGTCTGTCTCGTCTCTGCTCTCGAGGGTGAACTTGACTTGACTCATCTTGGTTCGCGGGAGGCTCATATAAATATGAGCTGATTCCTGCCTGAAAATTTAGCTGCTCGTCCTCGTCGCCAGGCTCCTCAATAAAAAATCCTTCATGGGAGGGTAACGGTGGGGAGTCCGGTGGAGAGAAATCCTCCACAACTGAATGTAAACTGGCATTCAAATCTGCCTCCATTTTGTTTGCAACGCCCCAACCTCCAACGATCAAATCAATTCCCGAAGAACGAAATCAAGCCCCGCCCTAATTTTTTTTCTAATTTCAGAAGCCGTTTCACTCAGATATACGTCACAACAAGGAAAAAATGACAATCTCAACTTCCGTTTCATGCCGACTTTAACATCTTCTCACTCTACAAAAAAAACATGAGAATATAATTTTTAAGACTATAACAACTATTTTTTGAATATTTATTCACAATTTATGAATATTATGAACAGCATTGTAATGCATTTTTACATTTTTAAAAACATTTTAAAAATTAAGTGTGGAAAAGCTCTTTTTTCTTGTGCTTTCCCGAAGCTCAAACAGTAATGCATGGCACTCACGATGCCCACATTTTTTTTAGCGTGCAACTGATAAAAATGTATCGCGGTGTATAATTTTTTTCAGATAAAAGCGTCTGGTAAATGTCTTTACACATGCCTTTAACCATGAAACGTGGTTAAATTGACTCGCAAACATCACAATTGTAATATAAATTCCATATGCACACTAGAGAATACCCATAATGCACTGTGAGGGTCCCACCGAATGAATTCCCACGTCTGACCAGAAGTTGCCATCGTCGCTGGTCCAATGTGGCAACAGCGTAATGTCATAAAATTATTTTTTAGTTGATTTTGAAATTGTTTTATTAAGGTTTATACATGATAGTTTCCATGACAGAGTTCGAGATAAATCTTTTCATTACTACTGGATCTGCCAGTTTGCTACGTTTAAAATGATTATTAAACAGCAAGCACAAAAGAGTCAGCCCTTCCGGCACACTCAGTGTCAGAATTCACTCACTCGTTTTCATTCACTCCTTCAAGTGGACTATAATAGTGGACTAATGTAGGGAATAGTGAATGAGTGTAAAGGGTGATGTGGAACACAGCCCTAGAGAAGTGTTTCTTCGATCTCTGCTCCAGGTGTTCCTCCTAAAGACTCCAGCTGTATGATCAATGCTCTGATGCTGCACCACTTCAAGCGGGGCGCGTACTACCCTAAAGGGGGCGCCAGTGAGATCCCATTCCACATCACTAAAGTCATCGAGAAATATGGGGGCCGTGTGCTGGTCCGCGCCCCTGTCAGCCGAATCCTGGTGGATAAGAAGGGAGCTGCATATGGTGAGTACATATACATAAATTCAGTTTCTTCTAATTTAGCATTTATGTAAAGTATGTATTTAATGCGGTTTGATTGACAGGAGTGACAGTGAGGAAAGGTGATGAGCATGTGGAAGTGCGGGCTCCTGTTATCATTTCCAACTGTGGGATTTTCAACACCTTCCAGAAGCTCTTACCTCCGGAAATACAAGTCAAACCAGGTGGATATTATTCTGTGTGCTTTAATGCAACATCATCTAGTGTAAAACTGCTCTTGATTGACTGGAGTTTTCTTATATTTCAGAGATTCAGAGTCGTCTGGATATGTTGAGGCCCGGTAAAGCCTCGTTCCTCCTGTTCTCGGGGTTTGATGCGACCGAGGAAGAGTTAGACATCGTGTCCACCAGCATCTGGCTCTTCAAATCCAATGACATGGATGGCATGTCAGTATTAAAAAAAAGATACTCTACAGCTACTTTAGCATTATAATACTGTATATATATATAAATTAAGTCCAAAGGCAAGAAATACAACCTGTTTATCATATTATAAAAATAATTGAATACTATGCATTTGGTAATCACTATTCCTAACTAAAACAATAACAACATTTTTTGCTCTAAACCAAAATCAGGGGTCAATGATTCAAATGGGTCAAAAAATTTATGAAAGTCAAGTAAACCCTTGAAGTACACTTTAAAAAAAGAGTATATATTATGGAAATTATATACTTTAAAAGAATATACTTAAATGTGAACTGAATGTAATGTTTTCAGACACTTAATAATTAAATGAAAATGTATTATAGTTTAAAATTATATTAAATGTAGTTAGTTGAACTTAAGAGTGCTTTTTTGATGCACTTTAGTACATATTTTTATGTAATTTCATAATTGTCTTTGAAATTTGGTTAGTGTACTGCAGTGACACATTTATGGTAAACTAATATGTGACCCTGGATCACAAAACCAGTCACATGTCGCATGGGTATATTTGTGGCAATAGCCAACAATACATTGAAATTTGGTCAAAATTATCGATTTTTCTTTTATGCCAAAAATCATTAGGATATTAAGTAAAGATCATGTTCCATGAAGATATTTTGTACACTTCCTACCGTAAATATATAAAACATTTATTTCTGTGAGTGAATGCAGCACAATCGCGAACATAAATTAACAACTTTAAAGGAGATTTTCTCAATGTTTCGATTTTTTTGCACCCTCAGATTCCAGATTTTCTAATAGTTGTATCTCGGCCAAATATTGTCCTATCCTAACAAACCATACATCTATGGAAAGCGTATTTATTCAGGTTTCATATGATGTATAAATCTCAGTTTAAAAAAATTGACCCATGTGGCTGGTTTTGTGGTCCAGGGTCACATATCTATTTTATGTCATTTATATTAAACTTGTATATCATGTATTTAAATAAATATACACGGTACTCAAATAGTAATACATTTTTAGCGATGAAGTCGCAATTTAGTGTGTTTAAAATATATTTACAATAATTGATGTCAATAATATGACATTATTACAAAGTGCACTTTTTAAAAGTGTTTTAAGAAAGTGTGCTCTCTTTAAGTACACTTAGGTGGCCTTTTTTCATTAATATTATATTATCTACAAGTACAGTTTTTAAAAAAATATACTTTTAAGATTTGAAGTACACTACAAGTGCGCATTCAATACAATTAAGTGCACATTTTCAAAAGCAAATGAAGCATATATTGGCAAACTCCATGAATCACTTGCAGCTGCGCGTATCAAACACTAGGTAGTGCTGTTGACTAAACCATTCTCGGACACGTCCCATCTCTCCAGGCCTGCTCACACACTTCTGTCTGGACAGGTTTCCTGCTCTCAGTCCAACAAGCAATTCTTATCTTCCTGCCTGTGGGAAAACATAATTCCAGTCCTTTCCAAACTTCCCTGAACTCTCATGTTGTTTTCTGATAGAGCCATATTTCTATTAGCACATAAAGTGTATAACGTGAGACTGCAGTAAACTGAGAGTCAACTTTCACCTGTAGGATGGATGAGTTCTTCGGGATGAGCAAAGACGAGGCGCCAGAGAACATTCCCATGATGCTCCTCACTTTCCCCTCAGCCAAAGACTCCACATCACAGATCCGTCATCCAGGTAACATCTTGATTTTCCAGGTAGAATCAATGATTTTTTAAGATAGTAATTTAAAGTATATGTGAATATATGTTAAAATGTAATTTCTTCCTGTGATCAAAGCTGAATTTTCAGCATCATTACTCCAGTCTTCAGTGTCACATGATCCTTCAGAAATCATTCTAATATGATGATTTGATGCTCAAGAAACATTTCTGATTATTATCAGTGTTGAAAACAGTCGTGCTGCTTCATATTTTCTGTTTGAAACCGTGATCAATTTTGTTCATGATTCTTTGATGAATAGAAAGTTCAAAAGAACAGCATTTATTTTAAATAGAAATTGTTTGTAAAAGTCTTTACTGATTCATTTAATGCATCATTACTGAATAAATCTATTTATTTCTATACTTAATTAAAAGTATGAACTTTTATACTTAAAGGAGCTGTACAGTATGTAAGAAATGTTTTTCAATTAATCATAAAATGGCACTGATATGTCACTAGACATTAAGAAATCATGTTCATTTCAAATACTTATATCACTGACAACAGTAGTCCGGCCAGGATATTGTCATTTAAAAGTGAAGTTGCAGCCCTCAACTGATGTTGATGATGTCATCTTGTGTTTTGGCCTGATGCTCCACCCTCCACCTATCTACCAATCACGAAGTCAGTAGTGTTTCGGCATCCGGGTTGCCAGCTCTGCTCTAGTTACCACAGCTACGTAGCAGCCTACGTTCCTGCTGGATCCTGCAGCCTATCTGGCAACCTCGAGTCAGGGGGGAGGGGGAGGGGATACACCGCTCTACAGTAATTTGAAAGTGATTGCAGTACCAGTTTTGGCCACAATCTTACATACGGCTCCTTTAAACAAGAAAAAAATGTGTCACTTAAAGGAGAAGTTCACTTTCAAAAAAACTTTTGCTGATAATTTACTCACCCCCATGTCATCCAAGATGTCCATGTCTTTCTTTCTTCAGTCGCAAAGAAATTAAGGTTTTTGATGAAAACATTCCAGGATTTCCCCCCATGTAATGGATTCTATTGGGACCCAAACGGTAGAAGGTCAAAATGACAGTTTCAGTGCAGCTTCAAAGGGCTTTAAACGATACCAGACGGTGAATAAGGGTCTTATCTAGCGAAACGATCGGTCATTTCCAAAATAAATAAAAAAGTTTAAGTTTTATAAGCACAAACGCTCGCCTTGCTCTGTTCTGTGATGCGCGTTGAAGACGTCACGTAATACGCAATTACGTTGAAAAGGTCACGCTTGACGTGTTTACAAATGTGCGGAAGGAGGACCATATACACATTTTCAAATGTATTTGTGTCAGTTTATCGTTTAAAATGCCCATTCGTGTGCGTATCCTGGGTGTTTTAATATTAAAAAGCCAAAAAGAACATTTTCTTCAGGACAGAAATTTTTCAAGCGTGACCTTTTCAACGTAATTGCGTATTACGTGACGTCACGAACGCGCATCACAGAACAGAGCAAGGCGAACATTTGTGCTTATAAAACTTAAACTTTTTTATTTATTTTGGAAATGACCGATCGTTTCGCTAGATAAGACCCTTATTCACCGTCTGGTATCGTTTAAAGCCCTTTGAAGCTGCACTGAAACTGTCATTTTGACCTTCTACCGTTTGGGTCCCAATAGAATCCATTACATGGGGGGAAATCCTGGAATGTTTTCATCAAAAACCTTAATTTCTTTGCGACTGAAGAAAGAAAGACATGGACATCTTGGATGACATGGGGGTGAGTAAATTATCAGCAAAAGTTTTTTTGAAAGTGAACTTCTCCTTTAATTTTTTGTTAATTTTTTTATTCAAAAAAATGATTCTCTTTTTCTCATGATTTAGAGATGTTTAGACATTTTACTGAAAAACAAGAAAACAATAATTGTTTAGAAAATACTTTTTTTGCAGTGTAATGCTGCTTAATATTTTTTGGAAACCATTTTTTTCAGGATTCTTTAATGAATAGAAAGTTCAAAACAACAGTATTTATTTCAAATAGAATCTTTTGTAAAATCATAAATGTCTTTACTGTCAATTTTGATCAATTTACTGCATCCTTAGAGAATCAAAGTATGAATTTCTTCTTTAAAAAAAAAACATACTGACCTCAAACTTTTGAACAGTATAGTGTAGGTATGATTTTAATCGCCTGCATGAGTCTGATATTAAAATAAAGAAAAACACGTCATTATTCAGACAGCTAATGTTCGCTGAGAATGTTACTTTTCAAGGTACTTTTGCATTTATAAAGGTCGTGTTTGTCGTTTGTATCTGCATAATCATGCAAATTTAAATCATGATTCTGTTGTGCTGTTAATAATGTCATGCCATATTCTAACTTTTCCAGGCAAGTCAACTATGACGATCCTGACCATGGTCAACTATGAATGGTTTGAAGAGTGGAAAGACAGTAGAGTGAGGAAAAGAGGCGACGATTATTTCAACTATAAGATGAGATTTGCGAACCATCTCTTTGACTGGGCCTGCAAACACTTCCCGAAACTCAGAGAAAAGGTACTTCGAAATCTGTTATTTTTACATGGAAAATGAGTGAAAAAGGAGAAGTGTGTAATCTTTTCAGGGTTAAAATACTTTTGTCCTATCCTGTTTAATGAGCAGAGTCACGTAAGTCAAGTTAGTCATTCATAGGTTGACTGAAGAGTCTAAACAGGGATCCATTAACCATTGAGACACTGATAACTGAATTACCTGCGATACGATTACTGGGTTGAGCATTGAATCGTAGCTGGTGTTTATCAACAACATCTCTGTAAAACATTTCATTAGTCTCATGACCACCCATAGCCCGTTCATTGACTTGCCGAAGAGTGGGAATGATTTTCATTATTACCTGGAGAAAGTCATTCCCATTCATCTCAACGGCAGTTGCTTTGCTAGCAAAGGACACCCACTTAAGGCCTTCATATACTCACAGCAAAGTTCTTTTTCGTTCTTCATTTAGGGGTAAAAAGAATCTTTAAAGGGGTGGTATAATGCCCCTTTCACAAGATGTAAAATAAGTCTCTGGTGTCCCCAGAGTGTGTATGTGAAGTTTTAGCTCAAAATACCCCACAGATATTTTTATATAGCATTGTCAACTTTTGAGGGTGAGCAAAAACACACCGTTTTTGTGTCTGTCCCTTTAAATGCAAATGAGCTGCTGCTCCCGGCACAGGGGGCGGAGCTTCAGGAGCTTGAAAATTTCAAAAACTTGTAGCCTTTTATGTTCAAACCGGATTCAGACAAAGATGGAGAGACTCAAGAAAAAGTGCCAACATGTAGAAGCAACAGGACATTTCTGAATGGTTAGTTGATGAATTTATGTAGCTGATGTGCAGTTATCTTCTAGTCATTGATTAGCATATTCTGTCTTGATAATCTATAAATCGTGTTCCGGGGGTGGGGTTTATGTAAATTTTTAGTGATGTCACTAACCCAGGAGGAATGTGGTGTAGTCTCTACCAGCCAGGGACGGACTGGGACTAAAAAAAACGGCCCTGGACTTTGACTAGGCCCGGCCCAAAGCAATCGGCGTGCGGAAACTCGACAACAACAACAACAACAATAACGCCTGGCATGAGTGTCACAAGACTTTAATTGTGGCTCATGATACTATACCATCCAAATTATAGCAATAGCACTGATGTTGACTAGATGTTGTGTTAAAAGCATATTATTCTAGATTAACTTGAATACTCACATATAAATGGACTTGGTCTAAGCTCAACCTGAATAAACAAATGATGGAATGGATTTTAAAAAAAAACAAACAGGTTTTATTCAAAGATAGCATGGATGGAATAGATTATATAATATGCTGTTATAACAGCATATTATACAATCTATTCCATGCTGTCTTAAAATGAATTTATTACTTAATAATCTTAATTAATTTATGCAGTAATTAATCTTACTGCACAAATAATAATACCACATCTAAATGAAAATACACCATTACAAATGTAACCAAAGTTTGTAAGCATTAACTGTAACGTTACCAACATTTTTACCAACATTTTTAAAAGTAAAAGCACAACATATTTCTTAATATTAGCTACTGCATGTGGCATTTTACAGCTAAAATGTTGAAGTTTAGCCGTAATCATTAAAAACGTAGCAACCTGAATATCACTTCCTAACATCATCCCTAGCAAGTAACTCTCTTTCTCCTTTCTCTTACTTGCCCTGGATCTGCCTGTGGAACCAGCTCATCTTTCTGTCCCTCATCATCACTGGTGGCATGTTGCTGCATAGCTGTCTGGCTCACTTCTTCACTGCTGCTAATATTTAACTGCGAGGTGCTGCTGCTGGCTGTGCTGCTAAATATTTCAGTTAGTTTGCGATATTTAGCGGCTTCAGTATCTAATTCTAAATTCCGCAATTTTTTTTTTCTCTCGCCTTCTCAGCCACACCCTTTTCTTTCCGTTTTTTACCCGCGGCCGCGTTGCATATTGTTTGCTTGTTTCTATGCTTCTATCTAACGTCTTTGCTTTTCCTTACTTGGCGGCCACGGCCAGTGCAGCTGGCATCCAACTTAAAGGTGCATTGCTGCCACCTACAGTACTGGAGTGTGAAACAGATTAGTGGGGGAAAAAAACAGGTGATGACTGCGTGCGTGGCGGGTGGTGGGCCGGCCCGCCGGCGGTCCTGGAGTACCGGCCGTTCTGTGATTCTCCAGATCACACAGATGGCCAGTCCGCCCCTGCTACCAGCCGTTTGTTGTAGTCCTTAAAAAGCGATTTCTTTAAAAGCAAATATCTCCCTTTGCTTTGAACTTTGAGCGTCATAACTTTGCAGATGTTGTTTATGCTCAAACAGCAACATTACACACTAACTAAAGTTAGAAAAGTGAAATCATAATCAACCGCCCCAGTTTAAACGATAAAATAGACCTCAAAATAGAACATTTAACCTTTTTTTCTTGGAGTGTACTTAGGATTTAGTTTGAGGCGCTTAGTGTTAAAGTTCATAGTGTGAACACATTGATTTTTTCGGTCGGAAAATGATTGGATTATTGAATCTATTAAAGATTATAAGGGCACATGAATTTTAAAAAAATAATGATGTGCACAGATAAATCATTTATAATAACCACTGAAATATTCCATTAAAAAATGATTTTTTATGTTTTTGAAAGAAGTATCTTTAATAATACAGTAGAAATAGCAATATTGTAAATACACTTTGCCTATTTGAATATATTTAAAATGTAATTTATTCCTGTGATGGCAAAGCTGAATTTTCAGCAGCCAAACCTGTTCATTTTGGTTCCATGATGACTTGAGCTGAACTGTATATTTAGCTTTGTTTATATTTAGACTTGAGCTCTCTGTATATAGAGCTCAAGTTATCATGAAATCAAAATGAACAGGTTTGGCTGCTGAAAATCCAGCTTTGCCATCACAGGAATAAAGTACTGTGTCTGCTAAATAATCAGTACTTATTACATTTGGATGGGCATCATTCTGCAGTCTGGACTGGGCAGTCAGAAAGTGAGCGTGATTGAGTGTTCAGAATGATCACACTGTCTCTCTCTCTGTGTGACTCAGCTGGTGTATCAGGAGGCAGCAACTCCTCTCACAAACACACACTACCTCGGCTGTAACCAAGGGGCCATATACTCCGCTGATCACAACCTGGGCCGCTACTACTCAGAGGCCATGGCTCGAAATCGATGTGACACTCCCGTCAAAAACCTTTATTTGTCAGGTACAGTCTTCCTCCGGCTCTTCACTGTTTTCAAACTGGGGCTGCACAGAAACTTGCATGAAACACTTTATTAGGTTACATCTGTTAACATTAGATAGCTACGCTAGTAGCTAGTAGCTATCTAGTTAGTTCACCCAAAAATGAAAATTCTGTCAGTAATTACTCTCCCTCATGTTGTTCCAACCCCGTAAGACTTTTATGGGATTGAAACTTGCAAACTCAGAAAGTTAGTAAAGACATCGTGAAAATAGTGATTACGGTGGCTCAAACTTAAGTTTATCAAGCGACGAGAATACTTTTTGTGTGTAAAAAAACAACAAAAATAATGACTTTATTCAACTATTCATTTTCGTCTGTGTGGGCCTGAATGAATTCACATAGTGTAACAGCGCATGCGCTTCTGTGTTGTACGTCACATGCATGACCAGCGTCGGCCAATCGTGAGCCTACGTTCTGACGTACAACCCAGAAGCGCTGCGCTGTTACACTATGTGAATTCATTCAGGCCCACACAGACGAAAATGAATAGTTGAATAAAGTCATTATTTTTGTTTGTTTTTTGCGCACAAAAAGTATTCTCGTCGCTTGATAAACTTAAGGTTGAGCCACTGTAGTCACTTGGACTATTTTAAACATTGTCTTTACTAACTTTTCTGGGCCGGCAAGTTTCGAGTGAGACAGCTCTCAGATTTAATCAAAAAATCTTAATTTGTGTTCTGAAGATGAACGAAAGTCTTACGGGGTTGGAACAACATGAGGGAGAGTAATTACTGACAGAATTTTATGTACTTTCAATGTACTTACAAAACAAGTACTGGTTAATATAATGTAACTACATGGGTTAAGGTCAGGTTTAGGGGTGAGTTCAGGACTAGTACCTAGTTATTACCCAGTTATTGTAATTAATACGTATATAGTATGTTCATGTGAAACAGGACTGTAAATTAAAGCGCTACCTTAATCTTAATGTTAATTTCAACCTTTACTAATGCATTATTAAAATCAAAAGCTGCATCTGTTAATATTATTTAATGGACCCGAGCTAACATGAACTAACAATGAACAGTTGTATGTTATTAACTAACTTTAACAAAGATTAATAAATAGTCAACAAATGTATTGCTCATTGTTAGTTTTAATCTCAAGGTAAGTTATACAAAAATAAATAAAATATAAAATAAATCAATAATTATAAAATAAAATTAATATTTTTTTTTATATTATATTGATATTGGTTAATAAAATGTATATTATTATACACACAGATTTATATATATATATATATATATATATATATATATATATGCAAAAGCCTCTAAGTGCCATCCGAAATTTTCTTCTAAAATTAATAATTTTATCAAGCTTGTATGTTTATGTTCAGTTATTTCACTTTAATGGCAATGAAAATTACCTATTAATTGTCATTAAAGTGAAATTACTGAACTTAAATATACGAGCTTGATAAAAATGCTCATTTTAGAAGAAAATTTCAGATGGCACTTAGAGGCTTTTGCATCTGAAGTCTTCATATTTATATATATTATAAATGCGCATAGCTATAGTTACTAATATGCAATATTTAGCAACAAATATTTTTTGCCACTACATTCCATTTAAAGATCAGAGCATTTGAACTTGTTTTCTGTGCATTACAGGCCAGGACATGTTTAGCTGTGGTATCGCTGGTGCATTGCATGGTGGTCTTCTCTGTGCCGCCACCATCCTAAGCTACCGTGTGTACATCGACCTCATGCTTGTTAAGAAACAGCTCAAGTGGAAGAAAGCAAAGGAGACAGCGAGACTGGAGAAGGTGAAGAAGCAGTGATGAAGCTGCAGTTAAACAGGAGAACTGAACAGGTAATGTTAATGTGCGTTCAAGTCATGTGTCCCGGATGGAGCCAGCACAACATCAGCACCGGGTCCTCCAGCTCCACCACTCGTTCACAATCACAGGAACCTATCACTCCCTCATCAAAAACCCTTCAAAAGCACACACTCGCCTGGCGTCAGACTGTTCATCATCTGTGTGCTCGTCTAACCATCCTGAGTAGAAACTAAGACTCCTCAGTTATTGTAATATAACTATAACATGTAACGATGAAGTTTAGAGTGGCTTCATAAATGAATGAAAAACATACAGTTAATACATTCAGCTGAAGAACATTGCAGTATTTTTGTGTAGTTAATTAAGAAGGTTCACTGCCATCTTGCTCAGACCGAAGTGACTTGAACGCACCTGACGTTGTAAACACGACTTCCCAACTCGTAAATACGAACTTCCCAGGAGGACTTGAACGCAGGTTAAGCACTAAAATAAAAACAAATACTTATTTCTACAGAAACAGAAGAAATATTTTTAAAAATGGAAGAGCAGCCCTTAATTGTTGCTTTGGGGTTAGTCAGTATACTTTAACCTATTATCAGTTAAAGATTTTAATATTATGTATAAACCTATAATATTGCCTTTTGACATAATCTATAAATAGCAATGAATTCAGAGAAAATATGTATTTTTTATTATTTTTTTCACCTAAAATGCTACAATATAGAGCGTATTTTTGCAGAAGTTTGCATCATGCTTGTTCCCTCAACGAAAAGCCAATAGGTGAATTATTGCCAGACAAAAAAATCTGTTTAAAAAGTTAATGATTTTTATGATATTCCTCATGATAGACTTGAACTTTTAGGCCTAAATACAGTCGTATGGTCAGATGTCATCAGTGAGTCAGATGTAAAGGCTATAAATGACCTGCTTCAATGTCACCAGCTTTCAACAACTCTTTCAGTCTTCATTTAAAACATTTCCCCTGAAAGTTTGAGTTATAATAGCAATAGAGCATGATTATAAACACACTGAGGCTGTGAAAGCGTCTAGTGAGTAGATGAGTTTACATGTTCACTGTGATGATGTTTAATGTCCGACAACCTCTGTTTATAGTCCCATTTAAACACTTGTTAGCATCCTCCTTTTCAGGACAGTGCTGATGTATTTTAATGTTGTGAAATAAAAGGTTAAAATGTGTTTTTGTGTTTTTTTCAAGCATTTAACTAAAACCCCATTGACTGGGACGTGCTAAAATGCAAACTCATTTTCGAGTTTTAGCGTACAAAAAAAAAGTAATTCCCGCAGTATTCTAATTCAACTCAGGTTAAAATCTCAATGCAATAAAAAAAATCAGGCTTAAACTGTCAAAGGAGCTTTTAAAAAGCATTAGGATACATCAGATCTGTAAAACTAAGTACCGATAACAACATCGACACATTACCTGGTTTTCAAGCAGACCTCCCACCTTTACGCTCCGCTAACCCAGGCTTGATCCCCATGGATATTGGTGCACTAGCAGGAATCAAAGGAATTGTGGGAAACCTCAGACTTCCTGATTTAAGTGGACATTTCCCCTGGGATTCCCTTACAGATTGGTTGGCATAACACTGCCCCTGACAGGCGTGTGTGTTTGGGTCGAGGAGGAGGATATGAATGGCCTCACTGTGATTCAGAGTCCGAGTCTAAATGCGGCTCTACTCCTGTACGCATGGGTTGATATTCCCATGAAATAAATCTCCAAAGTGAGTTTTAGGCAAGTCAGGTTCATAAAAATGAGGAATAAAAACAACGCTTTCATTAAGGTTGATTTTTCAGAGCTGCAGTGCCAACTGCATTTGTCTTTTATACAAATATCATTAAAAGCCTGTTGATAAAATGAAGCACTCCCAGCGTCTTCCAACTGAGAATTATGAAAATGTGTCAGGGCTTGGATTACACATTTTCAAAGAGTCCAGAATAGACAGAAATGAACTTGTTTAAGATGCAGGGGAAATGGGTTTTGTTTGAACTGCAACCAAAAACACTTAAGAGAAGCAAAACACACAGTAGTTAGAAGCCAGATGGGTGAAATGGACCCTGTAATCTCAACGCATTTCATGGATGATTTCAACTGTAGTGACACAACATACAGAATAGTAGAATGCAACACGAATGGGAGCAAAACTAGGCAAAAACTTGACTATGAAAAGAAAAACACAAAATTGAATGGTTTTGCTGTATCATCTTCCTTATTGGCAGATATAGTGATGAGTCTGATGACTGATACTTACACAGTTTATGTAAGTCTGTTATGCTGTTATAAAGTTATTAGAATTTCATTTTACCTTTTGGCTATATTTAATATCAGCGATTTCACCGAATTTTGCTCAGCCCAATAAAATGTATGTTTTTTTCCTCCTTGGGTGTGAGCTTACATTTATGCATTTGGCAGACGCTTTTATCCAAAGTGACTTACATTGCATTTCAAGGTATACATTTTACATTCTTATCAGTTCTTGCTTTCCCTGGGAATCGAACCCATGACCTTGGCGTTGCAAGCGCCAACACTCTTCTGTTTGAGCTTCTTCTCACTTTATCATACTATACAAACCTGGTTTAACAACAAAAACACATATGCAAACTAAAGATCATTTAAATTTTAAAAAATATATATTTTCTCTAAAGGTTCAATAAACTGTTCCATAAAAAATAAAAAAGATTTTCATAATGCAGGCTTTACAATGTTACTATTTCTATATAAAAGGTCTAATGCAAAATAGACCATGCATGTGGTAGCTGAAGCTCAAATGACACAGCTGTTTACAATTGTGGCCATCATCATTTGTGCATAGCATTTGGCTAAACACAGCAAATGATGGATGATGAACTCAGGGGTGTTTGATGTCTCCGCCCCCTGTAGTATAAGCTCCTCCCATGGGCGGGGCTTAACGCCTGTCTCTTGTCCCAGAGCTCTGCTGCTGTGTGCAGGCCAGAAGATCCAGCTGTTTCTAATCTGAGTGGGCTGTTCAGAGCGTCCGAGCCAGAAACACAAAGAGGAGAGAGAGGGGGAAGGCAGGAAACTTGTTTTTAGCTGGAGAGAAAAAATAACGAACTCTAAAAACTGCCACATTAATTACCAGTAGTTTATTAACTGTGCAATAATGTGTCATCATCACATAACATAAAAGTTACAATAAATATTAGTTTGAACATTGTGGACTGACTAAAGCTAAATATGGATTTGCTTGCAAACATGGTTTTGCCTGCAATTAATTCATTCTACATGTATAAAGGGCAATGTTATTTTAATATCTTTGAGATACAATTTTTATTTTTATTTTATATTCAATCAATGTAAAAAATAAAAAATAAAGTAATTTTACCGACATTTCCATTAACCTAAAACACAACGCAATGCAATGCGTAATTCAAAATGCAGGTAAAACACCTGTAAAACAAAACACGGAAAATTCCTTCATATTTATACAGTACATTGTGCCCTATTTTTAAGGCCTTTTTACAGTGTTTTCAAAGTTTTTGTAATTTTGTTATTGTTTTTTATGTCTAGTTTTCATACATTTTGATTTCAGTTTTAGTTATCTTAGTAGCCTACATCAAGTTAAACTAAAATAAAATGAGAAATGTTACCTCAGCAACTATCTGAAATAAAATAGTTTAAGTAGGCTAAAATATATATTTTTTAATACTTTACTTTATTTACATTTACGTTTATTTTATTTCAAGTAACAAACATTTTTTTTATGGTTTAGTTTAAGTTTATTATAATAACCCTGATCTAGGAAAAATTTGTAAAAAGGGAAGCGAGTACAAGTATGGTTGTCTTTCCCAGCTGTTTTTAATATTTTCTGCTCTATATCTAACTCATTTAGTGTGTTAGAGAGCGAGAGAGAGAGCATTGTTGGCGTAGTCAGCACTTCACGACAATCCAGCAAAGATTTTTCCATGTCTGTGGAAAACAGGCTAGACTCAAACACAACAGTAAAATGGCTTTGACCTTGGCGGCGCGACTAAAAAACGAAAGTAGATCTCGCACAGCATTCAACTGAACAGAAGTGACATGTTTGTATTAACAAAATAGTCACTATATTCAAAAATCTCAAAATAAGATGAAGAAAGTGTCTGTAATCTGTGATGTCAAAAGAAGCCGGTCCTCGTGATTGGTGGAGTGTCTGTAGGTCCGAAAGTCTTGTTCTGTTGGAGGAGTGTTTTGCTTCTGACTCACAGCACTGGAATTCTCTTTGGCAGCTTCTCTCCTCTCCGTTTTCAGCTGGTGGATATATTGCCTGGGGTAAATTTTGTTACATGCAGGACCGAGCGAGAAGGAGTGAGAGGAGGAAGAGGAGGAGGAGGAGGCCTTGTAAAGGGAAAAAGTCCAGGTTTATACACTGAGAAACAAACAAAGGAAGTGAAGTCACATTCTTCACATGGGAAAAACTCAGCAACATCTAAATGGGATCAAATACGAATCCTAGGATTCACCTGGACAAACCTAAACCTATTATTTTTATCTGAGTTCGATTTCAGAGGTTTTTTTTTAGTTCTATTCTATTTTATCTGAGTTCTATTTAATTTCCATTAGAATCTAATCTAGATGTCAGGGTTGTGGTCAGTAGAATAACATCTTGATTAGATTCCAATGGAAATGAGAATCTAATCGAAATGTTATGGTTAGTAGAATAAGTCGACAAGTACTTGCAAAGTTACTTATAGTCAGTATCTGTTGGGGAGCATCAAAATAAAGTGTTAGCAGATATTAAGCAGACAGTCTACTAATACTCTAATGACTGCTAGTTAACATGTAGTAGCAAAGTTACTTATAGTTAGTAGAATGTCTAAAGTGGACAATCGAAATAAAGTGTTATATGTTTTTGCCTTTCCATTTATCATGTTATTTCTCAACAATGTCAATAAGCAGCAAAACTGATGCTCGGGTAGTTAAAAATACATTTCAAGGGAATATTGATTTGTGGTCATTAAAAAAAAAAAAAAAAAAAATGCTTCACCAGTGAACTTTAAAACAGCTAAATACAGAGCATTTAAAAGACATACAGTACATTCTTCTTATACATATTAAAATCGTAATGTGGAAAATTTTATACAATACCCACAAACAGTGTAGTTATTAGTCTTTGCATGCTTTAAATGTTACAAGGTGAAGACAGCAAAGCTTGAGGCAACACACACACCCCTGCTGTCACACACTAATCTGCTGCAGACAACAATCACACTAAATACCCCCTCTCTAAACACACACACAGCCTCTACTTCTACTAAATAACCCCCGCTGACAGCAAGCCTCACTTAAGCCATCTCTGCGGTAGCCTGTCACATAATTGTATTGAAACAGTTTGGGTGGGAACTGCAATTACTGTACATTCTATGCTATTAAATTAAGAGATAAAAAAGAGTATTTGATAAAACTATATGCTATATAAAGCCCTGCATTGTTTGTGATGCCATATAAATGTCTGATACAATTTAGCAACATCACAATGATATTCAGACTAACGGCACACTTTTAGAGTAAAAAGAGTGTGATTACTCTTAACAGTTCAATACAAGTTATTAAGTAGACTAACTTATATTTTAGGCATAATATTGCCATGTTACTTTGTCTATTTTTTGCTCTGCCACCGAAAATCCTAATGAAGCCACAGCGGCATGATTCGTAGTGGTGTTTCGTTCTTTACTGAATCAGTGTTTTTGAACGAACCGGCTGAGTGAATGATTCAATGGGCCCTAATTTAACGATCTAAGTGCATGGTCTAAAGCGCACGGCGCAAGTTCACTTATGGCGTGTCCGAATCCACTTTTGCTAGTTTAATGACGGGAAAAATGGTCGGCGCTCCCGGCGCATGGTCTAAAAGGGTTGTCCCTATTCTCATAATGAGTAATGGGTGTGTTTTGGGATTTACATGTTAAACCAATCAGAATCTCATCTCCCATTACCTTTAAATGCCAGTTGCGCTCACGCCATGGCAGATTCGCTATCATCTAAGATAAGCAGATCACCTATGGGACAAGCCGGATTCCACCATATCTTTATGTACACAATAATAAGCTTTTACATTGTAATTTGGCATGTTTGTGTGCTGCTGTGCATCCCTGTGTGTGTAATAAGCAGAGTGTACGCGCGTTGTGGACCCGCCTATAGGCGCACATTACTAACGCGCTCTTTAAATAACAAAAAATATATATATTGCACCATTGACTTTAGAGTAGGTTTCAGTTGGTCAATGGCTCAGTCTATTTCTGTTGCCTCAAAATGGCAACGCACCAACAATGCGCCAGAACACACCTCGTTTTCAGACCAGCAGCTGATGTACACACAAATGTGTGCAAATGCATTTGCTATTTAAACAACGTGGCGCAGGACGTGAAAATAACAACTGCGTCGGACTGAAACTAGCGGTTGGCGCTGCATTGCGCCAGGTGTAAGATAGGGCCCAATAACTCACTCATAAATAAGGTCACTTGGTGCCATTTTCTGGCGGAAGGATTTCAACTTTCAGACAGACAGGATAGTGTTTATTGACAATGGAAAGTGGAGCATTTGAGTCGCTCGAAGACCACAAAACTGACGACAACAGCTCCAGTGGAAGAAAGTGAGTGGATATAAAACCTTCAGGTGACACACAGCTCCATTATATCTCCATCTCTGTAAGTTACCGAAATCACACATGAAAACTTTTTGCAGCATGCACCCCTTTCTAGTGTTTGACACCTTACTCCAGTTAAACATCACATTTTTAACCACAAGAACTAAATAGAAATATTCACTGTATATTAGAAAACATCAAAAACTGAACAACATTTCTGTCAAAAACAGTTACTTTCTACCCTTTTTTAGTGAGATGGATAGGCCTGCATGTTTGCACACAGATCATCAAAATTTGGGGTAATGGATGACAGTTTTACTCTCAAATCAGTCTCGGCATCTAGTCTTTGTCGATGTTTGGTTTTCAACAATGTCAGTGCAGAAAAGCCTGCCTCACATAAGTATGTGGTTGCAAAGGGCATCAACACTTTAAGTGTTAGCTTTGACAATCATGGATGCTCCATCATTGCTGAAGCCCAGAAATCCACCAGTGACTTATTTTTAAAAAAGTATGTTGTCTCCCATCAGATGATAACTCAAGTAACTGTTCTTGCTGTTGAAATGAGAGATGTGGGATTGGAGGAGTGACATCAAAAGGATTCTGAATCCATGTCTGAGATTGGTCCATAGGGGGGAAGTAAGTGTGCAGATTTTGGCTGAGCTGGTTAAGATGTTCAATTATGATGTCTTTGACACAATCACTTAGCACAGCTTCCCAGGATTGCAAAAATTCAGAAAGCAGAGGAAAGCAGTCGGTGGAGTTTGTATTTATCCAGTTGGCCCAGAAAAGTAGCTTTTTAAAGGTGCTCTAAGCGATGTTGGGTGACGTCACTTCTTGTTGACATTCGAAGTATTGTCAAACAAAACGGAGGCTAGCTCGAACCTCCCTCCTCCTCATCCCGTCCGTGAACAGTCATGAACGCCAGACTGGATTTACCCTCCTGTCCAGCAAAAACAGAGCCACCTGAATGTCGTATTGGAAGCCCTTCTGCCGGTGGAGTTCTCGCCACCTTTCGAAGGCTTTTCCGATGTAAATTCGGGACTTTGTGCCTTCCTTCTCCTTTTCCCTCTTCTTTGCTATTTGTTCATCGGAACGTCGTCTCTTTGGTCATGTGTCGGCCATATCAAAATTCAAGAGAATGTAATTCTAAAGTTAGTCATTGTCGTTGTCTAGGACATCTCTCCTCTAGCTAACTTCCCTCTTCATGCTTCTCTCTCCTCCACTCCCCACACCCGCCTTCATGTGCACGCGCACTAACCCCCCAACCCCTACCCCCAGATAGTGAGGAGATGTTTGCTGGATGTGACAAAAAATGTTTCAGCCTAAAAAACGTGTGACATCAAGTACCTTTAATAAGTGCTTCAACTTTGTCCTGGGTGTTGAAAATGGTGGAACTAAGACCCTGCAGACTTAAATTAAGTTCATTCAGAGTAGAAAATATGTCTGCCAGATATGCCAGCTTCTGAAGCCAGATGTCGTCTTGCAAGCATAAAGACAAGTGAAACGGGTTATGAACAAAAAATTCCTGAACTTCACATCTGAGCTCAAAAATCCTTGCTAAGACCTTTCCACGTGATAACCAGCGCACTTCTGTGTGCAGTAGAAGTGTTTCGTGCTCGCTGGCCATTCGTTGCATATAGTACGAAAAATCTATGAATTTAACGGACGAGCCTTGATGAAGTTGACGATTTTCACAGCGTCATGAAGTACAGACAAAAGTTCACCTGGCATGTTTTTGTTGCTAGGTCTCTCGCTGGATGCTGCAGTGGACCCAGGAAACTGATGGTGCAACTTTTCGGATGAGAGCTACTGCTCCTTTGTGCCTCCCTGTCATTGATTTCACCCCGTCTGTACAAACTCCAACACAGCGTGCCCAGTCAATTTCGTTTACTCTGAAAAAGCTATCCATCAAATTAAAAATATCTTCCCCTGTTGTGACAAGGGGACGGCAAAAAAAAAAACATCTTCATGGACTGTGTTCTCAAATAAATAACTGGACAACAGACCAGAAGTTGGTGGTGAAGTTTTAGCTGATAGCAGTCTCAAGCCCTCATATATGGTCCGTCACTTACAAACAAGACATAGTCACTTACAAGACATGCCTGCAAGTTTTTCCAAGGAAAATTGGATGAATTACATAAGAAGAAGAAAATTATTACCATTCAGGCTTAGGGGCTTCCAAAAATGCACATAAAGCTTCATATCTGGCGAGCTACCGCACAGTAAATACTTTTACAAACGATTTCTATTTCAAATAAATGCTGCTCTTTTGAACCTTCTGTTCATCAAAGAATCCTGAAACAAAAGTATCATGGTTTCCAGAAAAATATGTTTACAAACTGTTTACAACATTGATAATAATCAGAAGATTAGACAGATTCGCTACGTCAGTAGATTCATCAACTTGCAGTGAAAATAATTCACTGTTTTTTATTCTGCTTAATAGCTGGCTGAGGATGTCATTAGATATTGAATCAATGCGACGAGCCACAGTATTGTCTGAGATAGGGATTTTGTCCAGCGTATTTGCAGCTTTCTCTCAAACATACAGTTTACCATGTCTTTGGCAACAGGTAAGCACAGATTTTCTCCAATTGTGTGGGGCATATCTCTTTTAGCTCTGCGGTACCTCGCCAGATATGAAGCTTTCTGTGCATTTTTAGAAGCCCCTAAGCCTGAATGGGAGTGGATAATTTTCTTCTTCTTATGTAATTCATCAAATTTTCCTTGGGAAAAACTTGCAGGCATGTCTTGTAAGTGACTATGGGCCCTATTTTAACGATCTGAAACGCAAGTATCAAGCGCGAAACGCAAGTAACTTTGTGGGCGGGTCTCGGCGCTGTTGCTATTATACCGGCGAGATAAATGACTCTTGCGCCCGACGCAAATCTAAAATGTGTTGGTCTGAAGTAGCTTCATTATTCATAGGTGTGGTTTGGGCGTAACGTGAAATAAACCAATCAGAGCGTCATCTCACATTCCCTTTAAGAGCAGGCGCGCTTGTTCCATGGCGGATGGTTATTTTTGCAGGAGCGGTTCACAGCCGAGGAGAGCAACGTTCTCGTCAGGGCCGTAAGAGACAGAGAAGTGACATTGGGGATGGAGAAACCCACCCAAATTAGCTTCGGTTAAACAGGCGTATAATAATTTGGGTTAATTTTGGGTAAATTTTAAAATGTGTAAGCTAGATTTATGCCTATTTTTTCACATCTTCATGGACACAACAATGATTTCCCTCGTGTGTTAATATTTTTTTGTATGGTTTTCTAATAATGAGAACTGCTGCGTCTGTGTGTAGATGAGAAAAGCAAAGTGTATGCGCGTTGTGCACACGCTACATTGATTATGGCCAAGCATGCGCCCTTAAAATAGCATATGAATAACATGCGCAACGAGCCACTGACGTTAGACTAGGTTTTTCCTGGTCAGTGGCGGAATTGTTTTCTGAAACTGCAAAATAGCACCAGGGAACATTTGCGCCGGAACACGCCTCCTCTTTTCGCTGAACCGCCCCGGGAGAGCAAGTTCATTTCCTAATTTACCGACGTGCTTTTGTGGAGGGAAAAGTCCGCTGTGCGAGGGTGCAAAATAGGAATTATACATGCGTCGGTGTACAAAGTCAATTGCGCTGGGTGCAAGATAGGGCCCTATGTCTTGTTTGTAAGTGACGGACCATATATGAGGGCTTGAGACTGCTATTAGCTAAAACTTCACCACCAACTTCACCTAAAACTTGGGCTTTCTGCATCACCAATCCATGTAAACCCGAAACCAATGTAACTGCCACTGTATTTGCGTTTCTTACTTGACATTTTATCACTCTGTAATGTAGGCCTATTTCTCTTGACCAGCGTATCTGTGGCGTTTCTCTGTTCCCGCCTCTTCACCCCGTTCATTATCCTCTGAGTCCGTTCGACCGGGTTTCTCCATATTCAGCGCCGTGGTCGGAGCACATCTCCGCAGAAGATGCTGAGATGGCTCACTGTCCATTGATTTCTTTAAAGTGCCAGTTTTTAACCTGGTGTCCATTTTGATGAATGTAGTAAGCGAGAAAAATCTAATGAATTATCACTTAGCGCCTACTGTGAAAAGGGCGGGGCTATTGTGACGCAGACATGCTTGTAAAATTAAATTATGAGTAATTTACATGCAGCTAAAACTTTGACATGTGAAGTTTACCCAAGTTAAATTAGATTATTTTTTAAAAAGTAAAAAAATAACAAAGAGACAAATTTTCCGCCATTACAAACCTTCACTCGCGCACCCCAGTTTGGGAACCGCTGCTCTAAAACTACTTACATATTTGTGTATATATATGTATATTTTGCAGACAACTTAAAATATGTGGTTTATATACACAATCACCATCTTTAAATCAATAGTTTTACATTTCTCCATCGTTTTTCATTCGCAGTGCTTCAATGGATTGTTGTTCTTTCCTCAGCTGTTAACTACACTATCTTATACCTTTGTCTTTTTGTAGTATATTCATATACTTTGTTTGCTTTAAATCAAAGTTTATACAGTATAACTATAAAATCCCTATGGAAAAAAACTTCCAGAACCAAAGCCATTTAAAAAGTGTGTGAGCACGGTTGCACTTTATTGAATTATTCCGCGATGTGTAGATCATAGAGTAACTTCGCTTTAAAAGAGCAGACTGCTGTGTGTTTGGAAGATGTGGAAGGAAACTGTCAGTGCATTTATGCATCATTTTAGAATTATGAGAATATAATCAGTCAACTAAGCATTAAAGATATCTTCACATTTCACAGGGAAATCCATTATTGTAAGTGTATCAAGTCCTGTTTATTTAGTCAGTGGGGGTTGTGTGTACAAGTGTGTGTCTGTATCCGGTCTCTGTCGACTCTGAGCGTGTCGTCCCAGTAGGAAAGGGATGGGAGTGTGTTTGTGTGTGGTGTGTGGACTGTTTTCTCTGGACACACTTCAGTGCCTTCTTGAGCTGTAATGGAGGAGGTCTTACAGCTTGCACCCGGACGGGAGTCTTGGCTAAAAATGTTTAAATTGAAACAAGGTCCAAAAACTGTTCGTGTTTGTGTGAGGGATACAAATCCAGTGCCACATTTTTGTTCTTTAGCAACATTTTTGACACCCAAATGTATTAGCAAAAACAGAGCTAGTAGGCCTAATAAGTGTATTATCCTATAAACAACAACACTTCGCTGAAGCATAATAACACAGAGTTTACCGGAAAGGATCTTTTTTATGACTTGCAGAAGACGTTTTAAAGGCAGAGAGGATTATGGTTGAGCTGTGTTTAACCTCTACTTATTTTAAGTCATGATTCACTCTTTCCCTTGGAAAATCCTCAGTCTCTCTGTCATTTGTCTTCCTGCATCCTTTAAAATACTCACTTTTTTCTCTCTCACAGTGTAATAAATATTGCCTGTATTATGTTAAACAACTATTTAAGTATATTGTATTGCCTTGTTGACTGTCACTGTAAATTATACACTGTAATTCATACTTTTTTTTTTACTGCCAGTGACCCTACCTTTTAAGTCTAGATGTTTTTTTATATATATATTGAAGAAATTAATACTTTTTTTTTCAGAAAGGATGCTTTAAATTGATCAAAAAAGACAGTAAATACTTTTACAAATGATTTGTATTTAAAATAAATGCTGCTCTTTTGAACCTTCTATTCATCAAATCCTGAAAACATGTTTACAACATTGATAATAATCAGAAATGTTTCTTGAGCAGCAAATCATCATATTCAAATGATTTCTGAAGGATCATGTGACACTGAAGACTGGAGTAATGATGCTGAAAAAAGTCCCCAAACTTTTGAAAGGTAGTGTATGTCCTGTTAATTCATCTTCTTTTTACTTTGTACACTTCATAAATTATTAAAATAATGTACTCTTTGCTTTGTATGAAGTGCTTTAGTGTCTGTTTGCATGGAGTATCTCATAGAGGTTTAGAAAGTACAGGCAATGAAAGTAGTTCAGTTTTAGGCAGGTTCTGTCAGTGGTTCACATCTCAAGACATGACCAACGCCAGACCACCGTAAATCACGCAACAGCCTCTCGTAAATAACTGAACACAATGTTGAATTTCCACAAAACCAGTAAATCATTGTCAAACTGTCGACCAGACAGTCTGAAAACCTTTCTTTGCTGTCTGAAAGGCTGAAGTGGCTGTAGCTCCTATTGTATCTTCTGTTAGTATCTTTATTATTATTCCTCTCTCATGGGAGTCTATGGGGACATAGGACACTGGTACGTAGAACAATTTACACTTATGATGGTAATGAATAGTAATCTGTCCAACTTTGGGGACCAACTAGCGCCACCACCAGTTCAAAAATTAACTTAAAAACTTTTGAACACTTTGTTCTAGAAAAATGAAACTTGGTACACCTGGTTCCTCTCATCATGCTGATCACATTCAACATCTTACATGAAGACTCCGGCCATTACAGTAGTGGCCATTTTGAAAGTACAGAATCTTCACTACTCTTCCTTTAAATTTCAATCTTTGGACCGAGCCGCACAGAATTGACTGAACAGAATTTAGTTCTAAATTTTTGTTCAAAAGTTGTAAAGTTAACAATGGCGACCCAAAATTAGATTAGATGCTGTATATCGGCCAAACTTTGATCTATGGAGACCAAACTCGGTACGCTTCATTAGAGCCATGATCTGAGGGTCCATGCAGCGTCGTGAGATCGGCTAGTTTTGCTCATCACAATTTGAACAGTTTGTCAGAAAATCATTCCTTGTTTAATGCCGAATCCGTGGATACCGATTTTGCCAGGAACAAGCCATGGTTTGCGATTGTTGAAATTTGTCATACATTGCAATATCTTTTAAACTATTTGATATATCGGCACAAAATTTGGTCATCGACAGCATGTCCTGAAGGACTTGAGAAGAACTCAGCGCCACCTAGTGTTATAGAGCTATAAGGATTTTTGCAAAAACACTTAGAACTCTTGAAAACATTGTCCAAATTATGTTTTCTCTGTCATTATATTCCTTTGCTTATGCCGATTCTGATTATGTAATTTTTTCATTTTCCATCATTTTGTTTGTCTGCCATTTTGAAGTAAATGAAAAAAAATTTTGCTACTCCTAAAATTTTGTAGCCTGGAAATCCAGACCTAAATCTGAAAGATTAATGGTCTGGCATCGACTAATGAAAATCAGCCAGCTCGAGGGGCGAGACCAAGCGTGCATTTGAAAATCTCACTGCACGCAATTGGATAACACTACGACCAATCACAACAAGCCCCATACGCTTAGCTATCAGTGGAACAGCAAAACAGCAAAAACGGAACGATTCGAGCGCCGTCTTCTGTTCCTCTTTTAGATAAAAAGCCAAGTCTAACTCGTTCATTGTAGCGGCCAAAGCCGTTGCAAACAGCTGGTGTCCATCCATAGCCATCTTGCAATGTTTACTAATGACTTCGACGTCACAGCGCTGTCGCCATCTCGCTTCCCGCCAATATCAGAAACACTGATGTGATTGGTGCAGCTCGGATACAAGGGCATAGTTAATGAGCATCATTACTCAATGCCAGAGTAACTCGCTGAGCAAATTCAGCTTGTGCTCTTGTGAGAACTCTGGATTTCCAGGGTAAAAATTTTGTCCAATTTTGTCCAAAATCGGATCAGATCATTTTTGGACTGAGTCGCAGAGAAATGACCGAACGGTAAATAAATATAACATGCAGTCTATTTATATACAAAATTTAAATTTTGAGTTGATTCCCACCTGAACTCGGCAGCAAGATGAGTGCGTGTTTTCCGAGTGGCGTATGGTGATAAGTGACAAGCACCTGAACTAAAGATTGTGGGTTCGATTCTTGCATAGTGCAACTTTATTAAATGTATGTATTGTCACTTCGATTCCTTTGTTATCTGGGTAAGCATTATAGACTAATCTTTCTTCCTCTTGGATTAGAAATGTTTTTGTTCATTTTGAGTTCATTCTCACCTGTACTTCTGATTCTGTTTTACATGGACATTCTTTTTCTTCTCTTTGTGTTCTTCTGGCTCTGCAACTATATTCTCTCATTGTAAATATTCTGTTGAAAATCAATCCAGAGTTCTGTAGGGAAGTTGTCTACTCCTTAATAAGCTGTTATTAAGTGTCTTGCACACAAATGAGTCTTGAAAAAAATGTTTAACCTGTCAATGATTCTGATACGTGTCTGTGCTTGTGCTATTCTGAGACTGCACGCTCTTTAGATGCCCTTACCAATCTGTACTTTCAAGGATTATCTGCGCAAGCTATAGTTAAAATAAATTTCTGTAGACATACTGTGAAGTCTTGAACATTTAACTGTTATTTTCGAGGAAAAAGATCACACATGTTGACCTCCTGTGACTAGTGACTATATACTGTAAAGTGAGAACATGTATCATGTATAAAATGGCAAAAAATGCTGATCATTGACACTGATTTGATCGCAGATGTGCACATCACTTTTTTGGTCTGGCTCTCAAGGGAACACCTGGAGATGCTGCTTGGTTCTCACACTTTACGCTGCACACTTATGCAACATGGTAGATAATGATGATGTTTTTTTATAATTTTATTAACATTAATGACACAGACAACAGCAGGAATATTAGGCTGCTGTCACTTTAAGACTGAATGCACGGAGCGAATATACTGACATGTATCCGCAACGGTTCACTTATGACATAATCGAAAGAATACTTGCCGAGACGGGTATTTTTGTATGTGTCCGTTCAAGTGCAAGTACATGCGAAAGAGGAATCAATTTGGTGTTGGTACTCAAAAGCGCTTCCCTCCAGGTTTTCTGGTGTGCGTTGTTAATTTTTTTCCATGCATGCGCACCAGTTATGTGCACCCCTGATTATTAATGCAAAATTTAAACAGTAAAGACCCATACACACCATAAACGATAACTATAAAGATCACTATCGATAACTATATTAGCGTCCACACCAACGGAGAATATCGTTCTGTTTATTCTAAACATAAAACTCACGCTGCAGTTTTGTCATCTGACACTTTCAATGCTCGAGCTCTTGAAAGCAGGATGGATTCTGATTGGCTGTCAATGTTTTTATCGTTCATCAGCTGGAAAAAGCATTCTGAAATTGATTCCAAAGATATCATTTCTCTGCGGTGTTTTCGTTATAGTTGTGGTGTGAACTCTGCTATTCTTTTATACAGTATTTTATACAATATTTAGAACTATATCTTTATCGTTCTAGTTATCGTCTTTGGTGTGAACGGGCCATAAGACAATTATAAAACAAAGCAATTCATGAAATGGCAAAAGCAAAGGTAACACAAAAACTTTTTGCAATGCAATTTGAAATTAATTATATAAAATTACAATACTTATAATTTTATAACCTCCGGGGAAAGTGAGTGTAAATTGAGTTTAGATTGGAGCAGAGCTGTGTTTGTGCCAGATTTACTGGTTGTCCTGAAACTGGCACTTTCTAGTCAACAGAGGGAGATAGAGAGGCAGTGAGAGAGGGCGGTTTCGCTCTGTCTGGTTCTGCTACTGAAAACATCTGGATCTGTCATTTGCAAACCTTCTCTGGAGATGGAAAATTTTAGGTGTGCACATATTGGAAACATGTTGAAGCATAGTGAATCCCACCATTAGCAATGATAAGCATTAGCAATGCTTCTAAAACACTTGAGAAAGCATTGTGCTTGAGATTGAAATCAGGTTTAAATTCTTGATTTCAGCTGTTCTTGTTAACCTGCACATCTTGCTGTAGAACCACATCCCTGTTATAGTGTCTTCTTTGCCATGGATTTGTAGAACTTTAATGATATTGGCTCTGGATGATGAGGACCAACATCTGTTGGTTAGTTTGCAAACGTTTTTTATGTTCATTATTCTCAAATTCTCTCTTGAAGTGTCCTTCTGAACCAATCCAGCAACTCCAGTCTGCATCTACAGGCTCCACGAGATATCAGCTGATCATGAGCCATTATTGTCCATTTTAATGCATTAATTTACCATAATAAAGTTTTTTTGGATGACACCTTAACATTTTGAAAAAGACAACAAAAGTCTGAGAAGTTAGAATCAAAATGACTGTTTTTCACATTTACTAAAATCTACAAAATTCTCTCAAAGTTATGAATAAACATTCTTCCAGTAATGTTAACTGCACGTTCTTTCACAGTTATATTGTGTTTGATAATGTTCTCAAAACATTAGCACAACATTTTTATTTATAGATCCTTCATGGAACGTTTTTCCTGAAATGTTCGAGTTGAACATTCATTTAACTTAATGCTTTTTGAAACATTATAATTGTTACTTTTGAATGTTCCCTGAACATTCTGAATGTTCCTGTAACGTTTGCAAAATGATGAAATGGAATGTTCCCTCAACATTCGAATAACCAAGACATTTTTTAAACGTTCAAAAAATAACGTTTTTATAACTTTAGCAAAACATTCTTAGAACATATATTTTTTGTTGGCTGGGATGAAAGACTAAGTCACCATCTTTGCTTTATCAGTTCTCTCGAGTAAAAATGTCTTTGTGTGTCAGAAACAGGGCGGAGAATGAAACGTGGTGACCTGTCCACGTTCACTAGTTGCGGTTCTTAGATTTTGAACCAGACAATTACCTCTCAAAGCAAGAAACACCAGAAGGCATAAACTGTCTTGCCTTACAGCTTCATCATTTATACTATAATAATGAGCTCCTGCATTTAAACAAGCTGTTCAATGAGCATCTTTCACCACAAAATGACATCAGTGGTTTTAAGGTCTGGAGTACATATGCTATGTGGCCGTTTCAGTCTTGTTTCGCTCTTGCGCCAAAATAAAGCACATTGTAGATGTTGTATAGCAGCCATCTTGCCTCAGTTTTTAGTCACAGCGTCCTGCTGTAAATGTTTTCTTATCAAAACGTGTTTGACACAGCGGACCAGCGCAGTCTCCATCTGCTTAAACACTTCAAGATGTTTCTGAAGCTTAAACGCTTGTGCGAGGAAATTATGTTCCCTATCCCAGTTCTCCAGGTTTTTGAAAACAGTCAAATTGTTGCAATCAACCAAATGATCATTACTAAGGATAATTAATCCTTTAAAAAAAAAATTTGTGTCTGGGAGAATGAGTTCAAGCATATACTGAAGGTCTCAGACCAGCATTTCAAAGCAAGTCGACCTCTTTGCGGGAGAAAGACAAGGGAAAGGAAAGGGATCGGGTTTCGCATGAGGGGATGGAAAAAGTAAGACTTGCTTTGGCTAGTCTTATGAGACACATTTCATTTACTGAGGAATTGTGACTGATATTCATTTTCCTAATTGGCCAATGAGAAAATATACAGGTATTTTTTTCAAATTGAAATTGTTTTTCTTCTTCTTCTTCTTTTTACAGGGCAGGAGTGAGATGGGGTCTGGTGTTTAGATCATTGTTAATTTTACCTGCTGTTTTACTCACAGTAAATGTAGAACACTTTCCCACATCAGCTCAAGATGTTATAAATGTCTGTCCCCATTCTATTAAAAAACTCTTTCGTCTTTAAGGAGATTTTTTACTTTTTCATTGTTTTTTTGTTTTGTTTTTCACATTGTCTATGTTAATGCTAACTGTATACATTTTGGCAGAAGTGTGTATTTTTATTGGAATTTTAATATTTCACCCTAATTTTCTTTCATAAATATATTTTACAATAGGAACACAAAATAATTACATGATGTAGTCTTTGTTAATAGGCAAACATATATATATATATATATATATATATATATATATATATATATATATATATATATATATATTTACCAGTTGGCACAATTTTTCACCCATATATTACGATTTTCTGTCTTCAGTACACAAAATGAAATGTTTGGTAGAATATCCATGCTGCTCTTTTCCATGCAATGAATGTGAATAATACAAATTAGTGCTGTCGAGATCCAAAAATGACAAGACCATCATAAAAAGAACCATAAAATTGAAATTTTTTACAATTTAATATATATATTTACAAATATATATACAATTACAATAATATTACAATAATAGAGCCAAATTAATTAATTTTCAGATTTTTTTCTGGATTCAGTGTTTTATGATTTAATACAAATTTATTATCAAAAACTGTGTCAATCAAATGAATGCATAAAACACTGGCAAACAAATCTCTGCACAACAGAGGTTTACGGTTTAAATTAAAACGTGGATGACAAATTGTGTGATTGTGATTAAAAAATAATGCTTTAATAAGCTGCATTATTATTGTCGTTGCTTTGAAAAGTATGTTCTACTGTACATTCTGGCGGATTGTTTTCATAAATGAAATGGTGAAACGGTTGGTGAAGTAAGTCTCTGGAGATGAAGTTCATGTGATCATGTCCTCATACAGTGAGATGGCAGACGCTGAAAACACCACAAGCGTCACGAGTGCTTGAGACCAAACTGAGACACGCAGAATATGCACACTTCATATTTAAATAAGTCTTTTTGCACTTTAATATTCACAGACACTAGTCCAAAAGTAGGGCTGTACACTTAATCATATTGCAATGTGATTTATTCATCCACATGCCATGACATTGTGTTATACAGTAAATTCCATTTTTATGACTGGATTGGGATTCCGTCCGTGTTTTCCACATCACAGATAATCATATGGTCCATATTACTCGTGTGTGTCTTCTGAAATCAGAGCTTTGTGTGAGTCATTTGTTTATTCACTAGGCTAATATTGCCAGCCACTAGTTCTCAAATCATGGTTGCTTTAGATTTAAAATGACTTCAGAGCATGCAAGTCTTGAAATTCAAAAGAATAATTATTTTGGGATGAACTGTCCCTTTAAGAAAAGCTGTTAGATGTGAGTTGTGCTGTGCTGGAGCTCTGGGTGTGGCTGGACAAGAGATGAAGGATTCAAGACGGGAGGTGAATGGGGGTTGAGAGAAGTGATGGGGGGTTTCAAAGGGGAGCACACTTTAACCAGACAGGATTGAGGACTCCAGTAATGTAGCAGGCAGGTGGAGACAGGCAACAACAACAAAAAAAAACTGTGTGTGTTGGTGAGAGAGGGATGGATGGACTGGTTTCTTTCAGTTTGCCTTTCCAAATTTAGTTTTTGAGGATGTGGCAGTGTGGGCCACGTTCTGTGTTTTGGTTATATTATATCACAACCACACCAAATAAATGTATGAGTATACACCATGAAGAAGCGTAAATAAAACAGATTATTGGAGAATGTTCTAAAGGAAAATACTGTTTCAGAAACAAAGGTATAAAAGCTGTCAATGTGGCGGTAACCTTTCAAAAGGTACTAATGTACCGTTTAGGGGTGAATATGATACAAAGGTGTAAAGATTTTCTACCTTTTTTTTTCCTGAGCATGTCAAAATTTCACGTTTTATTTGTTTCTTGTGAAACTACTATGAAAATTGTTTCCTGCTATAAAGTCTCTCACAAACTGCACAAATCTAAATGCACACACTATCTCATGATCATCATTTGATCATCACCTTTCACTTACAACATCTTAAGTATTTGTTCATATCAGTTTTCCTGTGTGTCGTGATGACTAGGATGAATGAATAGTGTGATGCAGGAATGCTGCCTGCTCAGTGTCTCGACATGTTCACTGTGAGCAGGGGAGGGACTGACTCTCGGTGTCGAATGTCTTACCTGATGTCTTCTCATGGCGTTGGGGTCAAGACGATGTAAACAGTCATGATGTCAGCCTAAAAATAGATGGAGAGCTCTTATAAGCGGTGAGATTTGTGAAGCGCCATTGAGCTTTTGTTGACATTCAAGAGGTGGGCATGATGATTATGCTTTCCTCACAAGCCTGTGTTTCATCCTAATTTAAGGGTTTCTTCTTTTATAACCCTTTATTAGAATGCTTTAATGTTCCCTCATGCCACTGTCTTTCATACTGTACGGATAGCAATTCAGACCACCAAGAAATTCTCCCTTTTCTAGAGGACACGTCTATTGTACTCACCTATAAAACAGTGAAATATTATTACAATTCCAAATATCTGTGTTTTTTATATTTACAATGTAATTTATTCCTGTGATCAAAGCTGAATTACTCATCATTACTCCAGTCTTCAGTGTCACATGATCCTTCAGAAATCATTCTAATATGATGATTTGATGCTCAAGAAACATTGCTTATTATTATGTTGCTGTACTTTTTTCAGGATTCTTTGATGAATAGAACGTTTTTTGTTACATTATAAATTTGCAGTTACGTTTGACCCAACCAATGTGGGTCAAAAATCTTACTAACCACAAATTACCAAACTTACTAAATTAACACATTGTAATATAATCATAGCATTTGCCACATTTGAATATTTTATAGAGCCATGTATAAGCTCACATGAGCACACTGGCTCTGTTCCAAAATCTTGAGCTCTGTCAACATAGGCTGCATATTTTTTAGCCATTGTCACAGAGAAGGCAGTACAGTAGAGGATGAGGTGAGATCAGTGGAAATGTACTGATATAATACCACTAGTTGATGCAGTGTCAAAAAGTAAGGACACGACTAACAATTGATTTCAATCGAGTTGAAAAATATTGGGTAGAACACACTCTTTCACTGCATGACACATGGACTTGCTCACTATGGAAAATGTTCCAAATCAGTCACTTATGAGGTTCTCTACATTTAGGATGCTGCCTATGTAGGCAGTGACAGCGAGGCATGAGGTTTGGGAACAGAGCCGCTGTTTTTCCCTCCCAACGATGATGATGATGTGGCAGGTCTGACAAATGATGTTGCATAGTTTTTGTGTTTGCAAACTTCAGAGGACAGAGGCATCACAGTCCATCCCTTTCTCCTCTTCATCCAACATTTGATGCATCCAGCATCATCCACATCCAGCATTTTTTTAACCTAAATGATAAATTGACCGTATGCGTCAAACACCATCAACTCAGCGTGTTCCAGATCCTTCTTCTAATCTAAACCAACATGAACCGCTGAGATCTGAGCGATCTATGAGTTTGGCTTTGTAGAGAAATTGGAAAATGTGAGAAACTAATGAGAAGCAGATACTGAAACCTTAAGTTTCATGATTCGGAAACAATCTTCTGTATACTTTCCAGCTCACTTTCAGAGTGAATTAACATAAAATGATCATCTGTAAAAAAATAAATCTGAAAATTTACGGTAAAAACCGGCACCTGTGGTTGCCAGAACTTTCAGTAGCAACTGTTAAAACGATACTTGAAATTTACAATGTCGATACGATACCTTAAAAAATATCGATATTCGATACCATTTTCGAGACCATGGGGAAAACAGGGAAGAACAGAACAGGGAGGCTTTATTTGAATCGTTGAACAAAATTTACGGAAAAAAAGACAAGTAAACAGTCAATAATAGAATAAGAGCAAATTGCAAATGATAGCACTAATAAATACAATAGATTAAACAGAAATAAACATGGCTTTAAGTTTTTCAGGTATTAACAGTAGTTTTCAGGTAAGAAATGCTAAAGAAATTAATCAAATGTAAAATAACACTGGATTGTCATCATTGTAAAAATTAAATACAGAATAATGCTTTTGATTAAAGTTACAGTGAGCAGTGAGTGATTATCTCTTTTGCAGCAGGTTTATTAGGCTGCTGTCACTTTAAGAGCTTTTGCATGGATCCAATGTACTGTTACGTTACAAAACTGTCTGTATTTACCTGAATACTTAGCAATACGGGCATTTTGACATTTTGACATTTTGTATGTATTTAACCGTTTCAGCGCAATAAACCACGAAAAATAAGTAAATTGTGCTCGCGAGCTGTTTGAAAGGTGGCTTTATGTGCAATTTTGGTGTGAGCGCAAAAACTGTGGGAATGAGTCAAATTATGCCCAATACAAGCACTATTCAACCAGAGCGAATGAGACGAGTGAGTGAGGATGATACAGGTGGTGAATGAGACACATTTTGTAAATTTTTGTGCATATCCGATTGGAATCAGATCATACTTGGCAAGTGTGAACAGCGAGAAAAATCACATGAAATACATTTTTATACAAATCCGTAGTAATCAGTGCTGTAGCTAAACATCATGTTGTAAGACAACATCGGTATTGCAAACTTGTCCAAGTTGCTGTTGTTTTTCTGGTCTAGGCAACGCAACATCATTGCCAAAGAAACCAAAGCAGATATTCCAGAAAATGAAAGCGCCCCCACAGGACACACAAATCGAATCTGATATGCAGTGTGAACTGTCAATCATGTAGATCAGATTCCAACGGATGAACAAATAATTGGATTTGGACTGACAGTGTGAACGTAGCCAATGAATCAATGTGAATTTCATCACAAGTAGGTTTTCCACTAGCTGAGGTAAATACTAATATTCAGAAGGTGCACAATATCATGCACACAAATATAAAACATCTTCTTGATAATGCGTGACACTAACATTAATCAAACAACAATAAAGATGTAGAGATAACGTCAAGATGTAAAGTAACGTCTAAAGCAAGGAGTTGTAGAAAATCAGTTTACTGTTTTTCACTGTATATTATAAGATGAGTGTTGGTTTTTACTTCGAAAGTCTGTACATTTAACAGTATTTTACTGTAAATGTCCTGTTAGATCTATTCGAAACCAATGTAGCTAGAGCTTTACTGTTCTGTGAGACATACTCTATCTGATTTTAGACCCTTATGTGGTGTGAAACGGGGGAAAACAGCAGAGCCAGTAGCAGAGGAGGGGCCTGAGTGCTTGGCCAGACTTTCCATGCTGTGACAAGGGGAAGAGAAAGAGCAAAAACACAACCATGCTGCGGTCTGAGAAACGACTCAACTTAATATGGCCATCTGCACTTTAGCCAATCAGAGGGCTTTTGCAGAAGCTCCGCCCTCCTATATTAGAACACTTTGAGCTTATTTTTCCACCATGTCTTTGTCTTATTTTTCTGGGCAAATGTGACGATGTAGAGAAAATGAAGTGCAGACATGAAGAAGAAGCTGAGCACATTGTGTTACTGTGACCATGTGACCTTCACCAAAATGTTATTTTTTATAGAAAGCATGTTCTCTGAATCCAGCATGTTCTCTCACATTATCTTGTTCAGTGTCTGTTTATTCATCTGCACTCTTTCCAGTTTCCATCCAGACCCTTCTGTGTGTCTTTCCTGGAATTTCCTGCGAGATATTTGACGACACAGATTTCTGCTTCCCATCTGTACGTGCTGAGTTCAGAAAGGCTGTAAATCACAGGAGGCGTGTCAGCCGAGCGCTTTAACCTGCTGGCTAATTTCGAGTGCTTTCACACTCTTAAACTGTTGTCTCGTGTTTATGTCCCTGCCTAAATAGTGCAGATGCAGGAGTTTTTTAGTGTGTAGAGCACCTGTCTGTGACATATAAACATAGCCTGAAGATATGGCTTATTAATATACAAAGCTTATTTATCAGTAATGGCCCACAGCAGTTTGAGACTTAGAGAATATCTTATAAATGATGTGTTCTTATTTGACTGGCAAATTTAGATTTACATTTACATTACATTTAGCAGACGCTTTTATCCAAAGCGAATAACATTGCATTTCAAGGTACACATTTACATTCTTATCAATTCTTGAATCGAACCCATTACCTTGGCGTTGCAAGTGCCAACGCTCTACTGTTTGAGCTACATAAATCTAGAAAAATTGTTTTGTTTAAAACTAGAAAAATGTGGAGTGAGTGAGTAATATAAACTTAATTCAATATATATTATGTGAAAACAAACATACACCACCATTCAAACGTCTCTTATTCTCACCAAGGCTGCATTTATTTAATAAAAAAATACAGTAAAGCATTTATATATTAAAATGTAATTTATTCCTGTGATCAAAGCTGAAATTTTCAGCATCATTTCTCCAGTCTTGTGTCACATGATCCATCAGAAATCATTCAAATATGATGATTTTATGCTCAAGATACATTCCTGATTATTATCAATGTTGAAAACAGTCGTGCTGCTTCATATTTTTTTATGAAAAACTGATTTTACAGGATTCTTTGACAAATAGAAAGTTTTTATTTGAAACAGAAATCTTTTATAACATTTTGTCTTTACTGTCACTTTTTATCAATTTAATGACCTAACCTTTATTTTAAGAGTGTAATAATAAATAATGCAAAAAGCAATTAGAAAATTCCCTCTCACACACATTTGTCTCCTCAGTCATGTTCTGCTTGTTCCCGAAGGCTCCTCCTCACTTCTGAAGGCTGTGTTTCTTCCTCTGGCCAACAGAAGGCGTCTCACAGGGATGGGAATCGTTCACTCGTGGTGAGCAGTTCTGGCAAGTCTTCTGGGAGAAAGCCAGACTCAATTTACCATCGGAGGCCCACGTTTATTTTGTGTTTCTAAATGTTTCCTCACAAACGTGTGTGTGTGGGACTGCATCTGCTTTGTTTATCCGCAGTATATAAAGCACCGCTGTCAGTCACAGCATCAGAGGATACTTTGTAGACAGCGCAGAACAGACAATATAACATTAAATTCAAATCAGAAGTTTAGAATATTTGCTAATATAAAAGCATATAGTATATTAATGTATGCTGAAATGTGTGGTCCCAATTACTGGCTCATTCAGCAGGCATCTTTATAGACTACTGGCGCACAGGGAACTACAGTAAACCTGCTGGGAAAGACTTTATATGACCTACAGACATAGTTTATTGAAAAACCTGTGTTTGGACCAGTCTTGATTTAACTGGATGATTTTTTAACATGTATGAAAATGCATAAAGTGAATTTGTTACCGTAACATGAATGTGACACTGGTCAAAAATAACCTAGCAGAGAATACTTTTTCCCAATTAAATGTATTAAATAAAAGATCCCTGTTTTTTGCTCACACTTCATGATATCAAGATACACAATGAGGGCAAATGATCTGAACTAGACGAGAACTAGAAGTTCATAACCATTACACATGAAGACAATAATTAGTATTTAATTCTTATTAATATCTACACTGTCATTTTTTTTTTACAAGAAAATACTGTCAAAATTGCATGTTAAATTCAGTGTTACTTGCTGTTTCTTTGTAATTGTTTGTAAATTTTACTAGAAAATGAACTATCAGTTGTCTTAAAGTAAATCCTAAACCAGTGCGATAGTAGAGTTCCACTAAAATGTCAAAAGATAAAGGAAAAAATTAGTCTGTTCCACTTTTTTGAGCAAGTCTGTTGGTTCACTCAGGTAACGCTGCACGTCTCGGTGTGATTCCAAAAGAAACTGGGATGTTTTTCCACTGGCAATGTTCACGCTCAGCCTGAAACCATCTGGAGTTATCACTGAGTTTTCAAACATCTCTGAACGTCAGTGCACTCCTCTCGCGAGAAGCTCGCCTGCAAAAAGCATTTAACTTTGGCAGATGTCTTTGAAGAGAAGAAGAAAAAAAACTCTCAAACTTTCTAATATCTAATTTTGGACCGTTCTTTTTGTCTTGCTTGTTTGAGAGGAATCCATTTCTCAGTCAAGATTTTGTGACAATGAAATGTGTTTTTCTTTAGGTTGTTTTAGGGTTCAAGGGTTCATGTGTGATTTACACCACCCAGATTTCTCTCCGTCTCTCCAGAGACTCCTCCAGACTCCTCCCCTCCTACTAGTCTTTCTTCTTCTCTTTTTCTTTACTTCCTCCATGAATTTGTCATAGTTTACATACAATTTCTCATAGTTTACATAGAACATAGTTTTAATCTCCAAAAGTTCACAGATAAAGAGCATAAAATGCACAAGTCTGAAAGGTTATGTTGAAATAATAATAATAAAATGTTACAAGATATTACTCTGAATAATCAAGAGTTAATAGTCCATACTTCCCTACTATATAGTATGCGAAAACATGGCGGATGTAGTACATCCGAATTTCTTTCATACTGCCCATATTCATACTATACTTTTTAATAGTCGCGAAGTAAATTCAAATTCAAATGTAGTTCCTGCTCGAGTATGCATTTTCGGATGGACCGCATGTTTAACCCTCTGGGGTCAGAGGTGTCCTGACATGCTCTAACATTTGTGCTTATTTCTGTTACTTCTTCACAAGACTTTTGAAAATTGTATCACGTAGCCTAGAATATTTGCTTCAAACCTATGTGAAAATCATCCTACGTACTCATTCAGATAAAACAATATATTGATTTAAAATTTGTAAGACATGTTTTGTGTAAGAAAGCGTGAATCATCATAAATATTGATGTGTTTCACACCTGAGAAAGACAAAGACCCTCCCATAATGGCCCTATCAGGTGCTATCAGGCCCTATCATTCTGAGCAACCTTGCACAAAGAATGAGGAGAGATTTAAAAAAGAATGGCTTTTTGATTGTTTGGATTTATTTACAACACAACATAATCCAAAGATACACAACAAAGGACAAAAAAGCACATTATTGAACACACTGATCTAAAGACAGACACACATCTTTGTGCCATTCCTGAAACATAGTACATACCTGTCATTTCCAAGGTGTTTGATTTTTCATTTTACCATGTTCATGTACAGAGACTCATGTGAATGTTGAAGTCAGCAGGACTCATCATCAGTGGCATCTGGTCCCTGTATATATATATATTTAAAAAAACACCTGTGAACATGCTGATATCAAGAGAAACTATAGGGCTGCACGATTTTCTGGTTAAAATTGCGATTTAAAATATGTGATATTGAAAAAAAAATATTGCTGTGATGCAGATTCAGATCAAATGACTTAACCTGACAGACAAAAGGAGAAGAAATTGTCCGCTCACTCACTGGATTGACTGGATGGCTCCCAGAAACGAAACCTCTGAGAGTCTTTCCCGTCCGTGGGTGTGTGGGACAGACACGTCCCTCTAAACATTTTTAAAGAGCTGCTTTGCCACTTTTTTCCTTGTTTGGTTTAACAGCCTCTCATTTTGGTCGTATATTTTAGGCAGAGTTTACTGAGCCTTAACCAAGTGCCCAGTGAGTCCACAATGAAATTTTCTGCGCCCTGTCACTTTTCCTGTGGCAGTGTGTGTGTGTGTGTGTGTGTGTGTGTGTGTCTGGGACCTCTGCTGACCATGACTGGCCTATAATTTAAACTATCACAGCTTCATTGTATTATAGTGTGTTCATGCGTTCTCTTGTCTCTCCCATGAAATTACAGTCAGTTCTCATGTGTTTATGTGGGAGCATGTGATTTGTAAGGCAGGTAAAATGACTGTTTATAAGCATTCAGATCAAATTCATGTGCCCTTCAAAAGTGTCCCGTTTCCGCTTTAAAAAAAAGACTATTGAAAAGGTCATTGCAACTTTACATTTTGCAACTGCAACTTTGTTTTACAGTTGCAACTTTGTTTCTCATAATTACAACTATTTGCAATTGAACTGAAAAAAACTGCAATTAGACTGCGCCATTGACCAACAAAAACCTGGACTAAATTTAAAGAGCGTGTTAGTAACGTGCGCCTATAGGCGGGTCCACAACACGTGTACACTCTGCTTATTACACACACGCACAGCAGCACACAAACTAGCCAAAATTTTAAAAATAAAAGGATTGCAATGTAAAAGATTAATATTGTGTGTACATAAATATATGGTGGAATATGGCTTGTCCCGTAAATCCGGGTTTAACCTTGCGCACGAGCAGATCCGCTGCGTTCAGTCTTTCCACTCTGCCATGGCGCAATTGCAACTGTCTTTTAATGGGAATGGGAGATGAGACTCTGGTTGGTTTATTTCACGTTACGCCCAAAACACAGCCATTACTCATTAAGAGAATAGGGACAACCCTTTTAGACCATGCGCCGGGAGCGCCGACCATTTTTCCCATCGTTAAACTAGCAAAAGTGGATTCGGACACGCACAAATTGCACTTGCACCCTGCGCTTTAAACCATATGCTTAGCTCGTTAAAATAGGGCCCTCAGTCTCTCTTAACCCCTCCTTTCTGCAAGACTCTGCTCTGATTGGTCAGATGGCCCAGTCTGTTGTGATTGGTCGGCCACTTACAGCGCGTGACAGAAACCAAACGCCCATTATACCATATCTGAATTTCAGCTCCAGAGGCTTCGTCAGCGCTTGAGTGATACAAACTGTAATGATGCTGTCAGTTTTTCAGTTCTGTGATCATCCTTTGGGAGAGCATGCAAAGTGGATTTGCTTTTGTAATGGAGAAAACTGCATCGTCTTAACATGTCGACGACACAAACCAAACTCTTCCAGTCTCAGCTACATCGACAGTGTTTGAGGGCGGGGCAAAGTAGACGTTGTTCACAGGCAGCCAATGAAGAGCATAGACTGGCATTATGTAAATGTGTTACATTGTTACGTAGGAATCATTTAAGCTGTTCAGAATGGAGAGAATAACTTTATTTGTCGTGCACTTTATCTTTAAAACCTTTTACATTCACAAACAGCTATATTACACACTGCATGAAAGGTAATACTCTAAAAAGCATAATAGTTTTAATAGAAACTATAATAGTATCTCAATGGCACTAAAATAACACTGTTGCACTCTGTGGACATCTGAAAATGGTTATTATGGTTTCCCTGGTGATGAAAATAAATTATCTTTCTGGTTCCACATCAGAACATATGGTGTCCACCAGTCTCTCTCTCTCTCTCTCTCTCTCTCTCTCTCTCTCTCTCTCTCTCTGAATTTAAACTCAACAGCTGAAATAGTGAATATGGTGAATGTGTCTAAAAAAGAAAACATTTTATAATTTTCACTGTGATGGAGAGCTACGAAAACATTAGTGTTTCTTCCTTTACTAAAGACTCCAAGCTGGACGAAGACTCTTCTTTTTTCACTTGAAGACTGTGTCTTTTCTTCGGGTCAATGATCGCAACCCGTCACTTACAGCGCATCAGACGTGGCAACACTAAAAAACAGTGAGAGGAAAAGTCAAGGGAAGACTGTGGTCATCACTGCACATTACAGTCCTTCCTATTCACCGCAAAACTGTGGGTTTGTGAAAGTGAGAGAGAAAGAGAACATATTGCCTGAGTTTGGGGAGGGTGAAGAGAGCGCTGTGCATTCTTTTCCATTGAAGTCACTGTTTCTGCTCTATTCTCAAGTGCTCTGGGAGGCCGGAGCAGAAGCAGGAATATGTCTGAGTCCCGCGTTCAGCAGATCTGGATGTAATGCATCTTAAAACTGATTTTGATCTTGTGAAATAGATTATGATTGTTGTTGTTGACTTGGACAGGGTTAGAGTAAAGATTGACAGAAATATTTAGATTTTAAAAAAAGTGTCTTTGCTGAATGCTCACATACTTTATAGAGAAACAAATGTGTTTGTGCAGAAATAGATGTGAAATAGCAGAGCTACCCATTGTGCCTTTAGTTGTGTAGTTTTTCCCTTTACCGCATTATCGGCCAATCTTCTCTTATTTCCTTCTCTCTGTGCAACATGAGCTCTAATCTCTACAGGACAGCATGTGTTCATTATGCTAGGACTCTAGTAGGACATGACTTATCAAGCTTGTTCTGTTGAACAGATCGGATTTTTTATTGTACTCTGTACCCACCCAGTAAATTGATGAAATTTAAAGCTTTATTGCCTGGTTTCACAGACAGGGTTTAGATTAAGCCCGGATTAGGCCTTAGTTCAATTAGGACATTTAAGTAGCATTTATAAACGTGCCTTAGAAAAAACATTACTGGTGTGAATATTGTGCATCACAAAGGAAGATATTTGGAAGAATGTTTGTGACCAAGCAGATCTCGGGCCCCTTTGACTATCATAGTAGGAAAAATATACTATGGTAGTCAATGGTGCCTGAGATCTGCTTGGTCACAAACATTCTTCCAAATATCTTCCTTTGTGTTCAGCAGAACAAAGTCATTTATACAGGTTTGGAACAATTTGAGAGTGAGTAAACAATGACAGAATTTGTATTTTTGGGTGATCAACCCTTTAAGCCTTGTCTGTGAATCAAGTCAGTCTCACTCCCCTCTCAAATTAGTTAAATATTTGCATGCATAATATGCAATAAGCATAGAACGCTATGTCAATAGTTTTATTTTATTTATTTTTTTAATGAAAAAATTTAAAATTACATTTTAAACCCAATGGTTGGGTTTGTCCATATTTGACTCAAACATGGGTTGAAACAACCCAGTACTTTTTGTCCAATTTTCAAAAACTTTTTTTTTTTTTTTTTGCTTGAAATCAAAATTCATAAAGTTGTGTTTCTCCTTGTCGCCGGTTGGTTTGGTTCATGGTTTATAACTCCTAAATTAAGACTTTTTTTTTTTTTTTAATCCCTGGGAAAAATACAAGTAAAACGATATTTCCTCACATACATGTGAGTATACATATATTTTATTATTTCCTTCATCAATCATTATTTTCAAAAACTTTTAAACATATTGCTCACAAAATATTTTTACATTTAATTATTTCTGGGTTTTTTGTTTTGTTTTGTTTTTCAGATCCGCCTGTGTGTGTTATTTTCCTTGTCTGTTTCACTGTTTTTTTCATTGTTTGATTACATTTTCTGTTGTCTGTTATTCATTGCTTTGGTTTGCTTTTGTATATAATGAGCTTTCTTTCTGTCAGTCTTTGTTCGGTATTCGTTGTGTTAAGTTTTGAGTTTGTAAATAAAAGACTGCTGCACTTAAAGGGTTACTTCAGGATTTAGCATTAAGCTTTATATTAGTAGAAAACCTGTAGTATTTTCGAATTACCATGCTTTCCACCCTCATATCCCCCTGAGACAAGAGATTTATGTATTTTTTGTCTGGAAAAAATCCTCCGATGACGCAAAAATCGTCATTTTGCGTCATCGGAGGATTTTCTGGCCAGAGGCTAAAGACTACAGCCAGTAGATGGCGTTGTTCCGCATGTTTTCAACCCGCCCATAGAGGGTGGGATCTCACTCACTGAATGTACACAGTGTCAGCCGTCTTTCTTTGGAAGCTAAGCTAGCATGCTCTTGTTCTGTGGAGAAAGCTGAATAGTAGGAGAAAGCTGAGTAAGTAGGGGTTACCATCCTCCTTTTCCCGGACTTGTCTGGCGGGCGAGATCGTTCAAAATGTCCGGGATTCAGTTTTTGCGTTCTGCGGTCGCCATTCATTGTTTACATGCACACCTTTTGTTTCAATCTAACTGAATTCATTCCGATTGGTGAATCTGAATGTAGTGTTTACATGAACGCTAAACAAGTGATCGGTTGATGTGCGTTTTACCCTTGCTAAGAAAATTCCTTCTCCTCCGTGAGAGATGGGAGACCGGCGCGTCTCAGTAATGACGCCACCGGCCTCGCGCCGTTCTCCCGCGGCCGTCAGCCTCGTCCTGCTCACCACAGTAAACATAATGAATGAATGGCGACTGTAGAACGCAAAAGCCGAATCCCGGACATTTTGGCCGATCTCTAGAGATCCCTGGCAAACTCATCACGTAGGCTAAGTTAGCCTTGTAAGCTTTGTTGTTTTCAACTGCACACTCTTACCGGTAGGCGTGTCCTCCTAAGGCAGCGAAGCAAGTGCATTCTGGGAGTTGTTGTCTTTCATCCACATAAGCCAAAAATACATTTTCTGGCTTTTCTCAGTCTAGAAAGCTCCAAATTCAAAAATTTCTTCACATTTCTTCTACTTAAATGACCTATTTTAAATACACATTCATCTTCCCAGAGGTGAAGTATCCCTTTAAATCAAGCTTTATTTTCCTCTCTATACTCTTCAACCACCTGTGACAATATATGGAGTATCGTGGTATAATGCCCTTTTCACAAGATGTAAAATAAGTCTTTGATGTCCCCAGAGTGTGTATGTGAAGTTTTAGCTCAAAATACCCCACAGATATTTTTATATAGCATGTTAATTTTGAGGCTGAGCAAAAACGCACCGTTTTGTGTCTGTTCCTTTAAATGCAAATGAGCTGCTGCTCCCGGCACAGGGGGCGGAGCTTCAACTGCTGCACTCACACAGACATGCACTGAAAATTTCAAAAACTTTTAGCCTTTTATGCTCAAACAAACCGGATTCAGACAATGATGGAGAGACTCAAGAAAAAGTGCCAACATGAAGAAGCAACAGGACATTTCTGAATGGTTAGTTGATGCATTTATGAAGCTTATGTGTAGTTATCTTCTAGTCATTGATTACCATATTCTGTCTTGATAATCTATAAATCGTGTTCTGGGGGCGGGGTTTATGTAAATTCTAGGGTTGGTGATGTCACTAACCCGGGAGGAATGTTGTGTAGTCTCTACCAGCCGTTTGTTGTAGTCCTTAAAAAACGATTTCTTTAAAAGCAAATATCTCCCTTTGCTTTGAACTTTGAGCGTTGTAACTTTGCAGATGTTGTTTATGCTCAAACAGCAACATTACACACTAACTACAGTTAGAAAAGTGAAATCATAATCAACCACCCCTTTAAATGCATTTGAAATATTATGAAATATAGGCCTACTGCTTTATCTGATATAATTTCCTCTCATAAAGTCTATAACAGTTTACTGCATCGGCTCTCGTGGATTAAGGGATTCTTCTTCACACTGTCAGAATAATATAGTGTGTCAAAGCCGTGCGAATCAACCTGCTGTTCCTCTGTTTTGATTGGCTGGCTCTTCATGGCGGGGTTAACCTCTGATATGTAACTGGCTGATATGGGGAGCTGCAGTGGGATCCGCCAGAAGGACTGATGGATTTACCGGATGTGTTCAAGTGAACAGAAAAGATCCATCAGGAACAGAGACAGCGACTGGGAACTGGGAGCCGGGATGGAGAGGAGGAAGCATAGATTATTTTAGTGGTGCTCTCTGGCAGGTTGTGTGTTTGAGGAATGAAGAGGTGCTGGCTCGTTTTTCACAGCGCATCAACACAGCAACAGGACTTGGCTGTGTTCAGGGAATTTCTCTCTTGTAAGGTTTTACTTACAAAGTTACACAAAATTACTGCCAAATCAAATCATCCCTTAAGAGTCTTCAGTTCCTGTTAGAGACACCTGTCTCAGTTGTTGGGAGCACCTCAGACCACCTGTTTTAGGTGAAGGAATATATTGTAGACGCTTAAAGTCTTTTAAATGATTTGTCACATCATATTGTATAATGTAAGCTATGAGTATATCAACCTTTGTATTATTTTAAAGATATTTTTCTTTTTAAAGAATGCAACAGTCAGGTTCCGGAAGTAAAAATGAATTTATTCCATAGGGTAACTGATTTTTAGTGATAATTTATAAACCGTTAAAGACGGACCTACTGTGAGTTACAAGGTTTTTTACTTTTTATTCATCAAAAAATCCTGAAAAAAGTATCAACTTTAATAACAAATCATCATATTATAGTGATTTCTGAAGGATCATGTGACACTGAAGACTGGAATAATTCAAAAATTCAATTTTGCATCACAGAAATAAATTATACTTTAAAATATATTAAAATAGAAAACCATTAAGAATGGTAATTATTAATGGTAATAATAAAAGTAATAATGTTTCACAATATAACTTTTTTTTCTGTATTTTTTATCAAATAAATGCAGGCTTGATGAGCATAAGAGACTTCTTTCAAAAACATAAAAAATTGTAGTTTCCAAACTTTTGACCGATATTGTATATGTGTGTGTGTGTATATATATATATATATACATATACTGAGAATCATACTCGAATATATATATATATATTCGAGTATGATTCTCAGTGCTTCTTGGGATTGTAGTTCTTTCTTTCATTAAATCTATAAAGTATCTTTTGTCTTGTATCTTTGTCGTTTTATTCAATTTTCAAACAAATTTTTTTGCTTCAAATCAACGTTTGTAGTTTTATGATTCTCCTCCTAGCCGGTTGGTTTGGTTCATGGCTTATAACTCTTTAACAAGGAGTTTTTAAAAATCCTAATGAGAAAAATGAATGGCAAGCAAGCTAAAAAAAACATGGGTTGGCACTGTTGCACTCCATTTAAAAGTAAGAATGCAAAGCATTTATGCAGAATAAGATGCAAACACGGGTCATTTACAAATCATAACCATTTTGTCATCACATTTCCATGTCCATTCAGCAATTTGGTCCGCAGTGAGTAACAGTGTGAATGACTGCAATTGGGGAGATAGACAATAATTTTAGAGGACACTTAATTATACAAGTCTTAAAGGAACAGTAACAGTCTCTTAATTTTCTTACTAAACTAAATTACGTCAAGGAACACTGACTAATCTTATAAGACTACAGGAAAAAATGCTATAAAACTGTACAGTGTATGAGTCCTACACACTGAAAGCTGTACATGAACGGTATGGGTACATCTGTTTAACACGTCAGACAGATTTGGATTCCACCATTCAGAGTCGTTACTCTGTTTCTTTCTGTGCAGAGAATGAGATTTGTGGGTGATGGGCTGCAGTTTGCGAGGTCTGACTCAGACTCATTCTGCTTCTCTTCCTGTTCAGGATTTTCCAGATGCTTCATGGGACAATCTCCCGCATCTGTGTGCCAGGCTAGCCTCTTTATTCTGTGCACACACAAACTTATAGATTCTCCCATCAATCCCTCTCTCAGCTGTGGTCTTTGTCATACCTTCTCGGTTGGCTTTTCTCATTCTGTTGCTGACTCCATTTTTCCCTCTCACATTTCTCTATCCGCATGTGCTCCGTCCTGCAGCAGTATTTATGAGTGTTTGTGCGGTGGCGTCAGGGGATGATGAGGTTTCCAGACACTGAGCTAATTCCCCCCGCTTTGCTCACACATCTCCACTGCTCTCTCAACTCCTCTTTTACTCATAAATATATATATAAAGAAAAGGATTCTCCTCACCTGCGCAGAGGCAGATTTCAGGAATGCCACTGCCAGATTTGTAATGACTTTTACATTTTCTGGCAATTTACACCTTAGCATTTAGCAGATGGTTTTATCCAAAGTGACTTACATTGCATTAATGCTTTCAAGGTTTGATCAGTTCATGCATTCCTTGTGAATCGAACCCATGATCCTGGCATTGCAACTCTTTGATCTAGCATTGGACTTTCTGTCAAATGCATAAATGTAATCTGGCAATTTCCGTGAAAAATTAAGTGGGCTGAAAAGTTAAGATGCCACTGAAATTAACAGCACTTTAAAGAGACAAAATAGTCCTTATGTGGAAAAATGATCAAAATAATTATAAAATTATACCATAATTAAATCTGGTGCAGCTCATCATGTTTCAACAATGTGTTTACATTTAACTAACAATTGACACTCTTAAGCTTTTCCTTTTTTGCATTGGATAGAATTACATTAAATTCAAATTAGAATTAAATTGTGTTGTGTTAATTCTTTAAAATGACTTGTTCCATAATGTCATGAAGCCTAATAACAATCATCATCATTATTTATGAGTCACCACATCAAAGCTTGATCTTGTTGATCTTGTTGATCTTGTTGTTCATGCCGACATCCTAAAGCTTGAATTGGTCTTCCCCATTTTAAACAGGGAGGGATTTAAACAGGGACAATTCTCAGACCTCCTCAAAGGACATGAAAGAACTATTGGTTTTATACCTCTAAATCACAGCAAATGTTTAGACGTGTGGCCCAGTGTATAAAAAGAAAGAGAGAGAGACATCAACCTATGTACCTTCAGATGCCTTCTCCTCCGATATGACTTTCATTCATCCATTTGGTAGATGCTTTTATCCAAAGCAACTTTCATCAGTGTATTTCCGAGGAAATTAAACCCATGATCTTGGCTTTGAAAGCATTCTGCACTACAAGTTGAGTTACAAAGAATACACACAAATACCCACAAAAGAGAAAATGTAGCCTCCAGCTGTTTACTACTGACAGTAATGCAAACAGGACAACAAACACCCTACAAAACAAAACTCTGCCGTAGAGCGAGGAACAGTGTATTAGAGAAGCAGATATTTCCCTGGACAGAGGTTTCTGATGTCTGCCAGAGCGGCTGGAACTCGTGTCTGGAAGAGACTGAAAAAACACATCTGTCATGTGTTGAGCCTTATGTAGTGTATCATACAGCCTGTAGCTTTTCCAAACATGTTACATCTAAAAATCACTCAATATATAATATACTAATAATAAATCAACTTAGTTTTTAACTTATTTAATAATTGCATTTCTTTTCTTAGCATTTTGAGTCTGTTGAAGTGTCAAATTTTTCAGCTGTTTGAACTGTTTTTATTTCCAATGTCTTTAGTTCCTCGGTGTGTTTTCCCTTCAGTAGGTTGTGTCATGAGTTCCAGCTTCACATTATCTGTAGTCTGGGTAGAATTCAGTCATATTTTCCATTCTGTTTCTTTCTGGTTTTGTCTCTCTCTGACTGCGGATGAAGGAGGGGATGTGGGCGTGTCCATAGAAGTGGGCGTGTCTACCGAGCTCAGCGACTAATGAGAATAAGATGGACTGTAAGAGAGAAACTGGTCTTATACTCTAACTTTCCAATGTTTGGGGTCTGTAAGTTTTAAAAAAAAAAAAAATAATGAAATTAATACTTTTATTCAGCAAGGATGCATCAAAAGTGACAGTAAAGACATTTATAATACTACAAATAAATGTTGTTCTTATGAACTTTCTATCAATCAAAGAATCCTTAATGTATCACTTTCCACAAATAAAATGTGATGCACAACTGTTTTCAACATTGATAATAATCAGAAATGCTTCTTGAGCAGCAAATTATCATATTAAAATGTATTTTTGATCAAATAAATGCAGCCTTTCAAATAGTGTACAGTCATATCTAATGTCAAAGATTCAACAAGGTTCTGGAAACATTCCTTAGAGATTTTGCTCCATATTGCTGTACATGCTACCCTTGGGAGATATCATTAGGAAGCATGGAATTAGTTTTCACTGTTATGCTGATGATACTCAGCTCTATATTTCTACGTGCCCTGACGAAATGCACCAATTCACAAAATTAACGGAATGCATAACTGATATAAAAATTTGGACGACTAGTAATTTCCTACTACTTAATTCTGAAAAAACAGAGTTTCTAATTATTGGACCAAAAATCCCTGCACGTAATAATCTAGAATACTGTCTAACACTTGATGGCTGCTCTGTCAAGTCTTCGTCGTCGGTTAGGAACCTGGGTGTGCTCTTTGATACCAATCTTTCATTTGAAAGTCACGTTTCTAGTATCTGTAAAACCGCATTCTTCCATTTTAAAAATATATCTAAATTACGTCATATGCTTTTAATGAAAAATGCAGAACAGTTAGTTCATGCGTTCATGACCTCAAGGCTAGATTATTGTAATGCTCTAATGGGTGGTTGCCCTGCACGCTTAATAAACAAACTACAGCTGGTCCAAAACGCAGCAGCTCGAGTTCTTACCAGAACCAGGAAGTATGACCATATTAGCCCGGTTCTGTCAACACTGCATTGGCTCCCTATTAAACATCGTATAAATTTCACAATATTGCTGATTACTTACAAAGCACTAAATGGTTTTGCTCTGCAGTACTTGAGCGAGCTCTTAACGCATTAAAGTCCTTCACGTCTATTGCGATCTCAAAATTCCGGCCAGTTGATAATACCTAGATTATCAAAATCGACTGCTGGCGGGAGATCCTTCTCCTATTTAGCACCAAAACTCTGGAACAGTCTTCCTACCATTGTCCGGGAAGCAGACACACTCTGTCAGTTTAAATCTAGACTAAAAACGCATCTCTTTTACCTGGCATTCATATAGAACATTATACATTCCTATTATTCAAATCAGTTAAATGATTATTAGGCTGCATAAATTAGGTCAGCCGGAACCGGAAACACCTGATGTACTCGTTACATCATAAGAAGAATGGCATCTATGCTAATGTTAGTCTTTCTGTTTATTCCGAGGTTTACTGAAGTCAGCCGGATCCGGGCCGTATCCAGATCAGATGGAGGACCTGCGCCTGGACACGACCACAACGCATCCCTGAAGTGTCAGCAGAGGTTGTGTGAACTAGACTCTCCCCTGTGAAGGCCTCACTGATCCTCAACAAACTCGTCTCCATACCGGCGTGACTCCGATCTTCAACCAGATGGAACTGGATAATATTCTAATTGTTCCAATCCAGTCTGACTTCTGACCTGTAATGCTTCCTGAATCATTTTCATACACTGTTCGTTCGTTAGCCAGAGGAGAACGCCTCGGTTACGACTGTAACCTCGGTTCCCTGAAGAGGGAACGAGCGTTGCGTCGAGTTTGACGCTATGGGAACGCTTTGCGTGATGACGTCTTGAAGCACATGTAAAATCAGTCCAATGGTGTGGCGGAACGTCAGAGGCGGGTGACGTCACGTACCAGGAAGCTATAAAAGCCGGCCCGAAACAGAAAACGAAAGCTTCGTAAAGTCTGAAGTCGTGTTGACAGGCATGAAGGAGATATGGCAAGGTGACGCAACGCTCGTTCCCTCTTCAGGGAACCGAGGTTACAGTCGTAACCGAGGCGTTCCCTTTCAAGGGAACTCGCGTTGCGTCGAGTTTGACGCTATGGGAACGTCTATACCAACGCCTCCATAGCTACAAATGTCTGTCCTGTGTGAAATCTGGTGAGCAGCACTAGGAAGACAAAACATGAGACCCTGGAGCAGAGTCTAGATCCAGAGAGTAGAACCTGACGAAAGTGTGCGGTGAGGACCAGCCTGCCGCATCACAAACGTCCTGTAACGAAACTCCTGATATAAGGGCCTTAGAGGCCGCCATACTCCTCGTAGAGTGCGACCGGACAGCCAAAGGAGAAGGCTGTCCAGCCGCCTCATAAGCAAGTGAGATAGTCTCAACCACCCACTGCTCATCCTTTGCTTAGACACTGGACCTCCCTTGTTAGGGGAGCAAATGTCACTTTTACGCCACAGGGCAGCTCTGTGGACATACGCGTCTAACGCCCGAACAGGGCAAAGCAAATTATTCGCCTCCTGGTCCGATTTCGAAAGGGAGGAGGACCTCCAAGTGCCACGAGGGAAACGAGATACCAAAGGGGTCTTTCCCCACAGACATTCCACCCAAAGGACTGTGGTAAGCACCTACGGCCGCCACATAAACCTTTAAAGTGGACGGGGTCAGACCTGCAGTGAACCGCTCTTGCAGGAACTCCAGAACTGTACCAATTGGGCAGTTGACTGGATCCAACCGACGGTCACTACACAAAGAGGTGAATACTCTCCAGTTCAGGGCATAAAGTTTCCTCGTGGAGGGAGCTCTGGACTGTAGAATGGTCTCAACAACCTCAGTTGAGAGACCTGACTCTATGAGCTGGGCCCCCTCAGAGGCCAAGCCCACAGGTTCCACAGTTCTGGTCGGGGGTGAAAAATCGAGCCCCCTGCTTGGGACAGAAGGTCCCTCCTGACGGGTAGCTCCAGAGGAGGCCCGTCGAGGAGGGACACAAGATCGGGAAACCATACTCTGCCCGGCCAGCGCGGGGCTATAAGAAGCAGGCAAACCCGGTCCCTGCGAACTCTTTCCAGAACTCCCGGAAGCAGAGCAACTGGGGGAAAGGCGTACAGACGTAGCCTCGGCCACGTCTGTACCATAGCATCCAGTCCCAGAGGAGCTGGATGCGTGAGGGAGAACCAAAGTGGACAGTGAGACGTCTCTCGAGACGCAAACAGATCCACTTAAAATTTCCATATCAGCTCCACCACCTCGGGGGTGGAGCCACCATTCCCCGGGCCTCGGCCCCTGTCTCGACAGAGTGTCTGCTCCTATATTCTGGACCCCGGGGATGTAGGCTGCCTTGAGTGACAGCAACTTCCCCTGGGACCACAAGAGGATATGGCGTGCCAGCGCAGACCCCCTTGATATAGGCGACTACCGACGTGTTGTCCGTATGTACTACACATGGTGTCCCCTGAGACCTGTGATAAAGCTCCTCAGAGCCCGGAAGACAGCTAACATCTCTAGGCTATAGAATGCCAGGAACGATGATGGTCTTCCCACAGACCTTGAGATGAGCGACCCTCAGGATCGCTCCCCAACCCGTGAGGGAAGCATCCGTCGTTAGCAGTTTGCGACGACAAGGAGCTCCCAGCACTGGGCCCTGGGACAGGAACCAAGGTTTCTTCCACATAACCAAGGCACGTAGGCATCACCGCGTGACCTTGATTGTGCGAAATGGGTTGCCCCTCGGGGAAACCCTCTGGTCCTGAGCCACCACTGCAGGGGCCTCATGTGCAGCAGTCCAAAAGGTATCCCGTTGGAAGCTGCTGCCATGAGACCCAACAGTCTCTGGAACTGTTTGACAGTGAGTAGCTGGCCTAGCTTTACACTTCTCACAGCTGCCAGGATCGAAGCGTGGCGATGACAGGCGCGCCTGCATCGACACTGAATCCCAAACCACGCCTAAAAAAGTGGTCCTCTAAAATAGAGAAGCACACTCTTCTTGGCGTTCAGCCGTAACCCCAACTCTTTCATATGGGCGAGAACAACATCTCGATGTTGAACCGCCATCTAATGCGACTGAGCTAAAATCAACCAATCGTCGATGTAGTTCGTGATGCGAATACCCCGGAGGCGCAGAGGCGCCAGAGCTGCATCCACGCATTTGGTGAAAGTGCGGGGTGATAAAGCCAGGCCGAATGGAAGAACTCGATATTGGTATGCTTTGCCCCCGAAAGCAAACCTCAGGAACTTCCAATGACACGGACGGATGGAAATATGCGTCCTTGAGGTCTATCGTGACAAACCAGTCCTCGGACTAATCTGTGACACGATTGTCTCAATGTTAACATTTTGAACTTGAGCTGCATGACAACTCGAAGACCTAAAATGGGACGCAATCCCCCGTCCTACTTTGGAACTATGAAGTACCGGCTGTAAAACCCGGTTTCCCTGTTGGAGGGAGGTACATATTCTATGGCCCCTTTCTCTAACAGAGTGTTTACTTCCTGTTCCATAACCAGAACCTGCTCGGGGCCCACCATTGTGGGCAGGACCCCCATAAACCGCGGTGGGCGTTACTAGAATTGTATCTAATACCCTTTTTCCACGGTCTGCAGGACCCAACGAGAAACATTTGACAGTAGCTTCCACGCTGTCAAAGATTCTACTAGAGGTACCAGTCTCTCGAGACTGGTTTCTGGATTTTGTTGCTGTTGAGTAGGGAACGACCAAACAGACTGCTGGCAGGGAACGACCAAACAGACTGCTCTAGCACCCTCCTCAGAGGGGGCGGGCATCCCGAGGCCACTACGTTTCCGGGTGGACCTTGAGATATGTGCTCGCCGGAGACCGCTGCGCCCTGTAACACCGGAGGCGGCAGGGTTGGCAGAACGGTCCCCTGAGGGCACCGAAGAGAGACGGCACCGTATTTTTCTCCTGCTGTTGAGCAGTCGGTTCGTCGCCCTGTAACGGCGCACCGGCAGGGAACGACCAAACAGACTGCTCTAGCACCCTCCTCAGAGGGGGCGGGCATCCCGAGGCCACTACGTTTCCGGGTGGACCTTGAGATATGTGCTCGCCGGAGACCGCTGCACCCTGTAACGCCGGAGGCGGCAGGGTTGGCAGAACGGTCCCCTGAGGGCACCGAAGAGAGACGGGCACCGTGAAAAGAGGTGTTAACCGCTCTGCTTCGGGGGGACTACCCTCATTTGTCCTGAGCCCTCAGACATCAGGACTTTTTCCCAGCAGCCTTCTTGGCGGTAATAACGGTCCGCAGATCCGTTTTACCCCTCGAAGACTGCTGGGTTTGAGAGCGCCCTCCGTGTCCCCGAGATTTTTGTGGGGGAGCACGGGAGGAAACGCTCTGTTTCTGAGTGGCGCGGTGCTCAGCGCTCTTTTTAGAGGAGTGAAGCTGCTCCCGCTCAGCAGCCTCATAGAAAGAACGGCGGGGGAGAAGTTTCTGAAGTGCAGCTGCCTGTTTTGAAGCTTCTTGTGACTTCGCTACAGCACTATTAACTGCGTCTCCAAATAACCCTTGCGTGGATACTGGTGCATCTAAAAGAACATGTTTTTCTTTGTCCTTTATGTCACTTAAGTTGAGCCACAGATGCCTCTCAGTGGCCACCAGGGCTGCCATAGAGCGGCCGATGGATTTAGCCGTCTCCTTGGTGGCCCTGAGAGACAAATCCGTGGCTCTACGCAGTTCAGACACCGTATCAGCACTAATACCCCCGCCCTCCTCAAAATCACCCAATAACTCAGCCTGGTAAGCCTGCATTATGGACATTGTATGTAAACACGCTGCAGCTTGACCGGCGGCGGCATAAGCTTTATGAACCAGGGAAGAAGTAACTTTTACTGGCTTGGATGGAAGTGCAGGAGCCTTCAGAGAAGATGCCGTTGCTGGAGAGAGATAGCTCGCGAGCGTCTCTTCCACCTTCGGCATCTCCCCATAACCATGCTCTTTATAATTGTGAATGGATGAATAGTGTGATGTTTGTGCAGTATACACTCGATATGACACTGGTTTCGCCCACGATCTCGACACCTCGGTGTGGAGATCGGGGAAAAACGGCAGGCTCCTGCGCTGGGGCTGCGCACGAGATGGCAGGAAGCGTTCGTCGAGCTTACTTTTCGAACGAACGTCCTGCCTATCTTCTGGCCACTCAATAGACAGTCTGTCAACAGCTCTAGTAATGACATCGAGCAGTTCCTCAAACGCATGAGACTGAGGTGGCGAATCCTCAGACTCAGCTACAATACTCACAACATCCAACTCCTCAGAGCTGGATAGTTGCAGTACTGGTACCTCTATCGGGGGGGAAGAAACCGCAGCGCGTGCTTCCACACCCTGATAAGAGGCACTGGATCTATCAGACGGATGCTGAGATAAGGCAGAGCCCGTCTCAACATCCACTGATAAATCCATCTGTGAACCCCAGGTCTGAGATCGACGCCGTGCCTCGGCAGCGGCGGGACCCGAGCCCTGGGGAGCGTGGTCGGGATTGAACCGAGCCAAGCGGGATCGGAGCGTACGCAATGGAAGCGCACAGCAATGCACACAGTCACCACCCTCGAGTGCTGACTGGGCATGCTCCTCTCCCAAACAAACAACACAAAGAGTGTGTGTGTCACCTCCCGTTAAATAACGCGGGCAGGGATGGACACACACTCTAAACTGCTGCTCGCTCGCCATACTGAATATATATATATATGATATAGACAGACAACACCAAATATACAGACAGATTTCACACAGAGCGCAACTGAAGACTCAGAAAAGCTTTCGTTTTCTGTTTCGGGCCGGCTTTTATAGCTTCCTGGTACGTGACGTCACCCGCCTCTGACGTTCCGCCACACCATTGGACTGATTTTACATGTGCTTCAAGACGTCATCACGCAAAGCGTTCCCATAGCGTCAAACTCGACGCAACGCGAGTTCCCTTGAAAGGGAACTGAGCGACTGAGCCTGGCTTCTCCCAAGGGTTTTTTCTCCATTCTGTCTCCATTTTGTCTCTTGAGATCTAGTGACCGTGGAAGTCATTTGAGTTTAGTGAACTCACCGTCATGTTCAAGAAACCAGTTTGAGATGATTTGATTTACTGTATGTATTAATTCAGACTTTTAAAGAAATGTTATTTAATACCTTCACAATGTAGATTTTTGTGCAATCATGGTGCATTGCTTTATGTCTGAACAAAACAAGAAAACGTTTTTACAACCTTTACTGGGGTGGTCCAAGTTCGGGTGGGGTTGGAGGAGGGCCATGCAACAAGATCCATGAGGTCTGTTTTCTCCTCCTCCTCCTCTCACACTTTTTTTTTTCACAATTCTGCTGGTGACGTGGTTTGAGAAAAGAGCACAGTGACCTGTAATGAGTTCAAAGCTAATCTAGGTTGTGGTGGGTCAGTTCTGAATTAATTTCATACAGCCTTTCATTAAACCTGCCAGTATTGCAAAAATAGAGAAGATTCTCAAATGCAGAAAGAAAACCAATTTGACATTGCAAGAGATGCTTTTGTCCGTAACTGCATCGCTGTCACCAAAAGTCCACCACTTACGCTGAGACAGTAAAACACTGGCCTGCGAGATGAAATGAAGGGGCTTCTTTCTCTTTAAAGACAGAGGGAGTGAAAGCCATATGATTACAAAATGACTACATATCACAATGATTCCAGCTTTCCAAAGTGCAAGACTGCCAAGCAATCGGAAGAAGGTTTCCACCCTGTAATCGAGTTCATCTTTTTTTTTTAATTTGATTCAATGCACAGCTTCTGCTGCATTGCAAGGAATTTGTTAAAGCAACTGTGCATTGAACTCAAGGTGGCAGCATGAAGACACTTGTTGAAAGAGATATTTGCACCAGGTAGAGTTTGCCCTCAGGGGTTTGTCTATGATTCATTTCTCTTTATCAGTCCACATGTCTTTGGAATGGGAAGGAGATTCAAAATTGGCCCTAGATTTCTGTAAAATCAGTCGACTATCAGAAAGACCAATGTGTAATGCTTCAGCTTAAAATGAAGACTTGTTGGAATCCGATCTGCGTAACCTTTAGCCTGTCTAGCTGGCCTGAGGATACGAATCACTTCTTAAGGAGTGAAGGGGTGGAGAGCAGGAGGAGAAAAGAGAGAATGGGCGGATCAGCGTAAATCACCTCGTTGACATCGATGAATGCTTGGAGAGGAAAGAGAATCAGGATCCATTTAAATTCTTGTTTCATATTTTTATTCTAATAAGTATTTCTTTCAACAGAGAACGTTTGCACTACAAATTTACTCTTGTGAGAAAGAAGTGCGATTAATTTTATTGAATGACTTAAAATGTTAAAACTGTTATATTTTTTTAAAGCTCTACTTGTAGATAATATAATATGAATGAGATAAAATATCACTTAAGTGTGCACTAAGAGAGTATACTTTCATGACTGTTTTTTTTAAATGCACTGTAATGTTACATTAAAATTTTTACTTCAAAGTACATTTTAAATCATTGTTTTAATCATCTTTTGTTGTACTTTTGATGTGTTGACTAACAAACTAAATCACATGTAAAGTATTTGATTATACAATACTTTAACTGTAGTAGTGTGTTTTTCAATATTACATTTAAAGTTACAACATTTCAATTCCATCATTACAAATGTATAATTACAAATATATTAAGATTAATGACATACAAGTTTCAATGGAAATGACATTAAAGTATATTTTAGTTTACAATAAATTCTTGTCAGTATGTTCAGATGTACTTTAACCATATTTCAAAGACGTCATTTTTAAATTACATATAAAAATGTACTTACTCTAAGTGGGTCAAAAACACTCTCAGTAACTGCATTTCAGATAAATGTAAACTTTAATAGCCTACATCTTCATTTGGTCATAAACAACATGCAATTAAGTATCCAAAAAAAATTGATTCAGTACATTCATACTTAAGTATTCTTTTAAAGTATATTATTTCCATAATAAGTAGCTCTTTTTAAAAGTGTGATAAAGTGTACTTCTTTTTCACAAACTTTTTCAGCAGTTTTAGTCTATCAAAACAGTTTACTCTGAATTCCAACAAAACACTAAATTCATTTTTGATAAAGACTATACCAAGTTCAAACTTGACAACACTTTTTTGTAAGTGTGCAGCATGTAAGAATAACTTGCAGATGTTCTGGAATGCTTCAGACTGGGGTTGAACATTTTGCAAACAAAAGCTGGACACGTATCAGGAAAGCATTAGTCAGACACAGATCTTGCTCTAGCATCACCAGTGGAGACGTCTGGTTATGGAGTGCAACTTTTTAACTTTTAACTTTGTGTATTTTTGTGTGTTATAGGCAATGTAATGTCAATCACATATTGCGAATATTTGTGGAGTTTAACATAAATGTTAAAAATCAAAGTTATTTGGATCAGAACTCACAAGGCATTCGTAATACAGCAGAAATTTTCTAAACAACTGTGTGACCGCTAAACTATTCTCTCTCAGTTTTTTGTGCACACAAACTTTTAGATCTGTCTGAGGCCCTTAGAGGGTGATTTACTGGACATCAGGAGGAGCAAGAGACAGAGTGAGGGAAAGTAAAGGTGAAGCAAGGACAGATGGACAGAATGAAGAAAAGAATCAGGGTTTGGAGTGGATGGTCTCTCTCAGCACTTTAAAAGGCTCAGTTCACCCAAAAATGAAAGTTCTGTCAGTAATTACTCTCCCTCATGTTGTTCCAACCCCGTAAGACTTTCGTTCATCATCAGAACACAGATTAAGATATTTCTGATGAAATCTGAGAGCTGTCTCACTCCTCCATAGGCTTCTATGTAATCGATATCTGCCATCCCAGAAAAGTTAGTAAAGACATTGTTAAAATAGTCCAAGTGACTACAGTGGCTCAACCTTAAGTTTATCAAGCAACGAGAATACAAAAACAAAACAAAAATAACGACTTTATTCAACTATTGATTTTCTTCTGTGTGTTCCTCTGAGTGAGTTCACGTAGTGTAACAGCGCGGCGCTTCTGGGTTGTACGTCAGAACGGAGGCTCACTATTGGCCAGCATCACACACATGACCAGCGTCGGCCAATAGTGAGCCTCCGTTCTGACGTACAACCCAGACGTGCTGCGCTGTTACATTATGTGAACTCACTCAGAGGCCCACAAGAAAATGAATAGTTGAATAAAGTCATTATTTTTGGGGGGGTTTTGCGCACAAAAAGTATTCTCGTCGCTTGATAAACTTAAGGTTGAGCCACTGTAGTCACTTAGACTATTTTAACGATGTCTTTACTAACTTTTCTGGGATGGCAGATATCGATTACATAGAAGCCTATGGAGGAGTGAGTCAGCTCTCAGATTTCATCAAAAATATCTTAATTTGTGTTTTGAAGACGAACGAAAGTCTTACGGGGTTGGAACAACATGAGGGAGAGTAATTACTGACAGAATCTTCATTTTTGGGTGAACTAACCCTTTAAGTGCAGCAAGTAGAAACATGTGCTTGTAAAAGCAAACGGCTGAGGAATCCCCACCACCTCCCATGACATATATAAACAAAAATACCACTTCCCACCTGTATATATGTGACGTCCAAATGGGATATCATTTTACAAGGGTGAGGGACTAAACCTTTTACTCCATTTCCACAGTGATTTCATTTTATCAATGTTAAAATACCATAAAAATGCCTCAAATTGATTATTGTGATCAGGCTGACACAGAAACCAATGGTGTGAGATTAGGGCGGGACTATCTATTTGTCTGACCAATGGCAGACAGGGGAAGTCTTCAGGAAACCTTGTTTGAAAATCATTAATCAGTTATCATTTTTGCAATTCAGTTTGGTGCAGATGGCACACTTCATGTACACTGTAATGGCTGTGGTTTGCTGATGGTGGATCTCATGTGAGTGACAGGTTGCCCCGCGCTCGTCATCAGAGAAGAGAAGAGATGTCGCTGCAAGAGGGAGGGGGAGATAGATTAAAGATTATGAGGCACATGAATTATATACATATAAAAAAAGATGTGTAGATATACTTTCAAACTATTATGAGAAGCTAGCAGACTTTTCTCTCTTTTTTTAACAAGCTAATTTGGTGACAGTTTTCAGCATTTTGATGCACATGATGTGAACACATCTGTGACCCTGGATCACAAAACCAGTCACATGTCGCACGGGTATATTTGTGACAATAGCCAACAATACATTGTATGGGTCAAAATTATCGATTTTTCTTTTATGCCAAAAATCATTAGGATATTAAGTAAAGATCATGTCCCATGAATATATTTTGTAAATTTCCTACCGTAAATATATAAAACATTAATTTTAGTGAGTGAGCGCAGCACATTCGCGAACATAAATGGACAATTTTAAAGGCGATTTTCTCAATGTTTCGATTTGTTTGCACCCTCAGATTCCAGATTTTCAAATAGTTGTATCTCGGCCAAATATTGTCCTATCTTGACAATAGCTTATTTATTTAGCTTTCAGGTGATGTATAAATCTCAATTTCAAAAAATGTACCCATGTGACTGTTTTTGTACCAGTGTTGCTGGTAGCTGTTTCCTTGTTTGTATCCTCATTTAAATTTGATCTAAAAGTGTGTTTTGGCTTTATGTGATCAGCGTTCGAGTGGCTTGGTCTCTGGGAGATGTGTGGGAACACTGAAGTCTGTGATTGAAGTGGAAATGCAGCTTCATTAAGGCTGGAAACACTCAAGGAAGATGACTTGTGACATTTTAGTCATATTTTAGTGTACAGTAGCTTAGAAAAGACTATCTAACTGTGCAGGCCTTGTATAAATGTGCATCCCAACCACCGACTGATCTCTGCCAGACACTCGCCACAGAGGCACATATTACTGCAACTCCTGTAAAACAAAAGCACAGAAAATTACCACTTCTATTTAAACCTCGCCCTGCCCCAATCTGCACTGTCTGTCTTTCCCATCTTTCAATAAGAAAAAGTTCTCACTATCGAGAAAGTAAATACATTTTGAAGGTGAACAAGTGATTGTGTGTTGTTGAATGGACCAATTTTACCTTGAATAAAGTGAATAATAATAGTTTAAAAAAAGTCAGCCTAGTGTATGTTTTATTTAAGGCAACATTCTCTCATACCACACCTGTAAAACTGTTGTAATACTACTGAAAAATGTAATCAGCTTAAAAGCATGACTATTTTTACAATGACAGCCTTATTAGAACTCATTAGAATGCAAATTAAATACAAATAAAGATGACAGGAAAATTTGTTGTCTGCCAACACTATAAAGAGGAACCGCAATATATTATATTGGTAACACTTTAGTTTAGGGTCCAATTCTCACTATTAAGTTGCTTATGAGCATGCATATTACTAGGATTTTGGTTGTTTATTAGTACTTATAAATCACATATTAATGCCTTATTCTGCATGATCATATTCCACATTCCTTAATCACCTAATACCTAAACTTAACAACCGCCTTAATAGCTATTAATACGCAGGATTTTAATGTGGCAAAAGTAATAGTTAATAGTGAGAACTGAACAATAATCTAAAGTTTGACCATTATATTATATATGTCATGTTTTTAAAATAATTTGTACTGAACTTCATTACTTTTATTCAGCAGGGATAAATACAATTTATTAAAAATGACAGTAAAGTATAATGTTATAAAATATTTCTGTTTCAAATAAACGCTGTTCTTTGAACTTTCTATTTATCAAAGATTCCTGAAAATTATGTATCACAGTTTCACAAGCAGTACAACAGTTTTCAACACTGATAATAATCAGAAATGTTTCTTGAGCATCAAATCATCATATTAGAATGATTTCTGAAGGATCATGTGACACTGAAGACTGGAGTAATGATGCTGAAAATTCAGCTTTGATCACATTTTGATCATTTTAGATGGTCATAATGGCATGCGTTTCATTATTCTTTTATATGTAAATAGTTTCCCTCATATTCTTGGCTAGGTTATATTACACCATTTAGAAGGTAAGATACCAATAGTGATGGAACTTACGCGTCGATCTAGTTTCCCAAAAGAAGTGTAGTTCCCGAAGGACAAGTGTATCTCAAATCCTAACAAGCTCACTTGCCGTTTACTGCCTAAATTAGATATTTGAGATGTTCGTCATTTGCAGAAACTTCAATAATAATTAAATAACCTCCTCAAATTAACAAGAGACTTTAACACTCTTTTGAGACAGTTGTTGCTTATGACATTAGTAAGTATAAGATATCAATTTCATACTGAAAAAAAAAGGACCAAAATCTTGCAAGGTGCACTACACTCTCAGAAGAAAATGGTACAAAAGCTGTCACTGGGATGGTACCCTTTAAAAACTTTGTAATATGTAGCATTTCGGTACTAATATGTACACTTTTGGGACCAAATATGTACCTTTGAGGTACTAATATGCACTCTTTTTGAACGGGTACAGCCCCAGTGACAGCTTTTATACTTTTTTTTCTGAGAATGTACCTACCAACAATTTAACAAATGAAAACACTTGGAAACATGATACGATTTTGGAAGCTGCAAAAAGAAAAGATTTACTGTTGCGTTCAATAGCATGCCTATTTCTGTTTTGGACTGGTGGTCACACACAAAAAAAGGGTTTTTTGAAAAGCAGTTTTTAATTTCAGCTTTGATAAGGCACTAGGGTTTCAGATTTCTGCCCAACCGTATAAAACCAACATCAACATATGGTTTTCCTGTGACCGGATCCATACTCCGCTATATCCAGCCACACAATAAAAGATGACAGAAGTCTTTGCTAACGTGTGAGCCAGTCTAACATCCTGGGGATTTGAAGACAATTCTCAGGCTTTTGCATGTAATGCTATTAATGCAGAGAAATAAAAATAATTAGGCTGTCTTGTTTTGCCCAAGCATTCTGAAAGAAATCTATTAAACTGGTTTCAACTCAATCCACATTATAGCCCGCCTTTCATTAGCAACATCTTTACATTTATATGCAGTAGTAAAATAATATGAACTATCACAAGGCCACCACCATCTCTCAGCATTCCTGTTGCATTTCATCATGAACAGACAATGCATTTTAAATGTAAAGATGTGAGAAAAGGAGGTCAGACAGGGCCATGGCTCTTGAAGTTGCAACGTGTCCACAGAGCAATGAGTGGTTTGATATAATGCCAGAAGTTCTTCTCTCTCTCTTTCTCTGTTTGTCTCTGTCTTCTCTCTGCTTAACATGTTGCACATGTAAAAGCTAACGACTCACAGCTTCGCTCATATGTTCAGACATGCAATGGACATTTGCACAAATATTCATGTTATGTTGTTGTTCTGTCTATGGATATGTCTTATTTCACATCTCAACTGTGGCGCTAGCTGCGGTGATTGTGAATCTGGTATCATCGCGAAGAGGATAAAAGTCTTATTTTAATATCAGTGATGCATTTGAATGCAGCTGAATTCTATTCTTCTTCCTTTATGTTCATATAGTTTTTATTCAATTTTATCTCATGAACTTAAAAACAGAAATATTAATTTGGTCCAATATGACGATGTTAAAGAGAGAGTTCATTGTGGTCCAAAACAAGTTGATTTTTATTGTGTGACATTTTTCAAAGCATCATCTTCTTTTGTGTTCTACAGAACAACATGACATGTTTGGAATGACATGAGGGCGAGTAAACGATGACAGAATTCACATTTCTTAACATTTAGAGAAAGATTAAACCCTATATTTTCTAATCCTTCATTCAGTCCCAATCCTCCACAACATCATAAATGTTCCTCAAACCCTCGTCTCGTTCAAATTCAGCATGAAATCTCAGCATGAAAGCAGTAATTCAATTCACCATCATATAAAGAATCTACAGAATATGATCATCATTTGGCAACTAAACATGAAATGATCACATCCAATAAGAGGGTCCAGCTTGTCCAAGTCGAACTGAAACGGCAGAATCTAGACATCCTGAGATTCAGAGGAAGACAGTTTGATCCCTTTATCTTTTTTCAGCATGATATCTCCAGAATCCCTGACACACTTCTCCATGTTTCAAAATGTCCACGTTGTAATGAGGACTCGGAACATGTTTTAAGGCGGCCCTTAGTCTTGGCTGAAGGAGGGACTCGCTTTGACTTGAACATGTAGCAGATATCTTGCTCACTCAGCACCTCCCCAAAACTTTGGCATATAAAAGCCAGGGTCAAACATTTGTTTGCAGTAGGGAGTTTCTGCTAGGGTCTGGATTGGAGTTACACAGACCGGACCCTACGTGTATGATTGAGGACAAAACAGGATTCCCCCTTGCCTCAAAGAGTCTACATGTCTAATATTTAGACATGTTCAGCTTTGTGGATATTCGGTTAGGGCTGCTGCTCGCCGCAGCGGTCCTTGTGGTGAGAGGACAAGAAGAGGAAGATAGTGAGTATATATGATTTTTACTCCTGCTTTTGCAAAGATGCTTGACAGAAGAGATTGGAGAACTCAAGAGGGGGAATTTTCAGCTTGTTGCAAGTGACCTGCAATCTAAAACTTCTTGGGAATGTCTCGAGGAGGGGGAAAAACTACCTTTTTTATTCTCATCAACATTTTTATCTTCTAGAAATTGTAATTTTTCCCATCTTGGCAATGCACGCGGAATTGTGTTCCTTCCTCGAGCGCTTGTTTGCTGCGCGCGTGCAGTTACATGTTCCGTCACTATGCGATGTCCTCGAGCGAAGGATGCTCTGAAGGAAAAACGCGACACGGATGAGAGAAGGGAGAGACCGAGTCGAGAGAGTGCATTTAATGTCAAATATCCTCTCATTATTACGCCTGTTTGCGTTCTGTCATGCTTGTTTATCGTTTTATAACGGGATATTACCGAATATCTCTGGATTACAATGTCTCTTGATAGACTAGGTGCACCCGTCACTCGTGAAATTGACGTTTTTAGCCTACACAGCAGCAAAAGCGTAACGATAGAAATACAATTCAGCGTTTTAGAATGACAAAGAAGAGTTTTATTTCATAGAGGAACAACTCTGGTGTTCACTTCATCGTTTGGGAATGAGCGGGGCGTGACGGTGGTTAACAAGGCTTTGGCGCCACCAAGCGGTGGATTTTAATACGGCACAGGTCTGAAACACGATGAGGGGGGGTGCAGGCCTATCCATCATTGTGCACCACGCCCCATTAGGCCGTTTTACCTTAATTTCCTTCCTTTCTTTTAAAATAATAATAATAAAAATAATACATATGGCGTCACACTAGCTCTGTATACGTATGAATATCATGACTGTTTAGTTTGGAGTAAGACTCTGTCTTGTGCCTTAATTCAGATTATAAATGTCATATTTGTTCTCTTGAAAGTAACGCAAAAGTGTATATTTTCTTTTATTTTACACCAGAAAACATTTAAATTGAAGTTTCAGTTAGATTACTTTTTGTTGTTGTTGTAATGGGTCACTTTGATTTAGAGGGAAGACAATATTTAGTTTAGCTTCATATATGGCAGCTAGGATTTTGGTGCTCTTGATCTTTTTCTTAAATAAAATGTCGAAATGGTTATGGGCCCCCTGGACCTGTCGGCCCTTCAAATCATTCCCACCGTAGTTTGCTGATATTGCGAATGTGATTGAAAATTCCGCACTGTGCTAATTCATAGTTGTCCTTTACAGTCTCGTTCGGTAGCTGTACATTGGAAGGTCAGAACTACAACGACAAGGATGTATGGAAACCTGAGCCCTGCCAAATCTGCGTCTGCGACAGCGGGACCATCATGTGCGACGAGGTGATCTGCGAGGATACATCAGACTGTGCCAATCCAGAGATTCCCGACGGAGAATGCTGCCCCATCTGCCCCGACGGTACACTCACCTCCACCTTCGCCCCATCACACGCACCTCGCGGTCACACTAGCTCTGTCGCCCTCAAGTGTGCAAACACTTAACCACATGCTCTGGGAAATATCTTTCATTGGCCTGTCATCATGTCGGAGACCTGTGGAGCGCAAACACATCACTGGATTCTCTCTCACCACTGATGCTTTTACATGGCCTGAGGGATTAAGGATGTTTTTGCTTGTAGATTTTATTGCCTTTTGGCTAATTATACTTTTTATGTACTTTTGTGAACAGTACATAATGCATATTGTTCCTGTGCATTCAAATATGCAAAGTTTAATAACTTTTGTAACTATTTGAATGTACATTAACTACTGATCTCTTGAGCATCAAAGGAAGTAATAATGTTTGGTCATCTTATTAATGAAAGATTGAGATTCCAGATCAGTCCTCTGAGCTTATCTATATCTTTACTTGAGCTGATTTAAGGTGGCACAGTTCTGAAATATTTTTATATTTTATTCCATAGAAGATACTACAAGTCCTGAGCCTCCACCCGTGGTTAGTGGGAATTTATTTGGATTTTTCATCATGCACCTCATTTATGAAAAAAAATAAATAATATATATATATATATATATATACACACATTAATAATTAATTTTAATTTGACATTTGCCATACCATGTATAAATGTAAATTAAGCACATAAAAGACCCCTTTATGTTATATTTACAGCATACACCAATGTAAAGTGTCATAACATTTCTAATTTTTTTATTTTTTTAGGACAGGCCTGCCGGTCCAAAGGGAGACCCAGTGAGTAGAGTATTTGTTTTTGAACACTAAATCATTATCATTATAATAATGCATTTATATTTATATTGTTTGAATGATCTGGGTTATACTAGTACAACTAAAAAAAAGACCAATTACACATTTGTTTGCAAGAGTACAAAGTCTCAATGAGACAAAAAGTTTGTATTGTCCACGTTACAAGACTAAGCATGTGAAAATCTGTTGCAAATGCAAAGAATTTGGGCATTTTGAGGCTTTTAACCTGCTGACCTCTACTTGTCTCGCTGACCTTTGACCTCCATAACATGAAAGATTAGGCATTTGTTTAATAAACATGGTGTTACTCATTCCGATTTCAGTTTTTATATGATATTTTACATGCATAATGTACCGTTTTTCTTAAGAATATATAGGCAGGTGAAAAGGATTAAATGGAGGAACTAATGAATGCACTGAACTAAGAGTTGGCTAAATCTGTGCACTCATGGATCTCCGCTGTGTTTCTCAGGGTCCTCCAGGGCCTCCTGGCAGAGACGGGACTCCCGGAGAGAACGGACTCCCTGGACCTCCTGGTCCTCCTGGAACCCCTGGCCTCGGCGGCGGAGTAAGCAACTAAATTTTTTACATTGTAAAACTGTGACTCTGCTTTGGTTGCGTCAGCATCGCTATGATTAAGTTTGAGAGAATCTTTTTGTATTGGCCCGTATTCAAAAACATAAATCTTGTAGTGATCTTGTGTTCTGTTGCCTGATAGATTATTTCCTTTAGCATTCAAAATAAATAATAAGTTGTTAAAAGTGCATGAAGCTTCTGTGATTGTGTAGTTCAGTACCAACTATGTGAACAGCTCCCATTATTCTCACCATTATGGACTCTGGGTTGACAGGAATAAAAGCACACGATGCACTCTATAAAAACAAAATATGGTTTGACATAGCTGAGGTATTCGGTGATTTTTATAGCATTTACACAGTGTAGTAGCTAATATTCTGAGATTAAAAGGAAAACTATCCTTTAGTAGTACAGTAGTAAATGATGAAATGATACTCACCGGAGAACAAACCTTAAACTTGCATATTGAAACCAGCAAAGCTCTGCTCAGCGAACCCTCACTCATTCATTTTCTTTGTTCCCTACAGTCTTTCCTTTCCCAGATGGCTTACGGCAGTGAGAAATCCAGCGGCCCTGCTGTTCCCGGACCACCAGTACGTCAGCTTCTCTTTTCCCACTCCTTTCCTTTCCTTCAGGATCTCACACAGAATGGACAGAAATGCATCACTAATCACTTTTACACAGTGATTCACAGTCGTATGGATATTCAGCACTTTAGTGTGCATCTCTTTATCATAATTAACTTTTATCATGCATACACCTGCATTATATCTGTAATCGGCCTCCCCGCTTTCTAGATTTCGGCTTTCAAAGGACTCCATTTGCACTGTCTTCTAAACTACAAAAACTTTCATGATATTGAATATAAGTAGTGTTTAATCTACATCATTTTTCATTATCTCTATTTAAAATGTTGTTTTCTCTCTTATAGGGCCCCATGGGTGCTCGTGGCCCCCCTGGATCTGCAGGGTCACCTGTAAGTCTATTTCTAGTGTTATACTACAAAACATTGTTGTTTTCTTAGAACAAATAAATCTGCTAGTCTGTTTTTATTTATTTTTTTGTTCTAACATTGAAGTCCTGAGTATTGTCAGTAAACCTCATGTGGCATATTATCCGTCCAGTATCTCCCGTCTGATATATAACTGTATTTGTGTGTATTTTACACAGGGCCCTCAGGGATTCACTGGCCCCCCGGGTGAGCCTGGAGAGCCTGGTTCTCCTGTGAGTATCTTTCACTTGCTTCTGAATTTTAGTGTCAGTTTTACCGAGAAAATAGAGCTCTTCACATTTGACAAAACATGCGTATTTTACCAGCGGCTTGTGAACATTATTCTTCTGCTGTTGTTGCCTGCAGGGTCCAATGGGTTCTCGCGGTGCTTCCGGTCCTCCTGGAAAGAACGGAGAGGATGTGAGTTTTCTTTTTCCTCTCTGCATCCACTCCAGTCGCCTCTGAATCAGACCGTCAGACGAGCCAAACTCAAATAATCCAGCACAGGCCTTTAAGCCTCTTCTCATGTCTCTTCTGCTCTTCCTCAGGGTGAAGCTGGCAAAGCAGGACGTCCTGGTGAGCGTGGACCTTCTGGGCCTCAGGTGCTCACACACGCTTTCCTCATTATTTCCTCATTTCCTCATTTGACATGGTCAACTTATGAAGTATTATGCAAGAATGCTCACTGGAATGAAAACATTTTGAATGCTCGTTATTTCTGATTAGTCAAATAATCAAGCGTGGTGGAAAGAGATTCACACTTTCGTCATGATTATATTCTCTTGCTTGTTTCACAGGGTGCTCGTGGATTCCCAGGAACCCCTGGACTCCCTGGCATCAAGGGACACAGAGTGAGTATGACCCTACCTTTTTACTGTAGTTTTAAATTGTTTAATTATTTATTCATGTTTAAGGTAACACTTTAGTTTAGGGTCCGATTCTCACTATTAACTAGTTGTTTATAAGCATGCATATTACTAGGATATTGGCTATTTATTAGCACTTATAAAGCACATATTTATGCCTTATTCTGCATGACCATATTCTACATCCCTTAATCACCCAATCATTTGACCCAAAACTAAAGTGTGACCATATATATTTATAGATATATAGATATAAAGAGATATATAGAAATTGATAGATTAATGCACATATTGTATTACATTTGATTAATTATTATATATATATATATATATATATATATTTATTACATATTGCATGCTACATATTTTTATCTGTTTATCCATTAATATTGGCCACCATATGTGTTTTTCATATCTGTTTTGCATTATTAATGTACATTTACATTTAATCATTAGCAGACGCTTTTATCCAAAGCAACTTACAATTGAGGAGAGCAATAGCAGCAGTTAAACTACCAATAGTTAAGTAACAATGCAATGTTTTCTGTTGCCTCTTACAGGGTTTCTCTGGTCTAGATGGAGCTAAGGGAGACGCCGGCATTGCTGGACCCAAGGTTAGATTTTTCTTCAATTGTATGCTCTTGTATGTTCTTGTGTACATGCAGATATCAGATTCGGCCTGTAAACACGCATGCTAATTTGACTTTACAGATGTGCTGATGTAGTGTGGACTCTCTGTTGATTGTGTCTCTGATTACAGGGAGAGACTGGTTCTTCTGGTGAGAATGGTGTTCCTGGAGCCATGGTGTGTGATTATAGATGCCATTTAAAGTCTATGAAAAGTTCTTCGAAATGATGGCATTCTTCTCACATTTCCTCTTCCATCTGCTTGTTTCAGGGTGCTCGTGGTTTGCCCGGTGAGAGAGGTCGCCCTGGTCCCCCTGGCCCTTCTGTAAGTGTCACATCCATGCATTATTGTCTCTGTGGAATAGAAAATAAAAAACATCCTTCATTTTTACTGTACAGATTACATCTTCACCTCTACTGAGTTTCTACACAGTATGAGACTCATTTTATACTGTCTAATATACTGTTCAGCTTATTCAGTGTAGTTCAACTCAGTGCAAATTAACTCTTAACTCTGATTCACCATGAGCAACCATTTATAAATGTCAAAATGAGAATGCACCACAAGTCTACGATAATGAAAACTAATTGAAATATATCTGCCACTCGTTCTGGAGAGCTCTTGAGGCATAAGTTTAAATGCTCTCTTTTGGACAGAGTTGTTGATCTTTTTGGCTTTTTCAAAGGCAGAATCTTCAGGCAGGGTTCAAGGCCATCATTAGTGTCATTATTGGTTCATAAAGATGAACGATTGTAATGTTTTTGTTTGTTTCTTTGTTTTCTGCAGGGTGCTCGCGGTAATGATGGCAACACTGGCGCTGCCGGACCTCCCGTAAGTCTCTTAAGAGCAATATTCTGGTAATACAGCAGTTATTTACTAGAAGAATCTATTGATAATTCAAGTATCACAATACTCTATATTTACTGATACTAAATACAATTTAATGTTCAAAGGACTCATTTTAAGATGTGAAAATGAAGCAGTTGATTTGGAGGAATGATTCAAGTAATCATGATGTTAACAATAGTTTAGTTATTAGTACTACAGCATATTGTTACACCTACTACAGTGATCAAAGTCGAATTAATCATTTTGATGTATTACAGTGTGTTTAATTCACTGATTATTATTGTTCTGCTACATTAGGGACCCACCGGCCCTGCTGGAGCTCCTGGTTTCCCTGGAGGTGCTGGTGCTAAGGTATGGTACACTCGACAAATGATGGACCCACTTCATTATTGAACATTTCAATTAATCGTTTGATACAGTGCACTTATTGTGTGCATACATGTTTTTACATTGTACTTATTTTTAAAAATACCTGCATGTAATTACATCTGAGTAACCTTCCATTACACCTTAACCCACCCTTAAACCTACACATACCACTACACCTGTCACACATATGCCAAAAGCAGCAAAATTGTTTTTGGTAACACTTTATTACCCTTGTTACATATGTTACATGTACTTACTGTAGTATTAACACTAAGTTGTGCATAACTGCATGCAGCTAACCCTAAACCAAACCCAATTCATAACCCTAACCCTATAGTAAGTACATGTACCTTATACTAAGTACAAGTACATTTGCAATACAACATGAACTGCATAAGTACATTGTACATAACAGTTAATTTAAGTAATGGTCATGGATTGGTACAGCTGCCAACAGTTGTCATGTTCATTAAAGCAAAGCAAAAGTTATTAAACAAGCTATAAGTACTTCCTAATTCTAATTGATTGTTTCTTGACCCTGTTGTTGCATGCACAATATACCAATACAATATTTTTTGGATAGAAGTGTCTACTAAATGAATAAATGGAAATTACCGTGGGAGTCACCCTCCTATAAATAAACGGACAATTCACTGTTTTCTTCTTCTTCTTTGGCTTCTATAGGGAGAAACTGGCGCTGCTGGAGGCCGTGGTTCAGAGGGACCCCAGGGAGCCCGTGGTGAGCCTGGTAACCCCGGACCCGCTGGTGCCGCCGGTCCTGCTGTGAGTATTTGCACCACAAAACACCACCGTGTATTTGCTAGAAGGATTTTAAATGAACTACATTTCAAAATGAAATTTGCTTGCATTGTAGCAACAGAATAATGTCAAGTCAAGTCAAGTCAAGTTTATTTATATAGCGCTTTTCACAATACAGATCGTATCAAAGCAGCTTCACAGTATTAAATTAAAATAATACATCAATGTTTGTTTCTAGTGGAAAACGTCTACGTTTGGTAGTGCTGATCAATAGTATTGTTGATTGATTTATTCAATTAAATATCCCCATATGGTACGTTTAAATTACAGTTGTAAAGTTGTAGATTCAAATGTAAACTATATTATCTGCTAAATAGGACATTAAGATACAACATTTATTACTCAAATAATTTTCTGTAAAACAATGTGTCTTTTAAATACAAATAAATTTGACTTGAGAGATATTGCATCGAAAAATGCAAAAATGGATAGCCCACCTAAAGCTGAAATTATCTACAAAAAAAGTGATTGGAGTTTAATTTAAATGAATTTAATGGTGTGGAGAATAAGATGAACATGACTTCACTTGTTTTCTGCACAGGGAGCTCCTGGTAGTGATGGTGCTCCTGGTGGCAAAGGATCTCCTGTAAGTATTTATATGTAATAGATAATATCCCACACCAATCTGTCTTTATCTTTTATTCATGCTGTTGCCCTCTTTACAACGATGATTTGCAATGATGTTTTGTAGGGTGCTGCTGGTATTGCTGGCGCTCCTGGTTTCCCAGGATCCCGTGGACCAGCTGGACCCCTAGGCCCTTCTGGTGCTCCTGGCCCCAAGGGGAACAATGTATGTACACTGCATTTTATTAAGAATGCATGAAAAGTATAGTAATGTTTCAGTGCTTTCAGGATTGCAGATATGCTATCTTTAGTTTTGAAACTGATATTACAGGAGGTGTGACTTACGGCTGGATGCAGCACAGCACTTTTGCACAGATTCTCGCTCCCATTTGCAGTCTGATCAGTAGATGCTATTATCCGAAAATCAAAGCCAGTCAGCAGATTATTGGCAGTCAGAATTGACACAGCAGTGTATGATGGGTACAGGCTCCGTCTTTAGGCTGTGATTTCATCCAGTCAGTGCAGATCAAGAACATTTGATATTTTAAGTTCGATTTTAGAACACGCATTATTGGGCTAGATTGAAAATGTAAATTTCACGATTTTAATCTATTCTCATTTTGATGAACCAATATCGATTCTTAAATCCAAAGACTCAATCTTTTAGTCTATGCTGTATTGAACAAAATATTATTTCTAGTGCCTCCCATCCAAAAAATCGCAATAAGCTTTGTTACTTTTGTTATGAAGCTTTCTAATTTCGCCAGTTTTATTATGAAATTCAAACAATAAGTACCTTTTTCCCACTCTTTAATGTGCTGTGACAGATCGCTGTAGCCGTCTCAGTTCAAGCAGCACATGAACTTATCATCTTTTCCTCTTTACTACTAGTTATAGCATAAATAAATAAGTTGTGTGCTGTATTCCAGCCTTTAGATGTTATAGATCTGATTAAAACATAACACTCTCTGTGCCCTTGAGCTTGGCACTTAACCTCTTTCCTGTCTTATAAATGTACATTTGGATACAGAAGAGTGGGCTGAGATCAGATATCTTACGTCTTACGCTCTAATTCCAGGGTGATCCAGGTCTCCAAGGCCCTAAGGGAGATGGCGGTCCTAAGGGAGAACCTGTAAGTAGCTTTGAAGCATAGATCATTTCCTAATATTTTCAGAAACCTGTAATAGTAATAGTTGCTATTCTCTGTTTTAGGGCCCAGTCGGACCCCAAGGTCTCGCCGGACCTTCTGGTGAGGAAGGAAAGAGAGGAGCTCGTGGTGAGCCCGGTGGTGCAGGACCTGTCGGACCCCCTGGAGCCCGTGTAGGTTAACCTTACCAAAACTGTGACAGTTCGATTCCAGCATGCTTTTTATGCTTGTTTGTTTCTCACCTTTTGTCTTTTTTCTTTCGATAGGGTGCCCCTGGCAACCGTGGTCTGCCTGGCAGTGATGGAGCACCTGGACCCGGGGTAAGATTACTGAGCTCGCAAATCAAGGCCGTGAATCTTGCTAAACTGTATCTCTGAACACTTTAGTAAATGATTAATCTGGTAACCTTAAAATGTGCTTTACACTACCAGTCAAATGTTTGGAATCATTAAGGCTGCATTTATTTGATTAAAAAGAAAAAAAGTAAAATGTTTAAAAGGATCGTTTTCTATTTGAATATATTTAAAAATGTAATTTATTCCTGTGATCAAAGCTGAATTTTCCGCATCATTACTCCAGTCTTCAGTGTCACATGATCCTTCAGAAATCACTATAATATGATGATTTGATGCTCAATTCAACACGGACACATTAAATAGATCAAAAGTGACAGTAAAGACATTTATAATGTTATAAATGATTTCAATTTCAAATAAATTCTGCTTTTAAACTTTCTATTCATCAAAGAATCCTAAAAAGGGTTTCCACAAAATTATTAATGCCATCACAGGAATAAATTACATCTAAAATGTATTAAAATAGAAAACATATTCTCATAATATTTCACAATATTATTGTTTTTACTGTATTTTTGATCAAATAAATGCAGCCTAGGTCAAGAGAAGAGAATAAATCTTAATGATTCCAAACTTTTGACAGTAGTGCACGTGGCAACAAACTGATTTTAAGTTAGGAATATTATTTAATAGGACTGAAATTACATAAGAGTATACGTCAAGTTTACATAGTTCTGTTCAGTGTAGTTTAACCCATATATCAACATTCAAATCTAAAATTGAAGGGTTTAATGTATTAATTAACAGCACAGCACTCAATCTAGTCCTGACTGCTCACTGTAATGCTGTTTAATGCATTGAGAAGGAGCTGTCCAGGGTCCTGTAGAAGATTGCTGTTGCTGAAATACTAAAAGTGGCCATTTAAATCATAGGGTGGCCCTGGTGAGCGTGGAGCTAATGGACCAATGGGAGCTCAAGGAGCCTCTGGAGAGTCTGGTCGCCCAGGAGAGCCAGGAATGCCTGGAGCTAAGGTGATAAATAGGCTCTTTAATGTTATGTAAAACCATATTAGTGTAATAAATAGTCTGTATTTTCACCTACCACGATGCTTGTTGTAGGGTATGTCTGGTGCCCCTGGAAGCCCTGGGCCTGAGGGCAAAGCTGGACCTTCTGTAAGCTAATATATATATATACATTATAATTCCCTGCTTGTTTTTGTTTGTATGCAATATGAGACTCTAAATCTTGTATTTAAAGTAATGTTTGCGTGAACCTCTTTTACCCGTAGGGCAATCCTGGACAAGATGGCCGACCCGGACCTGCAGGACCTTCTGGATCTCGTGGTGCTCCTGGTGTGATGGGATTCCCTGGTCCCAAAGGAACTGATGTAAGTTACTGCAAAAAAAGCTATGAATTATATATTTAAATAGCTTTATCTTGATCAAAACCAATCCTTCTCTAAACAACACATTAACCCTGTAGAGCCTACTGTATCAAGGCCTCTAAATGATCAACATGATCAAAACTTCTACTACACGCCTTCACAATCTACTACATGCCTTCTGTCGTCTGAATGATAGTTTAGACTTTTTTTAATATTTGAAGATGAACATTTACTGGACTGAAGCAAATTACTTATCCATACATCATTTTTAGATAAATCAAGTTCAAATGGGAGAATCAAATATGATCCATCAGGCTTTTGATGCATCATCCTTGTATTGTATCGAATTATATGTTTTAAAACTACAGAGCTTTGATCATAAAACTAAGCATTTAAATATCATATTTTTGGAAGATACAGAGTTATGACTGATATTTATATGCATTTTATGTAAGTAGTCTGTAAGTAGTAATTGATTTACAAGTGATCAGGATTTCATCTTACTTTTTGGCCATATGAATATCAGCATCCGAACCAAACTTCATAATTGTGCTCAGTTTGGCCTGAGGTGTTTTTTCCTCAAGTATGAGCTTCATATTCTCACTATATCATACTATATGATCCATAAAAGCCTGATGTATAAATATAATTCTCAACAAAAACAAAAAAAATGCAAACTTTGTTTATATAGTATATATTGTCTAAAGCTTCAATAGACTGTTTCTTTTCTGAATATTATTTGATATGTCAGGTTTACAGGGTTTATTTCTTACTCTCTTGTGAAATAAAACGATTCCTTTATGAATATCAGATTTACAAACTGCTTAATGACGTTTTTAATACCTTGATTTATTTCTCTTAGGGTGAGGCTGGTAAGGGTGGTGAGAGAGGTGTTGCCGGACCCCCTGGTGCTTTGGTACGTACTGAATCACACAGATCTGTAGTATTTTCGGAGCTTTTTGCAGCCTTAAGCATTGCTTTAAACACTTGAATCATGTCTGAGCAGGTGCATTATGATGCAGTGTTTGTTTCTGTGTGTGTTTTATAGGGCGCTCCTGGCAAAGATGGTGATATTGGTGCTCCTGGTGCTCCTGGACCTGCTGTATGTGTGCCTAAACCTCTTCAATTTGATATGTGAACTGTTTCTGTTTCTGCTCTAACTTTCTCACTGGTCTGTGATCTCATAGGGTCCATCCGGAGAGAAAGGAGAACAGGGATCTGCGGGTCCTCCCGGGTTCCAGGTACGCTTGAACAGTGTAATTTAGATGAAAATACGTTTACTGGTCAGACTGTTAAGATTAGTAGCTAATTGGAATTGGTTTAGTCGTTTGATGTTCAGTGTTTATTCTCTTACAGGGTCTGCCGGGTACACAGGGTGCCACTGGTGAGACTGGCAAACCTGGCGATCAGGTACGGGTGCTCACTTGGACATAATTGTGTTAGCTCAAGAAGTATTTTATGTTGTGCTTTTTTATTAAAATATAAGTTACAGTAATCAAAACAAATTATAAACACAAGATGATATGTTGCCCTTACTTCTTTATTTATCCTATGCAATCACAAATATGTTAGTTATAAAGGAGTGCAGTATTTTTGTTCAGTGTTATTTATTATGTTCACTGTTCAACAGGGCGCTCCTGGTGAAGGTGGTCCTTCTGGTCCTTCTGGTCCAAGAGTGAGTATTTCTTTCTAAATCAATTCACCTATTAAACTATAAGAACAATCTGACTTCTATTTCTACCTTAAATTCACTATTACTATTACTACTCTTATGCTTACACTACAAAAAAACAATCATTCTCTTAGTGTCAGCATTGTTTTTCAGGAAAAATATCGTAACATCCTTAAAACAAAATAAATTCACTTGAGAAGCAGAAAAAGTATTCTAGGAATATATCTTGAATTTTTTTAAATAAAAGTTTTGAGAAGATAGATATATCGCTTTATATATACAGGTGAAACTCGAAATATTGTGCAATTTTTTTTGATGATTATGGCTTACAGCTTATGAAAACCCCAAATTCAAAATCTCAGAAAATTTTAATATTACATGAAATCAAAAAAAAAAAAAAAGGATTTTAAATACAGAAATGTCGGCCCTCTGAAAAGTATAATCATGCATATGTATATAGTTATATATACTAAACATATTAGTTTCACCTTTTAATTTGAATTACTGAAATACACAAACTTTTGCATGATATTCTAATTTTTCGAGTTTCACCTGTTTTTATATATATAAGCATCAGTAAATGTATTTTTTGTGTATTAAAAAAATTATACACCTCAATAAATGTATTTTTTATTGTTTTTTAACAGTAATTAAACAATATGCTGGCTTTTCCTCTTCCTGCTTTCCTCACTGCTCTGGTATACTGTTAGTCAGCTGGGATGAAATACAGCAGAATGATATTTCTAAATGTCTCACGCAGGGTGACCGAGGTTTCCCCGGTGAGCGTGGAGCCCCTGGACCTGCCGGCTCTAACGGTCCCCGTGGAGCCCCTGGTTCTCCCGGTAACGATGGTGCTAAGGTAAGACTCCCAGTTCGATAGAATTATGACTCGTGATATTATGAATAGTGATATTTGAGAAATAATCTAATTCTCTCTGTGTTTAGGGAGAGCCTGGTGCTGCTGGAGCCCCTGGTGGTGTTGGTCCCGCAGGAATGCAGGGAATGCCAGGAGAGCGCGGTGCTGGAGGCATGCCTGGAACCAGAGGAGACAGAGTAAGATTCACAACAGTCCAGATTTATACTCGCATTTTGACTCTGAACACTTTTATAGTCTGCCAACAAATATTTATGCATAACAACCTTGTTTTTCAAGCAAACATATTTTTCCTTTTGTAAAAGAAGTACAATTTAGCATTCTTTTAAAGTCTACTTATTACAGAAGAATATATGGTAACACTTTATTTTACAGTGTCTATGTTACATGTAGTTACTATAGTAGTTACTATAAATTGTGCTTAATTACCCTAAACCTAACCTGAACCCTATAGTAAGTACTCAGTGCTTAAATGTATAATTACTCTGTAACACGGACACCTTAAAATAAAGTGTAACCGAATATACTTAAGTGTGAACTGAATGTAATGTTCAGTTTGCATGTTATTTGCAATTAAATAAATGTATTATAGTTTAAATATATGTTAAATGCGGTTAGTTGAACAGCTTTTTTGACCCACTTAAGTACAGTAGGACTTAAATATATCTTTATATGCAATTTCATTATTACTTCTTTTGTCTTTGAAATATGGTTAAAGTGTCCTGCTGAATGGACCGATGCATTTATGATCAACTCAAATATACTTTAATGTAATTTCTATTGAAACTTGTTTGTCATGTATTTAGATGTATGCAATTGCACATTTTCAATGAAGTTGCGATTTAGAACATTTAAAATATATTAACTTTAAGTGTAATCTCAAATAACACACTACAGTTAAAATTATAATCAAGTACTTTACGTGTGCTTTAGTCAACACACCAAAATAAGTGTGCTTCTTTAAAGCATGACAAAATATTATTAAAACATAATGATTTAAAATGTACTTTAAAGTAAAATACATTTAAATTATGCTTTTAAGATTTAAAGTGCAATACAAGTGCATATTAAATACAATTAAGCATGCTTCTTTTCACAAGGGTAGTGACTTGTTACCAAATGGAAATTATACTGACTGCAACTGTACAGTGTAGTGGTGATGTCACGTCCTGTTCACAACAGTTGTCCTTCCTCTTTAGGGTGATGGCGGTCCCAAGGGCCCTGATGGGGCTCCTGGCAAGGATGGAGTGCGCGGTATGACCGGCCCTATTGGATCCTCTGGACCAAGTGGTGCTCCTGGTGAGAAGGTAAAGAGATATGAATCATTTATTAGCATTGAAAGATTTACATTCCTATCGTAAAGCTCCACAACATTTTTCTAAATGCGTGTTTTGAAATAAAAATTTCAAAGTTCTGTTCTGATCAATTTGTAGCATTGTATATGATTGTCCTCTTGTGGTTGTGTTTTAGGGAGAGGCTGGTGCTATTGGACCTCCAGGACTGACTGGCCCTCGTGGAGCCCCTGTAAGTTATTAGGATGCTCCCGAAAACCTCATGAAACATGGACATAAACACACAAAAAATGCTAAATTGCACACACAATTTATGATCAGCATTGCTCTGTAACTGCACTTATTTATAACCCTAAAAACCCTACACATTTTTGAGGCCTCTAATTCATCAACATGTTCAAAACTTTGCTGAAAAACCTGTTGCACAGTCTATTACATGCCTCATGTCATCTGATTGATGATGGTTTCTATCAAGCCTTTTAGCAAAATTCTATAACTATCATCTTACTAAGACATATCATTGGGAGATATAGAGTGACAGAGAACTGATATTTATATGCATTATGTAAGTAGTCTGATACATTTATAAAGATCTCACTGATTTATATTACAAGCTATCAGAATTTCATCTTACTTTTTGGCCATATAAATATCAGCAAATGCACCAAATTGCATATTTCTGCTCAGTTTGAGCCTCTGTGTTTTTTCTTTCTTGAGTTTAACTTCCATATTCTCACTACATCATACTATATGAGCCATAAAAATATATTTTTTAGGTTTAACATAAACTGATCCATTTAAAAATAGGTTTAAATTAGTGCTGTCAAATCAAAATCTAACATAAAAGTTTGTGTGTGTGTGTGTGTGTGTGTGCATATATACACAGTATATATTACACATAGTATATATATACACACACATTATGTAAATAAACTTTTTTTAATTGTTAGATGTGATTAATCGCGATTCATTGATTTGACAGCACTAGTTTAAATGGATTTTTCAGATTATTAATTGATATGTCAGGCTTTACATGATTGCATTGCATTTAAATTTACAGAATGTGAGTGATTTATTGCAAGTCATTGAAACATTTCTGTGTCGTATCTTCACAGGGTGAGCGCGGTGAGGTCGGTGCCCCTGGACCTGCTGGTTTTGCTGGACCTCCTGTAAGTATTACAATATCATCCCACATTTGTCAATCAGTTCTTACCGTGTGATTTTTAAAATCACTGAGCGTAAGTGTGTCTGTTCTGAATGCAGGGTGGCAACGGACAACCTGGTGCTAAGGGAGCGTCTGGTGACACCGGACCCAAGGGAGATGCTGGAGCTCCTGGACCTGGTGGACCCGTCGGAGCCGCCGGCCCACAGGTATTTCATTTACATATTACATTTCTGTTGTGCTTAAAGAGATGTCCATCCTATATAATATCCTTATCATCGGTTGTTGTGTTTAACAGGGACCCGCTGGTGCTACTGGAGCTAAGGGTGCTCGCGGTGGTGCTGGACCTCCTGTAAGATTCAATGCTATCTGTCATTTATTACCAAATTAGATATTAGAAATTAGACTCTATACTTTTAAAACAACTTTTTTTTTTTTATCAGTGTTATTTTAGTATTATTGAGATTATTATCCTATTATAGTTCCTATATATATAGTATTTATTTATATTTGATGTATTTTCAGTTTTGGTAATTTTGTTGGTAATTTATTTATTTGTATTTTATGTCTAGTAACCCCCCCCCTTTTTAGTTTTAGTTATTTTATTACATCAGGTTAATCTGTTGCTTTGGCGACTAGCTCAAAATAAAATAAATTTAAGATTTTTTAAATTTATTTACATTTTTATTCCATTTTCCATTGTCATTGCATAACTTTCAACAAAATTAGTTAGCAAACCTTATGGTGCATCCACGTACAGCACAACAACAGTTTGTGTTAATATAAAAATATACAAAATGATTTAAACAATATAAAAATAAAAATAAAATTTAAATTATATTTTAGTTTTTAGGTTTTAGTTTTAATCTAATATTCTGGACTTTTAGAGGCTATTTATTCAAAGACCTCAAGACATTTTAGCAATTAAGCATATTTGGAGAAAAAATGTATAACTTCCATTGCATAAAATATTAAAGTCATCTGATTTAAAGTCAGTTCTATTCAAGTTCATTTTTAAATTGGTTTGATATTTTGTTTAAATACACATACAGTCATACTAGCATAGTAGCAATACTTGTTTTAGTGGCCGGTGTATACTTTGCTCTGATATGATATTGCATAGCATGTTTCTGTTGCACAGTTTCCGAGTGTCTTTGTTTTTAATAGGGTGCTACTGGTTTCCCTGGTGCTGCTGGTAGAGTCGGACCTCCAGGTCCTGCTGTAAGTATTGTCTATTCCAAACAATGTCTAAACCAGGGTTTCCCAACCTGGGGTTTCCTGGGAAAAAATATTAAATTATTTATTTGTGTGTCAAGTGACCATTAACTGACATCAGATAACCATTTACATGTGAATGCGTTGTTTAATTATTCAAATATTAACTTCAAAGTATACTCGAAGTAAATATTTCAGGCCAAAATGGGTTTGGCTGACAAAATGTTTTGGAATCCCCGGTCTAAACAAATACTTGACATATATTGACTTCATATATTCAGTGTTTACAAGCTTCTCTTTAGCTCTGTGTGGCTTTTCATAAGTCTGACCTCAAATCATTTAATTTCATGTCATATTTCCTCAGGGTGCTGCTGGACCCCCTGGCCCAGGTGGTCCTTCGGGTAAAGAAGGACAAAGAGGTGCCCGAGGTGAGAGAGGTCCTGCTGGTCGCCCTGGAGAGGCCGGTGCCGGTGGACCCCCAGGACCCTCTGGAGAGAGGGGTAGTGTTGGTCCCGATGGTCCTGCTGTAAGTAATCATAGTTTCAGCCATAAGCCGCTTTTCTGCTCCATTCCATGCCGATCCGGCCCAGCCGGTACGGATATGGATTCATTTTTGTATAGTTAGTTAACCGTGCTGAGAACAGGCCGATAATTGTTTGTGATCGCGCCATACCGAACCAAGCTCAATTGGAAAATAACTGAAACCGTTCGGCCGGTGTAACTGTGGAAAAGCAACTATAGTTTTATCACTTGTGTAAGTCTGTGATGCTGAGTTGAAAGTAACCTTCAGTTTGCTCTGCTGTCAAGTCACATGTATAGCGCTTTATACAATATAGTCTGTTTGCTTCACAGAAAAACAAAACAAACAAAAAAAACAGGAAAGTTAATCAAAGTTCGGAAATGAATACAATTTCAGCTCTAAATCAGCTCTGAACAGAGAATAGTATCACTGAACCACTCAATTTGGTTCAATGTTGATTCAATTCAGTTCAATAACAGTGTCTTAGTTTTTGCAAAGCGAATCAGTTTAGAAACCAGTTAAATTTCTCTAATTATGATCATCTAAAGATCATCAGTGTGAAACAAGCTCAAGTCAGCTATACGCAGCGCTACAGAAGAATCGAATAGTGTTGTTATCAAGCTCAAGTCAGTTCAATGTTGATTCAGTTCAATTCAAATCAGTGTTGATGTTGCAGAGTCCATCAATTATGAAACTAATTCAAATCAGCTATAAAGCAGCTTTACAGTAGACAATATTTTCATTATCCAGCTCAATTTAATTCTTATCCTGTAGTGTTGGTGCGGTCAAATCGATGATATTACTGAATATTAAGAGTCTTTTAAACCCATTGTCTTTAGGGTCCTGCTGGTTCTCCTGGACCACCTGGTGTTATTGGATCCCGTGGTATTGTTGGTCTTCCTGGACAGAGAGGAGAGAGAGGTTTCTCCGGTCTCGCTGGACCATCTGTAAGTGCTTAAATAACAGATTAAATTTAATATAGATAAAGTCAATGTAAAATCTAAATGCCCCCTGTTTGCTTTAATGTGCATTCCTCGTCATATTGTGCTTGAGTCATTGGTGCGTTAATTAAAAAAACATGCTTGTCTGCATAATCTAATTGTTCATCCAAGGCCAAACTTTTCTCCTCATTCTCATGTGAAAATATTGTTACTGTTTTAAACTGGGTTGCAAATGCAGTTTTAATGCAGTAAACTTTTGCCTTCCCTCATAATATCCATCCCTATCACCTCAGGGAGAGCCAGGCAAGCAGGGACCCTCTGGGGCTCTTGGTGAGCGTGGACCTCCTGGACCGATGGGCCCTCCTGGACTGGGTGGAGCTCCTGGTGAGGCTGGACGTGAGGTGAGCAAACTTTAGAGATTTCAAGACTTATGTTAAACCAGATTTGTCCGGTCAGACAACGAAAGGGCCACATACTGTACAGCGTGATGGAGTTATTTTCATTATGTCACTCCTCTCTGCAGGGCAATCCTGGACATGATGGCGCTCCTGGCCGTGATGGTCCACCTGGACCAAAGGTAAGCGCAATCACACACTCTTACGTAGACATCCTATCCAATCAAGGCATTCTTGAAAATATTGTAGCTATTTGACATGAAATATATACATTTTTTATTATTTTTATAATTATTATGCATGCAGCTTTTATGACCTTATTTTGAATTCAGAGGTTATTAATTGGAAAATGTGTATTTTGTACGTTAAAAAAATTATTAGTCTCATCGCAAGACCATTTATGTTATGTAGTGAAGAAAAGCGACCCACTTCATATTAAGTGTTTTTAACTACTATGTACTAACATTTAAATTAATCATTCGATACAATGCACTTACATACATGTAGTTATGATGTACTTATATTTAAAAATACCTGAATGTAATTAATACATCTTAACTACTCCTTAACCTACCTTTAAACCTAACCATATCCATATCCCAACCCCAATAGCAGCAAACAGTACAACATGAACTCAATAAGTACATTTCTTTAGATGCATAGCATCAGACACCTAATACAATATATATATACAGTATGTACAAACACATAAATATTTATAAAACCGGTTAATGGTTATAGGGTAATATTGATACTTTGCAGTCACGTGACAACAAATACGGTTAGTGCATCCAATCGCACAACAACTATCTGACATGTCGTGTACACCTCAAAACACCAACTTTTGTATATTAAAACTGGCAACGTCCTGGCAAGATCCTTGATTAGTTTACAGGTTTTCGTTGCTAGAGAATGACGTTCTTGCCCGCCAGCCAGTACAACTGACGTCACGTGCAAAGTATCAATACAGTCATTATCACCCTACTGTCACGCTGTCTGGGTTTGTTTAGTATCCCTTACGAAATAAATGAATGCATATAAGTTGTTCATAAATTACATAGTATGTAATTGGTGCTTCCAGTTTAAAAAACACTTTTCTGCTTGCCGTAGGGAGACCGCGGTGAGTCTGGCAACCCTGGTCCTCCTGGCGCCCCTGGTGCTCCCGGAGCTCCTGGTCCCATGGGTCCATCCGGAAAGAATGGTGATCGTGGAGAGGCTGTACGTTTTTATATCCCAGAATTTACCAGAATTATTTTATTTTTTAAAAATGAATAAATACACGTAATGCATCCATACCAAAATTACAGGTTTTATTATTATTTCGAATGATTTTATTTCATTCTCATTTTAAATTTAGTTACAGTTTTAGTACTTTTGGTTAATTTGAGTTATTTTAGTACTTTAACTTAATCTGAATGGAAATTAGATATTTTATCATAGGTCAAGTAATGAAAATGTTTTTATGGTTTTAGTTTTAGCTAAAGATTATAACGCCGCACTGTAACACTAAAAACTTTTTATGACATATTGATATATTATCCTGAATTATCTCATGCTATGATTGTGGATGTTCAACATTGTTTGTTTTTTCTCTCTCTTTCTCTTCCTTCCAGGGTCCTGCTGGTTCTGCTGGTCCGTCCGGTCCTGCTGGTGCTCGTGGTGGCCTGGTACGAATTTCTCATTTGTTTTTTAGTTATTCATCTTGTAGTTATTCATCTTGTAGTCTGATCATTGTCATCTCTCTTCATGCAGGGTCCAGCTGGTCCACGTGGAGACAAGGGTGAGGCTGGCGAGGCTGGAGATAGAGGCATGAAGGGACACCGTGGCTTCTCTGGAATGGCTGGAGTTCCTGGACCTCCTGTAAGTGAGCATAATGTCACAGTTACACACTGAATCTGAACCGCTGAATCCACTTGAAGTGAAACTGACCCTTTCTGAACGTTTTTAGGGATCTCCTGGTGACCAAGGACCTGCCGGACCCTCTGGCCCTGCTGGACCTCGTGTAAGTAGCACATCACATATAATGGGTTTTATATGACCTCACTTAAATAATAGTCAAAAATTTTATTTTTATAATGCTTTATACCAGGGGTGCCCAATCCTGCTCCTGCCGATCGACTGTCCTGCACAGTTCATCTCAAACCCTAATCAAACACACCTGAAGCAACCAATTAAGGTCTTCAGGATCACTTGAAAATTAAAGACAGGTGTGTTTGATTAGGATTCGAGATGAACTGTGCAGGGGTGCGTTTCCCGAAAGCATCGTTGGCCAACTATGGTCGCAAGTTCATCGCAATGTCCATTGAACTCTATTGGTAACGAGGGAACTTGCGACCATAGTTGGCTAACGATGCTTTCGGGAAACGCACCCCAGGACAGTTGATCGGCAGGAGCAGGATTGGGCTTTATACAATAGAAAATTCAGCAATTATGAAATTACTTTAATTTCCAGGCTCTACAGAAGACATTATTGTCAGTTTTTATCCAGTTCAATTCAGTTCCAGTTTTGTTCTACATATTTCTAAATATTAAAGACAAAAGTGACATTGACGGTAGTAGAGAAAAAAAAAACCATTTACTTTCTTTGGTTTATACTACATGATATAAAGGAATAGTTCACAGAAAAATAAACATTCTGTTATTGTTTATTTACTTTCATGTAGTTACAATCTCATATGACTTACCTTCTTATGTTGAAGACTAAATTAGATGTTTGGCAGATTCAGGGTTGCCATATCCCAAAACAAACAGTTTAAAAGTAGCTTGATTCTGCGGGAAAACCGCAAACTTGGCAACCCTGGGCAGAATGTCCATGCTGCTCTTTTCCATACGACAATAGCAGTTGACAGGCTGAATCTTCTGATAGTTTGGTGTGTTTTGCTCTGAAAACATTGCTCTGAAATGAGAAATCACAGGACAAGCTTCTGCATGCAAACATTGTAATATTCCGAACGGTTTCGTCTACTCAATAGGGATCTTCTGGTTCCAATGGATCTCCTGGTAAGGATGGCATGAATGGTATTCCTGGACCCGTTGGACCCCCTGGACCCCGTGGTCGCTCTGGAGAAATGGGACCCGCTGTAAGTCTGAAATCAACACAATTTTACTGCTAAATTATCTCTTTCAAGCTTTTTTTGTGGTCTCTGTTTTAGCGTGGACTTCAACAGATCTAAATAACATCCAATTGGATGTACTCATGTGATATTTTCTCTCTTAACTAGGGTGCTCCTGGTACTCCTGGACCTCCTGGTCCTCCTGGACCTGCTGGCATCGGTGAGCCCTTCCTTCCCATGCCACAGGGCGAGAAGGGTCCAGATCCACTGCGTGGAGGCTACAGAGCTGATGATGCTGGCGTTCGTGACCGCGATGCTGAGGTGGACACCACCCTGAAATCTCTGAGCCAGAAGATTGAGAACATCCGTAGCCCCGAAGGAACCCAGGCCAACCCTGCCCGCATGTGCCGTGACCTGAGGATGTGCCACCCTGAATGGAAGAGCGGTAAGCATGGACTCGATTTAAGGCAGTAGATCAAATTCAGATGTATTGAAATGATTGTGCATTTCGAAGCTCTGAAATTCACTTAAATCTGTTTTTCCTGCAAGGATCTTACTGGGTGGACCCCAACCAGGGCTCTCCTCTGGACGCCATCAAGGTCTTCTGCAACATGGAGACTGGCGAGACCTGCGTCAGCCCATCTCAGACCACCATCCCCATGAAGAACTGGTACACTAGCAAGAACATCAGAGAGAAGAAGCATGTTTGGTTCGGAGAGTCCATGCCTAATGGCTTCCAGGTACGTCAAGACCTTATACCAGAAACTAAAAAAAATTATTTAGCTGATCATTAATAAAAAGCATACGTTGTTTAAAATATATTTTATATTTCAAATACAAAACAGTGAATGAAAAAATAAAGAGTTTAAAATTTTTTCTTTACTTACAAATTTAATTAATGGTCTTGATATACTGCAGAATTGAAAGTATTTCTTTCATTTTATAAAATATATTACATTTTACATTAAAAATACATTTTAAAAGATGTTTATGTGCGCATATATACATAACAGATTATTATGTTCTTTCGGATCAAAGGTCTGAAACCTGTTCCAGCAAACCATAAATACAACAAAATAAACAAATAAATAGTTTTAGGATTTTTAATGGAAAGTTTTGTGAATTTTATTAAAATCTTGAGTAGTTACAAATTTGATCATTTGCTCAAATAGTGCAGAATTTTAAATATTTTATTGTATTACTTCAAATTAAAGAAATATGTCAGATTCTGCACTATTTCTAAGACATGAATCATAATCACATTTTTGACTAAGATTTTCTAGCTTCCACTCAAGCTCAAGATGCTCTCTAGAACCAAACAGAAGCATATTCATTAGTTGTCTCAGAATACATCATGGTCTTCGCTGATGAATACAGGAAGTAATGTGGTGTCCTCTATGTAGTTCCAGTATGGCAGCGATGGCTCTGATCCAGAGGATGTTAACATCCAGCTGACCTTCATGCGCCTGATGTCCAACGAGGCTTCTCAGAACATCTCCTACCACTGCAAGAACAGCATCGCCTACATGGACGAGGCCACGGGCAACCTGAAGAAGGCTCTGCTCCTGCAGGGCTCCAACGACATCGAGATCAGAGCCGAGGGCAACAGCCGCTTTACATACAGAGTCAGCGAGGATGGCTGCACGGTGAGCACACCACCATCTCTGCCATTGCTTTTTCTTTTGTCCCCATATTTGTGTTCCTTTGCTTCCTCATAATGTTACTCAAACAGAACACTAAAGATATGACGTGGTTTTGTAGTCCAGCCTATAAGTTCGCATCACCCTGGTTCCCTCGACAAAAAGCCAATAGGATTATTGCAGAAAATAACGTTTTGCTCATCATGATAAACACAATCAGAAGTAAAAAGCTAAATGTAGGCTATAAATGAACTGCACCACAGTTAAGATTTCGACAACTCTCAGTCTTTTTAAAAAAATAAAAAAAAACATTTTCTCTGAACGTTTGAGTTAGTTTGCAAGCGTGTGTGATTATAAACACAATGAGGCTGTGAAAGCACCTTGTGAGTCGATGAGTTTATGTGTTCGGCTGATGATGTTTAATGTCTACTTGTTAGACAAGTAAAAGAATTGTGCTTGTGAAAAGAAAAGAGCTTGTGTTCACCACAGACCTTATTTCAGGCATTTAACCAAAAACCCATTGACTTCAGGACGATTGCGTGCTAAACTACACACATACGTCATCCCTGCAGCATTCTATTAATCTTATCATAATTAATTTGTCCTTTTTTGTTTGTTTTCCACAGTCACACACTGGCACATGGGGCAAGACAGTCATTGACTATAAGACAACGAAAACATCTCGTCTGCCAATCATTGATATCGCTCCTATGGACATTGGTGCTCCCGATCAGGAATTCGGTGTAGAAGTTGGCCCAGTCTGCTTCTTGTAAAAAGAAAAATCTGGACATGACTTTGCTGTTTTTTTTCTAGCAGTCATCTTCAAATCTTTTCCTGTTCATTAAAAAAAAAAAGCCTGAACTCTAATTCGGCTGCAATCGGTCCATGTGCTTAAACCTGAATCCTTGAAGACGGTGCTTGTTGTGATTCCCATCTTGAGAAACATTCTTAAAAACAAAATCGAGGACCGCTACATTAGCCCTGTATCACCATCATGGACACTTCATGAGAATCCTTTGCGTCAGCTGACAACAAGAAAATAATATATACTTGTAAAACGCCCCGCCCCCTGGAGTCCACAGGAAAACTACCACCTGGTGACTTTTTTTGACCACTGCAAAAGGACAATGAAAAACAAGCAAATGCTAATGTACCATTCTCTGGTGTTGAATAAATATGACAAACGACAGCCAAGTGTCTCGTTCCTTCTAACTGAAAGTAAAGCATCACACAGGGAACAGATTTAGGTCAATGGTATGACATCATCTTGATTTAACGGCTACCTCAGGACAAAAAAGTGCATGGAGATTTTGGGGGAAACGAGGGCAGTTTTTTTTATTCAACCGATTAGTAACAGGAATGAAAAGGTGCTACTTCCTCTCCAGGTCCTGTCTGTGGTGTGTTTGTATCTGAGAGAAAACAAACTCATTTTTATACTGTCACTTACACTTGCAGGGCCTTTTTGGTGCTAAATGTCAACAGAATGTCTTGATGTCAATGTGATGCAATTGCTCTTATCAAAGTGTCAGCGGATGAGGAGAATAAAACAGCAGGATAGGTCGGTTACTGTAGATTTGCACTTAATCTGATATGGGTTAAGTGGATGGACTGATTGCCAGTTCGTCTCATTTCCATTTCCCCTTCCTGAAGTTTCTAGAGAAGTCTTATTTTTGTCTGTACGTGCCGCTCCCCCCCGTTTCCGGATTGTATTTCTACTTTCAAAATGCAATGCACATCTTTTTTTCGATTTTATTTTTGTTTTAGTTTGTTTGATTTGTTTTCAGTGAAAGGTTTCTTTATAAAAACTTAAATGAGGCGGCAAAAAGAAAAGTGCACGGAAGAAATAAACCCTCCAATGGTTCCAACAAAGGATCTGTACTTATTTTGTACATGTATAGTATTTCAAGATGTTTTTAATTATTTTGGATGTTGAAATAAAGCATGTTTATGTGGTCAACTGGATGCTGGATATGTTATCTTCTTGCCATGGCCTCGGTGCCTTTCTCTAAGCATGAATTAAACAAACTACGATGCTTTCACTCAACTACCTTAATTTCTACTTTATTTCCAGGGGTTGTGCTTGGGTTGCATGTTGATAATGGGTAGGGAACTGTCATATTTCTGAAAAAAATTAAATGTTTTCCTGTTCATAGTTAAAAGTAAAAATGACCAAATTAATTGGCAATCAAAATATTATTGCATTTGTACGCCTCTCTTTTTAAACAAAAGTGCAGTAGTTCTTCAATGTAAATTTTTATACTCATGAGTGAGGCCCCTTCCCATTCTTTTCCATTACAGTCTGGCAAACAAATGTTGGGTACTATTGGCCCTTGTCAAACCAAAAATTCACTTTTCCACTCCTGCTCACCTACATCATAACTGAACTCAACACAAGATGTATCAAATATTTGAAACAGCGACACAACATGTTGTAAGTGTGATTCTCGCATCAATGTATAACTTTAAAGAGCTCATTTAAAAAGTTTTACATTTTAAGAAATAATTTGTGTTTTGTGAAGAGTCGTCTGATCCATCCTCGAGTAACAACGAGAGTAAATGAAGATGGCTATGTTCATTCTTACATCCAACTAGCCTGGAAATCCAGACCTAAATCTGAAAGATTAACGGTCTGGCATCGACGAATGAAAATCGGCCAGCTCGAGGGACGGCACCAAGCGTGCATTTGAAAATCTCACTGTATGCAACTGTGCTATTGGATAACACTACGACCAATCACAACAAGCCCCATACGCTTAGCTACCAGCGGGGGTAACTGGCATCGTCAACACCGTATCGGTACTTTAAGCACATTAATTTTTACAGACCACAGTTGAAGTGTTTACTGTATGTTAATTTCATTTCAGATTTTTATTTATTTATTTACTTTCTCCACATCAAACCACATTTTACACCGCATACAATAGTTGATATAAGAGTGAAAGAAATCTTAGTATACAGACCCATATTCCAAACAGAGACCATGTTCCCATTACATCGTTGATAGAATGGAAATAACTGATCCTGTATTGGTATCAGCACCAATACTTGAACTTTTTAACCAAATCAAATACATAGTAGGCAGTTCCCTTTCAAGGGAACTCACGTTGCGTCGAGATTGACGCTATGGGGAACGCTTTGCGTGATGATGTCTTGAAGCACATGTAAAATCAGTCCAATGGTGTGGTGGAACGTCAGATGCGGGTGACGTCACGAACCAGGAAGCTATAAAGCCTGCTCGAAAACAGAGAGCGTCAGCTTCTGTGTCTTCTCTCTGTGAAACTGTCCCGTTATTTGGTGTTGTTTGTCTTTATTTCTATCATATATATATATATATATATATATATATATATATATATATATATATATATATATAGTACTATGGCGAGCAAGCAGCAGTCCAGACAGTGTGTGCACCCCTGCATTTAACCGGTGGGGACACTCACGTTCTGTGTGTAGCATGTTTGGGTGAGGAGCATGCCCAGTCAGCACTCGAGGGTGCTGGCTGTCAGCATTGCGACGCACTTCCACTGCGTACGCTCCGATCCCGCCTGGGGTTCTTCCGTGAGGGCGCTCAGGCTCACATTCCCCAGGGCTCTGGTGCCGCTGCAGTCTTGGGGTTCGCAAATGGATCTATCAGAGGGGTTTGAGACGGGCCCAGCCTTATCTCAGCCTTCACCTGATAGATCTAGTGCCTCTTCTCGGGGTTTGGAAGCACGCATTGCAGTTCCTTCCGCCCCAATTGAGGCACCAATATTGCAACTATCCAGTTCTGAGGAGCCGGATTCGCCACCTCAGTCTCATGCATTTGAAGAGCTCTTAGAGGTTGTGACTAGAGCAGTCGAAAGACTAAGTATTGAGTGGCCAGCCGATAAGCAGGACGTTCGTTCGAAAAGCAAGCTCGACGAACGCTTCCTGCCATCTAGATCACAGCCTCAGCGCCGGAGCCTACCGTTTGAAACAGCGACACAACCGTTTTTTCCACACCGAGGTGATGAGATCGTGGGAGAAACCAGTTTCATATAGAGTATATAGTGCCCAGACATCTAATTATTCTGCTATATCGAACTATATAAAGATCAAGGTTATGGGGAGATGCCGAAGGTGGAGGAGACTCTCGCGAGCTATCTCTCTCCAGCAACGGCATCTTCCCTAAATGTTCCGGTGCTTCCCACTAAGCCCATCAGAGTAACATCTTCTCTGGTGGGCAAAGCTTATTCCGCCGCTAGTCAGGCTGCAGCGTGTTTACACACTATGCCCTTGCTGCAGGCTTACCAAGCGGAATTGTTGGGCAATTTAGATGAGGGCGGGGGTATTGATCCTGAGGTAGTGTGTGAACTACGTAGAGCCACAGATCTGTCTCTCAGGGCCACCAAGGAGACGGCTAAATCCTTCGGCCGTTCTATGGCAGCCCTGGTGGCTACTGAGAGGCATCTGTGGCTCAACCTCAGTAATATTAAGGAGAAAGAAAAGAACTTTCTTATGGATGCTCCTATCTCTACATCTGGTCTCTTCGGTAATGCTGTTAATACTGCTGTTGAGAAGTTCCAAGAAGCATCTATACAGGCAGCCGCCTTTCAAAAACTTCTTACCCGTCACTCTCATCATGAGGCTGCTGAGCGGGAGCAGCCTCAAACATCTAAAATGAGCTCTTCACATCGCGCCACTCAGAAGCAGAGCGTTTCCTCCCGTGCTCCCCCACAGAAATCACGGGGAAATCAACGGATCTGCGGACCATTATTATCGCCAAAAAGGCTGCGGGGAAAAAATTCTGACACCCGAGGGCTCAGGCCAGTGAGGGTAGTCCCCCCCCGAAACAGAGCGGTCAACACCTCCTTTTACGGTGCCCGTCTCCCTTCGGTGCCCTCGGTGGACCGTTCTGCCAACCCTGCCACCTCCGGTGCTTCAGGGCGGAGCAGTCTCCGGCGAGCACATATCTCAAGGATCACCCGGAAACGTAGTGGCCTCGGGATGCCCGCCCCCTCTGAGGAGGGTTTCAGAGCAGTCTGTTCAGTCGTTCCCTGCCGGTCCATCGTTACAGGGCGACGGACCGACTACTCAACAACAACAAAATCCAGAAACCAGTCTCGAGAGACTGGTACCTCTAGTAGAATTTTTGACAGCGTGGAAGCTACTGCCAAATCTTTCTCGTTGGGTCCTGCAGACTGTAGAAAAAGGGTTTCAAATACAGTTTGGGTCTCGTCCATCTCGGTTTATGGGGGTCCTACCCACAGTGGTGGACCCCGAGCAGGTTCTGGTTATGGAACAAGAAGTGAACACTCTGAGAAAGGGGCCATAGAATATGTACCTCCCTCCAACAGGGAAACCGGGTTTTACAGTTGGTACTTCATAGTTCCAAAAAAGGACGGGGGATTGCTTCCCATTCTGGATCTTCGAGTGCTAAACGAGTCAGTCATGCAACTCAAGTTCAAAATGTTAACTTTGAGACAGATCGTGCCACAGATCAGGTCAGAGGACTGGTTTGTCACGATAGATCTCAAGGACGCATATTTCCATATTTCCATCCATCCATGTCACAGGAAGTTCCTGAGGTTTGCTTTTGGGGGCAAAGCTTACCAATTATGAGTACTACCATTCGGCCTAGCTTTATCACCCCGCACTTTCACTCTGGCGCTGCACCTTCAGGGTATTCGCATCATGAACTACATCGCCGAAGGGTTGATTTTAGCCCAGTCGCATCAGATGGCGGTTCGGCATCGAGATGTCGTTCTCGCCCATATGAGATAGTTGGGGTTACAGTTAAACGCCAAAAAGAGTGTGCTTTCTCCACTTCAGAGGACCACTTTTCTAGGCGTGGTTTAGGACTCAGTGTCGATGCAGGCACGCCTGTCACCACCTCGTATAGAGTCCATTCTTGTAACTAGAGATGCACCGATTACAATTTTCTAGGGCGATTCCGATTTCCGATTTTTCATTGAGTTTGACCTGCCGATACCGATTTTAGCCGATTCCGATTAAATTTTTTTTAACCACTTTACAGCACACACAAATATTTATTTTCTATCTTTTCTTTAATAGAACATTTTGCATAGAACATAGAATTTTTTTTTAACAGATAATGTTAATAACTAATATAGAACTATATACATTACTCCTGGTGTGGGAAATTCACAGTGCAGTGTTATGGAAGAACCATTTCCTTCTTTTCACATTCAATATCAATTTCTTCTCTCATCTGCCACATGTCCAGCCAGGCTAAACTAGCACTCACTGTCAACGCTTGTACATGGCACAGAGAGGTAAGTTCTGGCAAGTGGAGCAAGTGCAGGGAAACGATTGGGAAACTGAATAATAAAAACAAGTTTAAATGGGTAAATTTTCTATAAATATTTTTGAGTCTTCATTTTCTTTTCTGACATAGCCTACTCCAGTTCTTGTTAAAACACACTAGACACAAATATGAAATCATATTTATTTTGTCCATCAAAAGTGTGCTTTCACTTTAATTGTGCGTGAGCAGCGCAGCAAAAATAGTCTCAGCGCCGAAACCCCCGCTCCTGCTTGACGCTCAGGCGTTGCTCCTGCTCCCGGTTGAATGCACTCATTGATTAACATGCACGCCGGAAAAAAATACGCGCCGCTCACGCTTGCGGTGTGAAACGGCTGTAATTCACGAGGTTTCCTACATGTGCGTTCTGTGTGCACGTGTGATGCTGATGCTGTGCAATGTTAATCATGCGGCGCCCGAGTGCATTTGACCGGCATATAATCGGCATATGTCAGACTGACCGGCCGGTCGCCGGTCATGGCCGATCACGTGAAAATCGGCCAATTCCAGCCACCAGCCGATCAATCGGTGCATCTCTACTTGTAACTGTGAAAAGTATAAAGCTAGGCCAGTCACTCACTGTCAAACAGTTTCAGAGACTGGTGGGCCTCATGGCAGCAGCTTCCAACATGATACCTTTTGGACTACTGCACATGAGGCCCCTACAGTGGTGGCTCAGGACCAGGGGGTTTTCCCCGAGGGGCAACCCATTTCGCAAAATCAGGGTCACGCGGCGCTGCTTACGTGCCCTGGTTATGTGGAAGAAACCCTGGTTCCTGTCCCAGGGCCCCATGCTGGGAGCTCCTTGTCGTCGCAAGCTGCTAACGACGGATGCTTCCCTCAAGGGCTGGAGAGCGATCTTAGAGGGTCGCTCAACTCAGGGTCTGTGGAAAGACCATCATCTCTCATGGCACATCAACCGCCTGAAGATGTTGGCTGTATTTTTGGTTCTCAAGCATTTTCTCACAGATCTCAGGGGACACCATGTTCTAGTACATACAGACAACACTTCGGTAGTCGCCTATATAAATCACCAAGGGGGTCTGCGCTCACGCCCGTTATGCAAACTGGCACGCCATATCCTCTTGTGGTTGTTGTACCTCAGAGCAGCTTACATCCCTGTGGCCCAGAATTTAGGAGCAGACATTCTGTCGAGACAGGGGCTGGCCCGGGGAATTGAGGCTCCACCCCGAGGTGGTGGAGCAGATTGGTGGATCTGTTTGCGTCTCGAGAGACGTCTCACTGTCCACTTTGGTTCTCCTTCACACATCCAGCTCCACTCGGACTGGACGCTATGGTACAGATGTGGCCGAGGCTACGTCTGTATGCTTTTCTCCCAATCGCTCTGCTCTCGGGAGTTCTGGAGAGAGTTCGCAGGGACCGGGTTCACCTACTTCTTGTAGCCCCACGCTGGCCGGGCAGAGTATGGTTCCCCGATCTCATGTCTCTCCTCGACGGGTCTCCTCTGGATCTACCCGTCAGGAGGGACCTTCTGTCCAAAGTGGAGGGCTCGATATTTCACCCTCGTCCAGAACTGTGGAACCTGTGAGCTTGGCCTCTGAGGGGGCCCAGCTCATAGGGTCAGGTCTCTCAACTGAGGTTGTAGAGACCATTCTACATTCCAGAGCTCCCTCCACGAGGAAACTTTATGCCCTGAAGTGGAGAGTATTCACTCCCTGGTGTAGTGACCATCGGTAGGACTCAGTTAACTGCCCAGTTGGTACAGTGCTGGAGTTCCTGCAGGAGCGGTTCACTGCAGGTCTAACCCCATCCACCTTAAAGGTTTATGTGGCGGCCATAGGTGCTTACCACATTCCTTTGGGTGGAATGTCTGTGGGGAAGGACCCTTTGGTATCTCGTTTCCTCCGTGGCACTGAGGCTGAGACCTGCAGCTCGTTCTACAGCTCTTCACTTGGGATTTGGCTATTGCTCTCCAAGGTCTTTCCCTGGCCCCTTTGGAGCCTATAGAGGAGGTTCCTGCTAAGTTTTTAACACTGAAAGCTCTTTTCCTCCTCGCTTTTTCTTCTCTTTAGAGAATAGGGGATTTACAAGCATTGTCGGTTGCTCCCTCATATTTGGATTTCGCACCTGGTATGATCAAAGCATATCTGCATCCTAGACCAGGTTATATCCCCAAGGTCCCCACTAATGTGGTCAGACCTATTATTCTGCATGCCTTCTGTCCTCCTCCCTTTCAGAATACGGACCAGGAAAGAAATAATTTGCACTTCCCAGTTCGGGCGTTAGATGCTTATAATAATAATAATAATAATAAGTTTTATTCGTATTGCACTTTACACGTGAAGGACACATCTCAAAGTGCTACAGGTGCACAGGTAAAAACACTAAACATAAAAACAGTCAAAACAGCAAGAAACAAAATTATATTAAGAAAATGCAATACAAAATAAGTGAGTCTTTAAATTATTTTTAAAAACCTCTATTGATTGTGGCGCCCTTAGGTGGTTGGGGAGGGTATTCCACAGTCGAGGCGCAGCCACCTGGAAGGCCCTATCTCCCATAGTGCGGAGTTTGGACTTGGGAACCTGGAGTTGGTGGCTGTCAGAGGAACGGAGATGTCGGGTTGTGTTTTGCCTATTAATGAGTTCTTGGAGGTACACTGGTGCGCTGCCGTAGACACACTGATTGATCAGGAGACAGATCTTATACTCAATCCTGAACCTAACAAGAAGCCAGTGAAGTTTATGGAGGATTGGAGTGATGTGCTCAGATTTACGCACCCTCATCAGGACCCTGGCAGCGCAGTTCTGAATGTACTGCAATCTCTGCATGCTCCTGCCAGGGATCCCGATGAGGAGTGCATTGCAGTAGTCGAGCCTGGAGGAGACAAAGGCATGAACCAGCTTCTCTGCATCGGAAAGGGAGAGGGAGGGGGCGGAGTTTAGAGATGTTCCAGAGGTGAAAGAATGCAGTCTTACAGATAGATTGGATGTGGGTGTTAAATGATAGGTGTGGGTCAAATCGAACCCCCAGGTTTGTTATAGAGGATGTGAGAGAAATGCCATGGCCAGCAAATGAATAAACGGTCAGAGGGGAGGATCGGAGTTGGTGTGGGGTCCCAATGAGGAGACCTTCAGTTTTGGAGCTGTTTAGCTGAAGGAAGTTGTCAGTCATCCATGCCCTTGTCTCCTCCAGGCAGGCAGTTAGAGTGGGGAGTGATGATGTGGGGGATGTGGGGTCCAACCTGACATAGAGCTGAGTATCATCGGCATAGCAGTGGAAAGCAACTCCATGCCTGCTGATGATGTGGCCCAGGGGGAGCATATAAATGGAGAAAAGGGTGGGGCCAAGGACCGAACCCTGAGGCACTCCACATGTGACTGTGTGGGGCCTCGACCTGGCTCCCCCCAGGGCCACATACTCAACTCTATCAGTCAGGTAGGACTGAAACCACTGAAATGCTGTGTGTGAAATGCCGATGAAGTGTTGCAAACGGTGAAGGAGTATGGCGTGGTCAACAGTGTCGAAGGCGGCTGAGAGGTCCAAGAGCAGGAGGAGGGATGGAGAGCCCTGATCAGCAGCCACAAGCAGATCGTTTGTGACCCTGACCAGGGCTGTCTCTGTACTATGGGTGGAGCGGAAACCAGACTGGAATTTTTCATAGAGACTGTGTGAGTGAAGGTGGTTGTGGATTTGGGTGACAATGACTTTTTCAATGACTTTGGAGAGAAATGGGAGGTTAGAAATAGGCCGGTAATTTGATAAAACATCAGGATCGAGGGAGGGTTTCTTAAGCCGAGGGTTGATAGGTGCAGTTTTCAGAGAAATTGGAAGATGGCCAGATTGCAGGGAAGAGTTTATAATGGTGGTGATGAGAGGGCTTAAGAAAGTCATATTTGATTTGATCAGAACAGTGGGAAGGGGGTCCAGTGAACACGTTGAGGGTCTCATGCTGTGTATGAGAGTCTCAACCTGTCTGTGTGGGGAGAATGAAATGAGAGAAAGTTGGTGTTGAGGTTGGGGGGATGGATGGAATGACATTGCTGGGTGTTAGGTTAGAACGGATGGTAGTTATTTTTGTGGTGAAAGAATCAAGGAATTTATTGCACTGGTCGTCTGTACTGTTATTTTGCCTCAGGATTGGTGGACTGAGAAGATGATTTATTGTTTTAAAGAGCTGTTTTGAATTTCCTGGATTATTGTTAATGATGTTGGAATAGTATTGTGACCGTGCCTGACTGAGTAATTTGGAATATGATCTTTGGTGCTCTCTATAAGCAGTTTTATGGACAGTCAGCCCAGAGGCAACGTAGCGCCTCTCAAGGACCCTCCCAGCCGCCTTCTGTCTACGCAGCGCACCAGTGTACCACGGGGCAGAGCGTGTAAACGTTACAGTCCGTGTCTTGAGGGGCGCATGGGCATCAAGTATCTCTTGCAGTCCGGTATTGTAATGATCGTCAAGTGCGTCAGGAGAAGAGTGATGAGCGGATATGGCCAGGTTTTGTAGGTCGTAAGACAGGTGTTCAGGGTTAATGTCTTTTGTTTTGCGAAAGCAGATTTTGTGTTTAGGCTTACTGAGTGAGGTCAGGAATGAAAAGTCTAATGATATGGCATTATGATCAGATATGCCTAAATCATGTACATGAACATTGTTAACAGGAAAATTTGTTATAATGAGGTCAAGTGTGTGCCCTTTTGTATGGGTAGGGACTGTCACGAGTTGTCTGAGATTGAGTGTATCAAGAAGTTGTAATAATTCTGTAGTATATTAGCTAGTGGGAGAATTAACATGGATATTAAAGTCTCCAAGAATTGCCACATTGTTTGATGTGGTGCACACTGACAAGAGTAGCTCAGTTAATTCTGAAATGAAATGTGGGTATGGTTTAGGTGGCCGGTATATGAGGATGGTTGTAAGTGGGATGGGTTTTTCACACGTAAAAGCCAAGCATTCAAATGATGACAGCTTTGGCAATGTCACAGAGGACAGGTGCAGATCAGAGCAATGAATAACCGCCAAACCCCCTCCACGTCCATTTCCCCTGGCTTTTTCCAGATATGAATAGCCAGGGGGGCACGCTTCATTAAGTGCAGAAAACACTTCTGATTTGTGCCAGGTCTCAGTGAGGCACATAAAATCAAGCTTCTGATCAAATATATAGTTGTGGATAAAGGATGCCTTGTTGGTAAGTGATTGACAGTTTAACAGTTCCATTTTAATCATTGAAGATGGAGTCCACTTTACCAGAGAGTGCAGCACAGTATGGTCCACTCCGCATTTCCCCGGGCACGCAGTGCGTGGTTCCTCCAGCAGGGGGCCTGGTTGTGGTCGGTTGTAGCTTTTTAGACCTGAACCATGAGCGCTCTGATGACGCATTCGATGACGCCGTTGGTGTGCGCCGCTGGCAGCTGTCCACAGGCTTGGAATAGAGCTCTCGGTCCTGCTCTCGGAGTAAACAAAACGCCGCCGCGACCCCCTGTGAACGTAGCGGGGTCGGCGAAGAATGCCCAATTGCTTGAGAGCAAAGATGTTTGATGGGGCGAGGCGAGTGTTAAGTTCCAAGAGTTGGTTCGGCAGGTACCGGAGCATGGTAGATGGAAGAGTCGCTGTGATGCTACAGTTAGCAGCTGTCCATGAATCCGGCAAACGTGGATGAATGATGACCATGCACACCAGGACAAGTGGCAGTGCCCGTAGTAACCCAGGGGACAAGTGTGGCATACGTTGGAGGTGAGGGGAGCCCATGCGGACAGTAGAAGATTTGGTTTCAGGACAGTATCTGATGGTAGCAGCCGGTTAGCCTAGCCACGGACCAATGCAGCTCGATATACGAGAAGGCTTCAGCCAGCTACTATATTATGACTGTCCGAGGGTTTACACCATCAATATGTTCGATTTACTGAAACCAGTCCGACTGACAAGATCCCCAGCTATATCCCAAGGCGATGAACAGCTTCAGATCGTTCACCACTCCAGCAGTAAGGGCAGCTCCAGGTAAGAAGTGTCCGAGCCTAGATGTTTTAATATCCAAACAAAGCTGGACAGAGGGCTCAATATCTGTTATCAGTAGAACAGATACACAGAATAATCATAGCAGTTTTAGCAGGCTGAGAAGCGGCGAACATACGACGCCAGCGTCCTCTCCAGCCTCTCAGAGTACATTATTACTGGACAGTAAGAAATGTTACTTATGTCCCTTATGTCCACAGAGCTGCCCTGTGGCGTAAAACCGATCAACTGTTTGTGTGTTTTGGGTCCCCAAATAAGGGGTCCCCTGCATCTAAGCAAAGAATGAGCAAGTGGGTGGTTGGGGCCATTTCACTTGCTTATGTGGCTGTCCGGTCCCACTCTACAAGGAGTATGGTGGCCTCCAAGGCCCTTATATCAGGAGTTTCCCTATAGGACGTTTGTGATGCGGCAGGCTGGTCCTCACCGCATACCTTTGTCAGATTTTACTCTCTGGACTTGGACTCTACACCAGGGTCTCAGGTTTTGTCATCTGTTACGACCCTGCGCTTTTTTTCCTCGCCTGCTGGTGGTGTTATGATTCAGGAGAGTGTGGGAGATTGTACACACCTGACACCGGTTCACTACTTGATTGTGGAGAGGATAAAACCTTGGCCTCCACCACTCTTCTTCACTTCGTCCAGGGGATTGACACCCTCTGGAGAAGTCACTTTTGGCGTGCCTTTATTTATTTACAACCCATACCAACCTTTTCTCTTCCCCATTTGGATTATGATTTTTCCCCTTTGATTTTGAACCCTAGACTTTGTTATATTAATTTATCTGTATTTTGAAGAGTAATAAAAACTTGCAAGTCATTCAGTGTATTTGTATCCTTTATGTACGGTCGAAACGAGCTGGCCGTAACATAAATTGGGGGCTCGTCCGGGATCCTATCGGGGTAGGAAACGTTGGTAAGTATGGGTTGTATGTGTGTATGTTTTTGTGAATGATTACCTTTTATAAATGAGAACTCTGGTTAGTTAGAGTGTTTCCAGCTGGATTGTGAATGCAATCCTTCCGACGGAGCACGTTTGTTGTTTTGTTTTGTTATTTTGCCTTTATTGTTTTTGGAGGTTATCCTGGGTGGAGATTCACTCTCTGTAGGGGGTACGCTTCCGGACCTTCAGTCTGACTGATTGTCGCGGAGTTTAGCGTTTAATGCCGCCCCGAGCCCGGTACATCTCTGAAGACCAGGTAGGATTTAGTTAGTGTTTTCTGAGTTAGGAGCTGGAGTTTTCTCATATTGTAAACGGTAAATCCATTCAACAAAAATAAGTAAAGGTAAATCATTGCGTTTGTATGTATAGTGCGGTTTATTCTCGCGCTTATACTGTGTTTTGACTTGTGGGAAGTCTTCGGAAGTTTTTGTGAATGAGCATAGGTTGCGTAATATGGTGACGTAGTTCCTTTTTGAAGTAGTGGTTTATGGGAGTTGTATTTCGTGTAAACAGCGTCTCACGTGTGTCAGCTAAATTAGTAGTTTCGTTTGTGTTATTGTGCGTATACATATACGAACAAAATGTCTTCGGTGGTCGAAGATTTCTTTGCTTGTCCGTCAGAAGTTTTGCTTGAGAGTTGTACAAAGGAGCAGTTAGTGCAAATCGCCGAACGCTTCAGTGTCGATCTTACTTCTCAAGAAAAGAGGCTGAAGGAAACTATCGTGACTACTTTGAAGCGATCACTTGTTGATAGAGGAGTTATAGAGGTAAGCACTGAGTTAACTACTCCTAGTGAATCGTTTGTGTCTACTCCTGCTGATGTTTATAGTGAAAGTGAGACAAAATTTCCAGAATTGTCTTTGCAAGAGAAGCAATTGTGTTTAGATGCCGCGAAAATTCGTGCTGAACGTGATGATCGCGCTATGAAAGAGCGAGCGGTAGAAAGAGATCAGTTAGCTGTGCGAAGACTGGAGCTTGAGTTAGAGAGGGAACGAGAAGAGAGAGCGTTTCAGAAGGATCGAGAAGAGAGAGCGTTTCAGATAAAAAGGTTGGAGTTAGAATTAGCAGCAAAGACAGCTGAAGTTTCACAAGCGAACGTGCCACCTGTTCTACAACTGCGTGCGAATGCAGGTGAACCTGTGTTTGACGTTCACAGAAATATGAGATTAGTGCCGCCATTTTCTGAAAAAGAAGTGGACAAATATTTCTATCACTTTGAACGTGTTGCTTTATCCATGAAATGGCCGAAAAGCTTTTGGACTTTGTTGTTACAATGTGTGTTCACAGGTAAAGCTCAGGAAGTTTATTCTGCACTCTCACTGGAACAGAGTGGTGAGTATGATGTGGTGAAATCTGCTGTGTTACATGCATATGAACTCGTGCCTGAGGCATATCGTCAAAAATGTAGGAGTTTGAGTAAAGTTAATGAATGTACTCATGTTGAATTTGCAAGAGAAAAAGAGAACTTATTTGATCGTTGGTGCACTTCAATGAAAGTTACAACTAAAGAGCAGTTAAGAGAATTAGTGCTCTTAGAGGAGTTTAAACATTGTGTTCCTCATGCTGTAGCTACGCATCTCACTGAACACAAGGTGAATACACTTTCTGAAGCGGCTATCATGGCTGATGAATTTGTGTTAACCCATTGTGGGTCATTTAGTTCAGTCGGTTTTAAAACCAACGATATGAGTAAGTCTAAGTTTTGCTTTCAACCTAAGACGAAGTCTCCTGTGATGAGTAGGAATATTAAGGCGACAGTTGCTGAACATGTTAGTAAACCTGTACTCTCACGAGACATGGTTTGCTTTTATTGTAAAAAGCTTGGTCATAAAATATCTGACTGTCTTATTCTCAAGAAGAAAGAGAGATTGTCGAAACCTGTTGCTTTAGTTTCTACTTCACCATTCACTGTTGATACTCGTGATAAGAAAGATTGTCATTTATCTGGTGCTAGTGATAAATCTGTTGATCAGTGTATAACTACTTCTGTTGATTATACACCTTTTATCACTGAGGGAAATGTGTCATTGCCTGGTTCAAACGAAACGGAGCCAGTACGTCTTCTTCGAGATACAGGAGCCGCGCAGTCGTTTCTTCTAGAAGGAATTTTGCCTTTAACTTCTGAAACTGTTACTGGAACTCATGTATTGGTGCGAGGTTTTGAGATGGGGTTTGTTGAAGTGCCTTTGCATCAAATCCATCTTTCCTCTGCCATTGTATCTGGGGATGTAGTAGTTGGTGTTCGTTCTGCACTTCCAGTCCCTGGGATTACATTTATTCTGGGAAATGATTTAGCTGGTGGGAATGTTTGGGGACGGAGTGATGTGGCAGCTCCGCCCATAATAGCATCTATACCGAGGAAATCCGATGTTAATAATTGTAGAGAATTTCCTGATTTGTTTCCAGCTTGTGCAGTTACTCGATCAATGGCTTAACCCCTGTCTGAAAACCAAGTTGAAGTTCCACTGCATGACACTTTCTTTTACACTGTTAATACAGGTAAGCCAGGATCTGATGTGTCTAAATGTCTTGAGCAAAGAGACCTGAAGTCCTGCTCTTCATTGTCTTTTGACCAGAAAGATTCAACAGTGCTGCAAAGTGAATCTGCTGATACATCTGAGGTTCTATCTACTCCTGAGAAAACCAATGTTGATCTCTCTGATGTTGATGACTGTTCTCTAACTTCTTTGTTACAGATCTCTCGAGAGGATTTAATTAGAGCTCAACAGAGTGATGACACTCTTAAACCTTTATTTTCTGCAGCAGGGTCTAAGAAGTGTTCTGATCCTCTGTCCTCTTCATACTTTCTTGAAGATGGTCTGCTTTGTCGGACAGTGGTCCTGCATAAAGATGTTTCTCTGGAACCTAAAACTCAGATTGTGCTTCCTTTCACAGTGAGAGACTCTGTGTTGCATTTGGCTCATCAAGGACTTGCTGGTCATACCGGAGTTCGTAAAACGTACGATCGTGTCTTGCGACAGTTCTATTGGCCTAAGGTAAAACGAGATGTGGCAAAACATGTTCGATCTTGTCATACATGCCAGATCACCGGTAAGCCAAATCAAAAAGTGCCTGTTGCTCCGTTGCAGCCTATTTCTGTCGTCTCCACTCCTTTCGAGCATTTGATAGTTGACTGTGTTGGTCCTTTGCCCCGGTCTAAGACTGGTCACCAATATCTTTTAACTGTTATGTGCCAGACTACTTGTTATCCTGCTGCTTATCCGCTAAGGTCCATCACTACTAAATCTGTCTTGAAGGCCCTCACTAATTTCATGTCGACCTTTGGAATTCCCAAAGTTATTCAATCTGATCAGGGTTCGAACTTCATGTCAAAACAGTTCTCAAAAGCCCTGTGTCAGCTTCGAGTAAACCACAATATTTCTAGTGCCTATCATCCGCAGAGTCAAGGAGTTCTTGAGAGGTTTCACCAAACCCTGAAGTCCCTTTTGAGGTCATATTGTGTGGAACTCGATGCGGATTGGGAAGAAGGTCTGCCATGGATGTTATTAGCGATACGTGAGGTAATCCAAGAAAGTCTTGGGTTTAGCCCAAATGAATTAGTGTTCGGACATGTAGTGCGAGGACCTACGGCTGTGTTAGCTGATGAGTGGCGAATGTCTAAACCTTCTGAAAACATTTCAGATTATGTGAGTGGATTCCGGCGTAGATTGTATGAGGCACGAGCTCTCGCTAAAAAGAAGTTGAGTAAATCTCAAATAAAAATGCAACAACATTTTGACAGAAAAGCTAAGCTGAGAGAGTTTCAGGTGGGTGATCAAGTATTGGCTTTGCTGCCTCTACCTGCCAACCCATTTCAGGCTAAATTTACAGGCCCCTACAGTGTAGCTAAACGTCTTTCCGATAATAATTATCTGTTGAATACTCCTGACCGGAGGAAAAAAGTACAAGTCTGTCACAGTAACTTGTTGAAATTGTATATAGCTCCTGTTCGTTCTGTTACTGTTAATGTGGTCAACTCTTGTGACTCTTTTTCAGAATCATCTCCTCTCTTTCGCAGCACGAGTAGGGATTCTTTAGAGAATGCTGATGAGGATGAGAGTTTTCTTTCTCGAGAAAAAGTCGACGGGCGACTTAAAAACTCTGAGATTCTTCTTAACCTGTCCTCTCATCTTTCTTATTTGACAGAGAAAGAGAGGAGTGATGTCACTGATGTCATTTCCCTCTCTTTTTCTTGACGTTCCCGGTCGCACTTCTGTCATCGAATATGATATCGACGTAGGAACCTCGAGTCCAGTTAAGCAGAACGCCTATCGAGTCAATCCTTTTAAAAGAGATTTGCTGAAACAAGAGGTGAACTACCTGCTTGCTTATAATCTGGCTGAATCTAGTTTCAGTTCGTGGAGTTCCCCTTGTGTTTTAGTAAATAAACCTGATGGCTCATATCGATTCTGCACAGATTATCGAAAACTTAACTCTGTGACAAAGCCGGACTGTTTTCCTTTACCTCGAGTTGATGACTGCGTCGATCATGTTGGCTCTGCCCGTTACGTCAGTAAATTCGACCTCTTAAAGGGGTATTGGCAGGTGCCTTTGACTAGTCGCGCAAAGGAATTATCTGCCTTCGTTACGCCTGATGCTTTCCTTCAGTATACGGTGATGCCTTTCGGAGTTCGAAATGCACCCGCGACGTTCCAGCGACTCGTAAACCGTATACTGTATGGAATGTCAGGATGTGAGGCATATCTTGATGACGTCGTGCTGTATAGTTCCTCCTGGTTTGAGCATCTTAACCAGATTAAAGAACTCTTTTCTCGTTTAGCAAAGGCTAATCTTACCGTTAATCTCGCCAAATCTGAGTTCGCGAAGGCAACCGTTACCTATTTGGGTAAGGTAGTGGGAAATGGTTGTGTAAAGCCCATTGAGACTAAGGTTGAAGCCATTTGTAACTTTCCAGCTCCCACCACTCGTCGTGAATTGCGCCGATTTCTCGGCATGGTGGGATATTATCGGAGCTTTTGCGAGAATTTTGCCAGTGTAGTCTCACCTCTCACCGATTTATTGAGTCCGAAAATGCCTTTTTGGTGGTCTGAGACATGTCAGCAGGCTTTTGAAAATTGTAAAGCTTTGCTGGCATGTGCCCCTGTTTTGACAGCTCCAAATTTTGAAAAGTCTTTTAGTCTTGCAATTGATGCGAGTGCTTGCGGTGCGGGCGCTGTTCTCTTGCAGGAGGATTCGAACCAGGTTCAACATCCTGTAAGTTACTTTTCAAAGAAATTAAATCGGCATCAACAGGTTTATTCCACTATTGAGAAGGAAGCTCTTGCCCTAGTGTTGGCTGTACAGCATTTCGAGGTATATCTAGGGTCAATTGCTGCACCGATTATCATCTATACGGACCATAACCCTTTGGGTTTTTTTTAATCAGATGAGAAATCGAAATCAACGACTTATGCGATGTCTCATTTTACAACCTTTCCATTTGGAAATCAAACACATTAGAGGAAAAGATAATGTTATAGCTGACACCCTTTCTAGAGCGTAAAATCGTGATCTCTGCGTTGCCTGTTCTTCTCTTTCTTTGCATCTCTAGGGCCCAGAGGTGTTGAAGAATGAAGAGGAGTAGAAGACGTTTCTTTGGATCACTAGAACTTTTTATTGTGTCCATTTTGGGTGGTGATTGACTGTCTTTCCTTTGGTTTTTAGATTCGTTGCCGAATCTTTTTGAGGAGGGAGGTGTTACGACCCTGCGCTTTTTTTCCTCGCCTGCTGGTGGTGTTATGATTCAGGAGAGTGTGGGAGATTGTACACACCTGACACCGGTTCACTACTTGATTGTGGAGAGGATAAAACCTTGGCCTCCACCACTCTTCTTCACTTCGTCCAGGGGATTGACACCCTCTGGAGAAGTCACTTTTGGCGTGCCTTTATTTATTTACAACCCATACCAACCTTTTCTCTTCCCCATTTGGATTATGATTTTTCCCCTTTGATTTTGAACCCTAGACTTTGTTATATTAATTTATCTGTATTTTGAAGAGTAATAAAAACTTGCAAGTCATTCAGTGTATTTGTATCCTTTATGTACGGTCGAAACGAGCTGGCCGTAACACATCCTAGTGCTGCTCACTCGATTTCACACAGGACAGACATTTGTAGCTATGGTGGCGTTGGTATAGACATTCCCCATAGCGTCAATCTCGATGCAACGCGAGTTCCCTTGAAAGGGAACGCCTCGGTTACGACTATGAAGTAGTCAAGTAGTCTCTTCCCTGAAGAGGGAACGAGCATTGCGTCACCTTGCCATATCTCCTTTATGCCTGTCAGCGACTACTTCAGACTGTACGAAGCTGACGCTCTCTGTTTTCGAGCAGGCTTTATAGCTTCCTGGTTCATGACGTCACCCGCATCTGACGTTTCGCCACACCATTGGACTGATTTTACATGTGCTTCAAGACATCATCGTAAAATCTCGACGCAACGCGAGTTCCCTTGAAAGGGAACTGCCTATGTATTTGATTTGGTTAAACAGTTCAAGTATTGGTGCTGATACCAATACAGGATCAGTTATTTCCATTCTATCAACCATGTAATGGGAACATGGTCTCTGTTTGGAGTATGGGTCTGTATACTAAGATTTCTCGCATCACACACATGACCAGCGTCGGCCAATAGTGAGCCTACGTGGTGACGTGCAACACAGACGCGCTGCTCTAAAACACTACGTGAACTAACTCGAGGCACAGAGAGAAGGAAATGAATAGTGGAATAAAGTCGTTATTTTTGTTTTGGTTTTGCGCACAAAAAGTATTCTCGTTGCTTGATAAACTTAAGATTAAGCCACTGGAGTCACTTGGACTTTTTTAATGATCTCTTTAATACCTTTTCTGGGCCAGCAAGTTTTTTAAATCCTTAGAAGCCTATGGAGAAGTGATCCAGCTCTCAGATTTAATCAAAAATATCTTAATTTGTGTTCCGAAGATGAACGAAGGTCTTACGGGGTTGGAACCATAGACATCATATATAAACGCTAGATGTCTTGTGCGCGCTGCTGGCCAATGGAGGTCGACGTCCGCACGTGGCGGCCATCTTGCCACAGTGTGCTCGCTCACTCGTTTAATGGTGCATGTACTTTTAAATAACCATAACTTGCTCAATTTTCTACCGATTTTCAAACGGTTTGGTTTGTTATAAACGTCAGAGATGTAGTTATGACACTGCATACATACACTGCATACATATGAATAATTATAACATACATGTTAAAGCATTCTGAATTATAGCCACGTTAATAACGTTTGTAAGAAACCAAACCGTTTGTAAATCCGTCAAGATTTCAGCGAGATAAGAGGATTTGTGTGCATGCTGATCACTCACCTTAATTCACAGCTTCACTGTGACAAGATGGCCGAACGGTGATGCCGGAAGTGACTGCGCCATAAGACATCTAGCGTTTATATGATATCTATGTTTGGAACAACATGAGTGTGAGTAATTACTGACAGAATTTTCAGTTTCTCTGGCGCATGAGGTCTATATAAACGGCTGAATTGGAATGTCCTAAGCCCTTGATCACTTGGAATCAGCTATGGAGTTTATTTATTATTTTAAAATTTTCCCTTTAAGAATTTAATGCAGCATCCACATGTATATAGTCGTTTTCAATTTAAAAATATATAATTAATATATCATAGAGTTGTTTGTTGTGGTGGTGATTAGACGAGATATGTGGTGACGTCACAATCGTACTGCATTGTGGGACATATAGGTACCTGAAGTATACATATGATGAAGTAGACTCGCTTCCTCGGTCTGTCCATAAACTTCCCTCGTCCACTTCACGAAGTGGAATGCACTTCAAAATGGCGGCAGGGATTCCCCCGAAGGGAAGTGCTTAGGGAAGTTTGCAAGTGCGTGTCTAAAAGTGGACTGGAACGCATCCCAAAGCGCACCTGTAGCGGTGATGATGTTACTTACAGTGTTTCCCCTACCATTATAAGGGGGGTGGGTCGAGCCTTTAGGAGGGCGGTAAAGCGTTTTGAAGGTCAAGTAAATTTGATTTGATTTTCTTTATAGCGCCAGATTACAATTTGTTATTTTATTAAACAAACTAAATAGCCCTTACATAATATGTTATTTATCTTATTTCCACGATGGCATGTCTTTTCTGTCTGTGTTTGCGTGTTTACAATTATCCCAATGAGTACACTCACACACAAACACTTGCGTCACATACAGATGAGCACTAGCGGACAGAGAGCGCGCGGCGGGAAATATGTCGCGTCAACCAGATGAAAACCAGACAAAAATATTTGCGGTTTTTAAATGCTCACAGGGAACTGAAGATGGCAACACTCGCTCTACTGCGAGTAGCATCCGGAGTAGCTCTCCTGCTCCAAGTCTAACGCCCGTTTCACACATTTTTTTTTTTTCCGTACCAATGTTAACAGGTTAGAGGTTTCACACTGCACGCGGTTGCAGTCCGTCGATCCGTTCCAGGTGCGGTGCGTATACAGCAGTGCAGAGATCGTTTCCACACCGAGTCTATTTTTGCTGTGCTGCGCCATAGACTGTAAAAAAAGATGGACGCCGCCCCTTCGCTCTCTTCCATTGATGAGAACTGAAGCCGCCAGAGTCCCGATATGGCGCTGACATCTTGGAACTTGAGTCTGCGCAGTAGCGATTTCGGGACCAGACCTGCGCAGTCGTGAGCAGGAAGTAAAGCCGCGAAATCAACGCTCTGCCCTCACTCTCGCAGAATGCACTCAGAGAGAGTGGATTCTGCACACTTTTTAAAAAATTGATTGCAGTACGACAAGAGGCTTGTTAAAATAAAGTAAATACAATCTCCTCAGTCCTCCGAAGATCCCGAAAAAAGTGTCCGTTGGTGCTTCAGTGACTACTTCGCTCAAGAACCTGTCAATCACAGCTGGCAATCATGACGTTACACCACCGCATCACGTAACTAACTAAAAACCAACTTATTTTTGAAACAGACACTTGAACTTACATCAGCGTGATAAAAACGACAGCAAATGAAAGAAACCACCTTTGGAAAAAAGATATTTGAAGTGTAATTTAATTGTTTAAATTACACTTCAATAATTGAATAACACGGGGAGGCGGGGCTTATGACCTATACTAGGACCAGTCACCGGGGAGCGATCGAGACGTTTTGGCTTCACCTTTCAGGGCTTGTGCGGCACGCTTGTGCTGCACGCGCTGAATTAAAGTGACAGCGCATAGTTTGTGGTCAAAATGAACAATGAACAAATGAGCAACAATGATTGAGCAATATATTTTCAGTATTTATAAATCTTTTTTTAGTTGTTAGTTAAAACATAAAACTATTTAAGCTCTGGACTGGTCCATTAATATTAACAAATACTTCTATAAATTTAACAAAGGTTATTTGCAAAAGTCAATTTTAAAAAGATTTAAATACGTTTATTTTATTTTTTTTAAAGAGATATCTTATGTTAACATATTTTAACTTTTACAAAGCATTACCCTCCCAGACAACCAATTTATGTGACATAGGTAGATGGATAGATAGATAGATAGATAGATAGATAGATAGATAGATAGATAGATAGATAGATAGATAGATAGATAGATAGATAGATAATTATGTATCTGTCTATTTATAATTATCTATCGATCCATCCATCCTAAAATAATACTATACTGTTGTGTCTATACATTCAGAAAATCATATTTTAAAAAATCCTAGTTTACACAGCCCAATTTCACCTCAGATGGAGAGTACACCTTCTCACCGTGTCACCTGCACAGTTTCAGGACACTCTGATGTTGTATTACATAATAAGAGCCCTCCAAAATTCATAAATACGCTGTTCTGGCATTACATTCAGAAAATCATTAAAAAGTAAAAATCCTAGTTTACACAGCCCAATTTCAAATCAGATGGAGAGTACACCTTCTCACCGTGTCACCTGCACAGTTTCAGGATATTCTGATGTTGCATTACATAATAAGAGCCCTCCAAAATGTATAAATACGCTGTTTTGGCTTTACATTCAGAAAATCTTTTTTTTTTAAATCCTAGTTTACACAGCCCAATTTCACCTCAAATGAAGAGTACACCTTCTCACCGTGTCACCTGCACAGTTTCAGGACATTCTGATGTTGTATTACAAAATAAATAGCCTTCAAAGACTTCACTATGTTTTCTCTTACGAGAGGTTCTCTCGTATTGCGTAAGTTGCTTACGCTACGGGTAAAGTCATCTTTTTTCGCGATATTGAAGCCAAAAATTATTCTTAATTTTGTATTTATTGTCAACACGTCGCAGCAGCTAGCAGACCTAGAGCGGGCTAAAGCCTGTTATACTTCTGCGTCGGACCTACGCTGAAGCCTCTACGCTGTAGGCAACGCGTTGGTTTTCATTTATACTTCTGCGTCGTTGTCCGCATTGACGCGCAATTACACTTGCAGAGGGAACATGTGAAACCCGATGGAGGGGTTCTAGCAGACCAATCACAGCGCTTGCGTCCGTGTAGAGTTGACGCGTTGTTACATTTTTGGAGAGGTGCACGTCAGGGTACGCCGAAGGGTACGCGCACTACACACAGCCTACGACGTAGCTACGGCGTGAGTTCGACGCAGAAGTATAAAACAGGCTTAACTAGCGTGCTCATTGGCTGCTCTCTGGCAACTGCAGCAGCCTACCACTGAACCCTGCGTGACGTAACCCGATGCGTGTCATAACCCGCCAGTATGGGCGTGGCTTAACGTATAAAAATAACTGATTTTCATCTAGCTCTCCGCATCGCTGGATCCTTGAGAGAAGCCTACTATCCATCCTACTGTAAATAGTATGTGACATTAGTAATTGTCAATACTATTTAGGGCAGATAGGGTGGATAGTATGCACATTGGGACGCATGTGGCTTCATAATTACCCATCATGCCCTGCAGGAAAGTAGTTGCTGTTTCTGTCAAACGCTCAGAAAAAACACAGCTTCTGTTCACACTTGACGTGCACTCAAAGAAGCCTGTTAGTGTTTTCTCGTTTGTCGGGTTGTGGATTCGTGGAATATCTGAGATGTGATGTATAATCATCATCTGGTGATAGTGTGAATTAGCCATAACATGTAACAGTGAAGCGCCCCCAGCTGGTGAATGTGTGAACTTACAACAACAGCTACAACACTCCTCACTGGGCTTTTGACCATGAGAATGAAATTTGGAGATGCCATAACAATTTGTTTTATTTAAATATTATTATTAATCTACAAAATGTGTTTTTAAATGTAAAATATATTGATCATTTCTACTTTAATTTAAACCATATTATGATAAATATGGGTATACAATGCTGGTCAAAAGTTAGGAAACATTACTATTTTTTATGTTTTTGAACAAAGTCTCTTATGTTCATCAAGGCTGCATTTATTTGATCAAAAATACAGAAAAAACTAATACTGTCAAATAATTTTACAATTTAAAATAATGGTTTTCTATTTTAATATACTTTAAAATATAATATATTCAATGTGATCAAAGCTGTGATTAACCTAGCATAAACATAGTACACGCTCACATTTCAATAATTTGCATCCGTTATTTGCAAAATCGGGCTTAAAATCCTGTACATGAACTAGCTTTGGCAGCAGCTTCGACCTTCGACCTTGACGGGTTCTGTGACGTCACATGCGCGCTAGTTCTGTTCATGATGTCACAGGCGGGTAACAGTAACCAGTAAACACAGACAGACAAATCCAGTAAAGTTAATTAAATAGTTTACAAACGGATTATCTCGATATAAAACAATAGGCAACATGAATGAAATGTTAAATTGGTACACAGCTGCTGAATCTCCAGTTGTCACTGGTGATTGTCGTTTGAAACATTCTGGATCTGCTATAAGTTTAATTATTTCAAGTGCTGTGAGAAGAGGCTATAAATCTCCACCTCCAACATCCTCACACTCAATATAGCCTACTAGCCGAGACTCTTCTTTATGTGGACAGATGTGACATGATGCAAAGACATGCTCGAATTTCCCGCGGAAATCCACCACTACCACTGGAATTAAAATCATTATTAAAAGCTAACCGATTTGAATCGAGCTACAGCAAGCAGATAGTTTTGACTGGTTGTTTTTTTTATTAGTGGCCAAGCACCGAAGGTGCGGAGGCACCTATTGCATCTGTTCCCGTTCTTATTATTATTCTGCCGTTTCTTCCGACTGGGTGTCTATGGCAGCCCATAGAACCGCTTGCGGGAAAGTTATGAAATTTGGCACACTGATAGAGGACAGTCCAACCTGTCACCATAGCAAATTGGGTGTCTTAAAACAAATCCCTCTAGCGCCACCAACTGTCCAAAGTTGCACTCATGTTTATGCTAATAACTTTTGAACCACAAGGGCTAGACACAATATCCTTTTTTCACCTGATTCATTAGCTCAAGATGATTCGATTGCACCATATGACGTCATTTTCCGCCATGGAAATTGTTCCGCCATTTTGAATTTTCCAAAAAAAATACTTTTTCGAACTCCTCCTAGGCCGTTGCTCCGATTTTCATGAAAATTTAACCAGATCATCTCCAGACTGTGCCGACAAAAAGTTATGGAATTCAAGTTGATTCGCTTAACCGTTTTCGAATACCACGCAAACAAATTTTATGTAGCGCTTGCGAAAACAGACACAAGCCTGTATCTCCGCAACGCTTTATCGTATTCAGACCAAACTTGGTACATATCATCATAAGCATGACCTGAGGCTACATGCTGCGTTTCGGCGCAGCGCCACCTACTGGTCCGGAGATATGAAAAATGGCTATTTTTGCTTCTAACTTCTGAACAGTTTGTCCAAAAATCATAAAATTGGTCTCGTTAGATTCAGGGCAACATGCCGAGTCGACTGATATCCAATTTTACCATATCGGCCATTTTGACTGTCGGCCATTTTGAATTTTGTGCTAAAATGCTGTATTTTAAGAACGCATGAACGGATTGTTACGAAACTTGGTATGGTTCATCAGCACGATGTCCTGAAGGAGCGTGAGAAGTTTCGAAACAGCGCCACCTAGTGGTGAATTTTTTTTTCAAATGCTTATAACTTTGGGTGTGGTCGACTTATTTTCACAAGAGGCATCTCAATAGACTCCTGAATCCTTGCCAAGTCCAGCGATACCAAACATGCTAGGTTTTGCCTTATGGTTTGTGTAGCGTTGTGATTTAGCGCTTAAAAAACATTTGGCTATATCTTCGAAACCGCTTGTCCGATCGAGAAGAAACCACCGTCAGAAGTTTGGAAACATAGGTCGATAGCTAAACTTTTAAGCCCAAATGCAAAAATATTGATAGTAAGGGGTAGTAAAATCCAATCAAAGTCATGTGTCAGTCATTTTTTACGTGTTTTTTCATATAAATGTCTATAACTCTGAAGCGAATTGAGATATTTTCACCAAAATTGACACATATATGTATGGGTTCACTCTGAGGACACATAAAAAAAATGGTGGGACTGAACCTCTTGGTGGCGCTATAATAGAACAAAACATGAAATTCCCATTGACTTCAATACAGTTTTGTGAAATAAAATGCTATACTAAACAAATGCATTGGTGTAATATTACGAAACTCAGAACGTGCCATCAGCACCATCGTCTGAAGGTACCCTGTATTTCGAGACAGCGCCACCTAGTGGTCAAAAGTTATAACAAAATTTCCAAAAAGGCTAATAACTTTTGAATAAATCTGGCTATTGAAGTGCCACTGGTCTTAATAGATTCCTTGGGTCAAGCCGAGAACATAGATACCAAGTTTTCCTTATTTGGCCGAACTTCCTGTCCGCCATCTTGAGTTTCAGTCAAAGCCTACTTTTTCATAGGTTGTATCATCTCCAGACTGTGCCGACTAAAAGTTATGGATTTTGTGTCGATAGATGAAACCGTTTTCGTATAGCGCAGCAGCAAAGTTGAGGCATGATGCTAAAAGCACTATTCAGGCTTCATCTCTGCAATGCCTTGACATATTGACACCAAACTTTGTATGTGTCATTGTCACTTCACTCTGACCACATCACATCAGTTTTGTAACTGCGCCACCTATTGGTCGAAAGTGATAATCAATTAAATCATATTTTAATTTACTATTTCTATGATTTTTCAGCCATTTTGCCTAAAATCCTCTTTAAATGTCTTTAATTGCTCATTGTTGCAGTTGGTCTGACACTTTCAGACATGTTGGCATGTCTTGTCATCTGATTCTGCTTGGCCCTGATAATTGCTGCTTGCAGCTATATTTATTATTATTTTGGATAATTTTTAACACAAAAAAGTTACGGACTGCAGCTTTAAAGATAAAATAATGCTAATACAAATAAATTTAATAAATGTATACCACTAAATTGTTCACATGTTGTCTACTTATTGTGTGTGTGTGTGTATGTGTGTGTGTGTGTGTGTGTGTGTGTTTGTGTGTGTTTGTGTGTGTGTGAATGTGTTTGATATAGTGTGTGTGTGTGTGTGTGTGTTTGTGTGTGTGTGTGTGTGTGTGTTTGTGTGTGTTTGTGTGTGTGTGAATGTGTTTGATATAGTGTGTGTGTGTGTGTGTGTGTTTGTGTGTGTGTGTGTGTGTGTGAATGTGTTTGATATAGTGTGTGTGTGTGTGTGTGTGTGTGTGTGTGTGTGTGTGTGTGTGTGTGTGTGTTAGATAAGGAATGAATGGAGAGTGAATGTCCTTTCCAAAGATCGCCACCTTGACGTGGTGGAAAGGCTTGTGTGTTCCAGTGATCCCAAGAGTGAGTAATTCTGGAGTTTTTACTCAGTTTGACTTACTTAAAGGTGAGGTTCCAGACTAAGTGCGATCCAAATGGGCATTAACTAAATAAAATAATTTTTGAAGCATAATTACTTGATTGTCTTTCTTGATCCACACACACATTCAGACACACTCACTCACTCACACACACACACACACACACAGACATGCTCACTAACTCACACACACACTCACGCACACACATGCACACACTCACACACACACACATACACACTAACTCGCTCACACACTCACTTACACACTCAGAGTTTATATGAGTTTAGAGTTTATAAGTTTAAATGAAGTAGTTAGTTATTAGTTTTATGTGTTAGAATAATCAATAAAGTCTTGTTTGTATTTTAAAGAGAAGTGTTACTTGTGTTATGTGCTTACGAATTTAATGTCTTAAACTGCTGATCTAAGTTACCTTGCTAATAAATAGTGTTTCACTACAGTTTAGATATTTATATCTGCTACAGAGCTGATAGTTACGGCCGGTTCAAATGAACGCTGGACGAGTCATTTCCCAGATAGCAAAATTTGTCTGGCCCACCACAGGGCCACATCCTTGCTTCAATTCTGGCCCAGTTCTGGCTGGGTCCCCGGCCCAAAACTGGTCCACACATGGAAAATAGACACAAAAACAGTTCCTCCGGCCCAGATTAGGCCCACAGCCTGTAAAATGATTTGTTTTGTTTATGTGGCCCAGTTCTGGCCCAGACACTGTAAAGCAACTTTATTGTTTTATTTGGCCCAGTTCTGGCCCAGACACTGTAAGACAGATCTGGCTGAGACTCGGCTTAGTCCCCGGGCCAGATGTGGTCCAGAAACTACAACATGTAATACATTTCAGCAGGAAAACAAATTCAAACATTTAAAAAAGATTAAAGGCTAAAACTATATATTCCAGTCCGAGGGCAGCAGTTTTGACAAATGGATTGGTGTCAGACTTTTTCCAACTCTCACGAGGGACCCGTCAGGGGTGTTCTCTGTCCCCACTGCTCTTCACGATATTTCTGGAACCACTGGCTCTAGCTATTCGCGCTAATACAGATATCAGAGGTGTTCACGCAGGGGGTACGATCCCATGCAATCTCTACCGGCATTGCTCACATGTGTTGAGTCATATTCAAGGTTGTCAGGTTATAAAATAAATTGGTACAAATCGGAAGGCATGCCGCTTTCAGCATCATGCCATTCTAGATACATTACTACATTCAATTTCAAGTGTTTACCTTCGGGTATGAAGTATTTAGGAATATTATTAAATCCAAACCTAGAGGACATTATGCTTTCAAATATGGAACCTCTCCTCCTAAAAATAAAAACAAATTTGGATAAATGGGGAAAATTGAATCTTACATTATGGGGTAAAATTAATGTGATTAAAATGGTGGTGGCCCCACAGTTCAATTATGTTTCCATGATGTTACCTGTAAGAATCCCTTTACATATATTTAGTCAATTTGAGAAGATGATTAAAGAGTTTCTGTGGAACAAGAAGAAGCCAAGTTAATTTGGCTTCTAATTTTAAATGTAAAATATATTTATCATTTCTACTTTAATTTAAACCATATTATCATAAATATGGGTATATACATACAATACTGGTCAAAAGTTAGGAAACATTACTATTGTTTATGTTTTTGAACGAAGTCTCATATGTTCATCAAGGCTGCATTTATTTGATCAATAATACAGAAAAAACTAATACTGTGAAATAATTTTACAATTTAAAATAATGGTTTTCTATTTTAATATACTTTAAAATATAATATATTCCATGTGATCAAAGCTGAATTTTCAGCATCATTACTCCAGTCTTCAGTGTCACATATCCTTTTAGTAAACTTAATTTAAATTTAATTTATAGTAAATTTAATTTACAAACTCATAATATTATAATATTGAATAAATAAATAAAAAAGTGTGGGTCTTGAACCAGGCTGAAACCATATACAATTCATACTAAACCATTCAAATTGACATGATTAAAAAAAAAGGTTACTCGTAATTTTTAATGTGAACTTCATTTTGTTTGTGTCACGGCATGTATATTTCCCTCATATTAAATATAAAACGCATGTGTAGACTGATATTTTGATATATAGTCTGGACTATTTTATTAAGGGAGTATGGATAAATAAACAGACGTTTCAATAGCCTATATTGGTAGCCTATTAAATGCATTTTCTGATAATTTATATTTAAAGTTTTTACTGCAAATGTCACGTCCATAACGCTGGAAATGCCCAATTTTAAATAATTCATCCTTTAACTAGTTTTGTGGTGTAGGTCTAAGTATTAATAATGTTAAACATGTGGTTGCATTGGATCTGGATGGGAAGGATAACTCTGGGAGTTTGGAAGGGGTGTGTCGCGATTCTCACACAGCGGTCGAGACTGGAGGAGCTACATGGAAAACTATGCACCAAACAAGACACTTTAAAAAAAAATTGTTTTCATGAATAAAGTTGGGTGACCCTCCCCCTAGACTAGAAAAGGATGGATGACTCTCCCTCAACAAAGAATAAAAAGACATGACCCTCCCCTATTTTCCTTTCGGTGGTCCATTCCATAAATACCCTGCCATCCCTAAGTTTAAATCTATATTAAAAACACACCTCTTCAACCTAGCATAAACATAGCACACTCTCACATTTCTATAATTCACATCCGTTATTTGCAAATCGGGCTTAAAATCCTGTAGTGTGAACTAGGCTTTAGCAGCAGCTTCGACCTTGACCGGTTCTGTGACGTCACATGCCAGTTCTGTTCATGATGTCACAGGCGGGGAGCGTGTAGTGCAAACTAAACACACAGTTTACAGACAATTACACTAACGTAAGTGAAATATAGTTTACAAACGGATTATCGAGATATAAAACTTTTAGGCCTACGCATCTGTGTTATCTGCGAGAAACGCCAGCTGCAGCCCAGACGCGCCTGCGGAGAACTTGACAGGTAAGTTAACATTAATACAAATCAAAACTCACATATATGCAGAAATAACAGTCCCAGGTAGCCAAAAATATGTGGGACAACAATGGCCCGAATCATGTGTTGTGCCGAATTTTGACCATAGACAGTAAAAGGAAGATTTCGACTAGGCGGTCGTTATTTAATGTTCTTCTCTGGTAGTTTCCAGCGTGTAATTCCTTTACTTAAATATATAATTGCACTGTAACAATGACACCTTCAAATAAAGTTACATATTGTTCAAATAAACATGACTTAATGCACCTTTAAATACACAGTATTATACCTCCTCTAAATTGTCTTGGGTAACCTGTATACACATGTCCAACACAAGCATACAGTACGTTTGCAATTTATACTGTACATACTACATTAACAGGTCCCATTAACAATCTTGATTACAACAACATTACTTAACAATGAATTACTTAATTACTTAAATACATTACTAAAAGTTTACACATAGCCTACTACAAATCATGGGCGTCGGAAGCAAAAAAATGTGGGTGGGTCATCCTCCAGAATTTTTTTTACTGGAGTAGATTAGGGGGTGTTCCCGAAGCTAAATAGCCTACCTTATCTAAAATCTCTATGCAATAATGAGTGAGAGTAAAAATGAAACGAGCGCAAATCCGTCTTTCAGAATTTTGCATCTTTCAGAAATCCGAGCTTGGCAAGAGTAATATCAACTCAAATTGGCAACAAGGCTACATCATAGACATGTTCTACGAAATGATATTGTATATTATTGTATGCATATTTAAATGATTTAAAGGCACACTATGTAGTTTCCGTTTTTCTCAAACAGCGACCCCTAGAGTCTCCATAGTCTATTTAACGTTACTGTCGTAAATACCACTCACGCAGAGCCGTCTCTGCACTCTTTCGACCGCGCTTTCTTCGTCGACTATGCCATGATTCACGTCTGAAATGCGTGCTAGTGTCTTCCACAGAGGCTGCTTCATATGTTGTTGATGTATGTGACGTCGTGCCGTAAAGCAAGTTGTGATTCTCGTGAGATTTGTTGGGGCGCCACCTCTCAAACTTGCATTGCTGGTTTTGCCAGCGCCGTCATCGAAACAATTTTGAAGCTGTTATATTAAGGTACACATCTTGCATAGTGTGCCTTTAAGCCTTGTACAATATGATACTCGAATGAATGGAATAGGCACAGCATGATCACAAATCAAACAACACGTAATTACCATCTCCGTCTCTCAGCAACCAAACCAGCTCTAAATAGCCTAAAATCAATTAAGATTCATACACATTAATTGCTACTTCATATGTCCAATCAAAAGCCACAGATGAGAATCTTGCACTGGCCAGTGTTACACTCACTTATACTGACACCTACTGGCGTGCGTCTGTGCAGCATCACAGAAAAATAAAGGTTTACAGTAACGGACACGACTGTTGTTAATACGGTATTCGTTGTGACCCATTATAGATTTATTTCGTGTCTTTCCTAGAATGGGCAGTTTGTGACTTTGCGAGATAAACAACATAAAGTAGCACTGGTATTACAAAACATTCTGTGACACATACCAATCAAATACAGACGTGACACAAATAACACGTTTGAAAAAATATTAATGCACTTTAATTCGTTTAATTGATATTTTAAATATCACAAAATTAGGCTATTTATTTAGGATTTTGTGTCACAATTACGTCAGCATGCTATAGGTGTTCGATTAATCTGTCAGTCTCTACTGGAGGTGTCGCAACACGGTGACATGTTCCGTGACTCGGTGTCAGTCAGGTGTCATGTCAGTGTCAGTGTGTCGCGATGTCAGTGACACATGCCACTATCCACCACTGGTACATGCCAATAATGTCAGTGACACATGCCACTATCCACCACTGGTACATGCCAATAATGTCAGTGACACATGCCACTATCCACTGGCACATGCCAATGAAGACCGGATGTGCCACCGGATGTGCCAACACGCATAGTGACATGTGCCATTGGCTTCTGTGCGTCAGATGCCATGTCACTTAATTTTAAAACTGCTACTGGGATAAGATTTAAAATGTAGCGAATTACAATACTTTAAACAAAACATACTTAAGTAAAAGTAAAATTACAGATTTTAAAAACTACTTAAAAAAGTAGAAATACACAAAAAAACTACTCAATTACAGTAACGCGAGTAAATGTAATTCGTTACTTTCCACCTCTGCAATAAACTTTATTAAACTCATCAGTATATTTTTGGCCATCATTCGGATGGGGTCGTCAGCAGGCTTAAAGAAACACGCCGAGTTTTTGGGACCTTATTCACCGTATCCCCCAGAGTAAGATCAGTCCATACGTACCCAAGATGGCGGCTGTGTCTCGTGTGACCTTGTTATTTGTACACGCTGTGACTATACAAATCACATCATGTAAATAGGAAAATGTTGGCGTTATTTTGTCACTTATTGAGAGTAGTATGCTAGCTGGAGCCATTTACCTCCAGTCTTTGTGCTAAGCTAGGCTAGCGGTGGGTGCGTCAGACAGAGTTACGGCACGCACGGAGATGAGAAGGGTATGTATGGACTTATCTAACTCTGGGGGATACGGTGAATAAGATAAAGTCCCAAAAAGTCGGTGTGTTCCTTTTATAGAGGATAGCCTACAAGCAATGACACATAGGTTATAACCGTAATTAAACCAAACTATACCTGTTCCATCTCCATACAGCATATATTCTTTGGCTCTGTGGGCATTATTGTCCGACTCCGGGTCGAAATGAACACCGTTACTGAGAGTTTCTGTTTTGATATTATCATCATTCCGTGAGATGAGATTGTCCTGGCTCTGAGCGCAAGCTCGTGAGGCTCCGCCCCCTGTGTTGTGCAGCAGCAGCTCATTTGCATAAAGGGCACACACTAAAACAGCAAGTTTTTCTGAGCCTCAAAAAGTGACAATTTAAACATGCTGTAAAAAATGGTCTGTTCTCTGTTGGTTGTTTTCAGCTAAAACTTCACAAACACACTGGGGACATCAGAGACTTATTTTACATCTTGTGAAAAGGGGCATAATAGGTCCCCTTAAAAAAAAGAGAAAAAAAAGAAATACTAGTCCCATACATACATCATTTCACGAAAGAGAAAACGGTTTGGAATCAAGGACAAAGAAATGGAGAAAGTATTGGTTTGAGTAGAGACATTTGTAACCAACAAAGGGCTATAACTCTAATATAATTAGCTCAAAGTGATCATATTCTCTGATTATTTCTCCTGTGTTTTCAGGCTCTTCTCTGATCATCCCTCTGGCTCTTCAGGTTCTGATCACCGCTGGATTCTTATGGTGGTTTTTCTGTAAGAAGCATCAGTGTCGAGGTAAAACTCCTTAAATACTTTAGATGGAAAAACTCAATTTATTTTATTGTCTATTATTTTAATACTATAATAGTATTGTCCCTTGAGTAGATATACTAAAATATTAGGGGTGTCAAAATTTATCGTTTCTACGATGCATCGCGATGCAGACGAGGACGATTCGGTATCGGTTCAGTAATAGACCATAACCGATTATAATGTACTGACGCTTTTCTGACATCATTTGTCGCGTACGTGCTTTGTCGCGGTAGCATAAAATGGCAGATGGAGGAGGGACGCGAGTGATTAAAAATGCTCCAACTACTTTTGGAGTAGATTAGGGGGTGTTCCCGAAGCTAAATAGCCTACCTTATCTAAAATCTCTATGCAATAATGAGTGAGAGTAAAAATGAAACGAGCGCAAATCCGTCTTTCAGAATTTTGCATCTTTCAGAAATCCGAGCTTGGCAAGAGTAATATCAACTCAAATTGGCAACAAGGCTACATCATAGACATGTTCTACGAAATGATATTGTATATTATTGTATGCATATTTAAATGATTTAAAGGCACACTATGTCGTTTCCGTTTTTCTCAAACAGCGACCCCTAGAGTCTCCATAGTCTATTTAACGTTACTGTCGTAAATACCACTCACGCAGAGCCGTCTCTGCACTCTTTCGACCGCGCTTTCTTCGTCGACTATGCCATGATTCACGTCTGAAATGCGTGCTAGTGTCTTCCACAGAGGCTGCTTCATATGTTGTTGATGTATGTGACGTCGTGCCATAAAGCAAGTTGTGATTCTCGTGAGATTTGTTGGGGGCGCCACCTCTCAAACTTGCATTGCTGGTTTTGCCAGCGCCGTCATCGAAACAATTTTGAAGCTGTTATATTAAGGTACACATCTTGCATAGTGTGCCTTTAAGCCTTGTACAATATGATACTCGAATGAATGGAATAGGCACAGCATGATCACAAATCAAACAACACGTAATTACCATCTCCGTCTCTCAGCAACCAAACCAGCTCTAAATAGCCTAAAATCAATTAAGATTCATACACATTAATTGCTACTTCATATGTCCAATCAAAAGCCACAGATGAGAATCTTGCACTGGCCAGTGTTACACTCACTTATACTGACACCTACTGGCGTGCGTCTGTGCAGCATCACAGAAAAATAAAGGTTTACAGTAACGGACACGACTGTTAATACGGTATTCGTTGTGACCCATGATAGATTTATTTCGTGTCTTTCCTAGAATGGGCAGTTTGTGACTTTGCGAGATAAACAACATAAAGTAGCACTGGTATTACAAAACGTTCAGTGACACATACCAATCAAAAACAGACGTGACACAAATAACACGTTTGAAAAAATATTAATGCACTTTAATTCGTTTAATTGATATTTTAAATATCACAAAATTAGGCTATTTATTTAGGATTTTGTGTCACAATTACGTCAGCATGCTATAGGTGTTCGATTAATCTGTCAGTCTCTACTGGAGGTGTCGCAACACGGTGACATGTTCCGTGACTCGGTGTCAGTCAGGTGTCATGTCAGTGTCAGTGTGTCGCGATGTCAGTGACACATGCCACTATCCACCACTGGTACATGCCAATAATGTCAGTGACACATGCCACTATCCACTGGCACATGCCAATGAAGACCGGATGTGCCACCGGATGTGCCAACACGCATAGTGACATATGCCATTGGCTTCTGTGCGTCAGATGCCATGTCACTTAATGTTAAAACTGCTACTGGGATATGATTTAAAATGTAGCGAATTACAATACTTTAAACAAAACATACTTAAGTAAAAGTAAAATTACAGATTTTAAAAACTACTTAAAAAAGTAGGAATACACAAAAAAACTACTCAATTACAGTAACGCGAGTAAATGTCATTCGTTACTTTCCACCTCTGCAATAAACTTTATTAAACTCATCAGTATATTATTATCCATTATTCGGATGGGGTCGTCAGCAGGCTTAAAGAAACACGGCGAGTTTTTGGGACCTTATTCACCATATCCCCCAGAGTTAGATCAGTCCATACGTACCCAAGATGGCGGCTGTGTCTCATGTGACCTTGTTATTTGTACACGCTGTGACTATACAAATCACATCATGTAAATATGAAAATGTTGGCGTTATTTTGTCACTTATTGAGAGTAGTATGCTAGCTGGAGCCATTTACCTCCAGTCTTTGTGCTAAGCTAGGCTAGCGGTGGGTGCGTCAGACAGAGTTACGGCACGCACGGAGATGAGAAGGGTATGTATGGACTTATCTAACTCTGGGGGATACGGTGAATACGATAAAGTCCCAAAAAGTTGTTGTGTTCCTTTTATAGAGGATAGCCTACAAGCAATGACACATAGGTTATAACCGTAATTAAACCAAACTATACCTGTTCCATCTCCATACAGCATATATTCTTTGGCTCTGTGGGCATTATTGTCCGACTCCGGGTCGAAATGAACACCGTTACTGAGAGTTTCTGTTTTGATATTATCATCATTCCGTGAGATGAGATTGTCCTGGCTCTGAGCGCAAGCTCGTGAGGCTCCGCCCCCTGTGTTGTGCAGCAGCAGCTCATTTGCATAAAGGGCACACACTAAAACAGCAAGTTTTTCTGAGCCTCAAAAAGTGACCATTTAAACATGCTGTAAAAAATGGTCTGTTCTCTGTTGGTTGTTTTCAGCTAAAACTTCACAAACACACTGGGGACATCAGAGACTTATTTTACATCTTGTGAAAAGGGGCATAATAGGTCCCCTTAAAAAAAAGAAAAAGAAAAGAAATACTAGTCCCATACATACATCATTTCACAAAAGAGAAAACGGTTTGGAATCAAGGACAAAGAAATGGAGAAAGTATTGGTTTGAGTAGAGACATTTGTAACCAACAAAGGGCTATAACTCTAATATAATTAGCTCAAAGTGATCATATTCTCTGATTATTTCTCCTGTGTTTTCAGTCTCTTCTCTGATCATCCCTCTGGCTCTTCCGGTTCTGACCACTGGATTCTTATGGTGGTTTCTCTGTAAGAAGCATCAGTCTCGAGGTAAAACTCCTTAAATACTTTAGATGGAAAAACTCCATTTATTTTATTGTCTATTATTTTAATACTATAATAGTATTGTCCCTTGAGTAGATATACTAAAATATTAGGGGTGTCAAAATTTATCGTTTCTACGATGCATCGCGATGCAGACGAGGACGATTCGGTATCGGTTCAGTAATAGACCATAACCGATTATAATGTACTGACGCTTTTCTGACATCATTTGTCGCGTACGTGCTTTGTCGCGGTAGCATGTTGTGGCGTTTGTATGTGTTGTGACCCTTCTCGGCCACCGTAGTTTACCTTTAATAGATGGCGTGATAAAGAATCGAATGAAAATTTTCCAATTGAATTCTCTCCATTTTGGTGATGTCTGTGACATCTCACAGATTTTATACCATTCTTCATTTGATATCGTGGCAACTGCTTCTTTTTTCCACTTTACTTTGACATACAGAGTTGTGTTTTTCTGACAGGACATTAAGCTAGTGTACAGCTTTGAAACGATTTTGCACATTTTCTGTTGATATGCACCACACAAAGTCTCTAAAACCGCATTAGGTTCATTTCTGTCCTTAATTTCTTTATTATATTATTCTCTTAGTTGCAGGTATCAGAAGAAGTCTAGATTATCTAGACTAAAACTTTCAGATATTGAAAACTTCTTATTTCCCCATTATTAATTAAATTACAAAAGGCTGTAACCCCTCTATTGATCCAATATTTGAATTTTGAGTCATGCGTTCCTGGCTTGAAGTCTTTGTCATGAGCTACCCATCTTAATATTTTTCTTTCTTTGTTCAATTTTAATTGTCATGCTACACTATACCAAATTTCCATTGTGAATTGTGCAATTGGGCCAAGTAATTCTATTAAATCGGTTGGAATATGGTCCTCTCCCATGAGTGTCTGAACATTATATCCAGGGATGCATGTCTCAATCTCTTTCCATCTGGCAAAATATCTAGGGTCACACCAGCAACACAAGTAACGCAATTGAGCTGCATAGAAATACATTTTTAAATTAGGAAGGGCCATGCCCCCCTTATCTTTCTGCAGCTGTGTTGAATACCTAACTCTGGGCTTCTTCCCATCCCATATAAACTTCGATAACAGCTTATCCCACTCTGTGAATTGTTTTGACGGTATATTTACCGGGAGGGATTGAAATAAATAAAGTAGCCTAGGGAGGATGTTCATTTTTATCACATTTATTCTATCACTTAAGTCGAGTGGATAAGTAGACCATCTCTGGATGTCTGTTCTAATACTTTCGTTTATTGGATTGTAGTTAAAATTATATAGTAGTGAAGGATCTTTAGACAGTAATACTCCAAGGTATTTAATTTTGTTGGTGCTCCATTTTATATCGTATGTGCTTGCAGTTTCATTTGAGGGTGAATGATTAAACAGTAGTATTTGGGTTTTGGAAATATTCAACTTGTATCCAGCATATACATTATACTTTCCCAAAAGATCCATCAGTATTGGAAGTGATATGTTAATATCTTCTAGAAATAACAATATATCGTCCGCAAATAATCCGATCTTTGTTGATCATAATCCCCTTTAAATCATCTTTCTCCCGAATCACTTGAGCCAATGGCTCGATGAATAAAGCAAAAAGGGTGGGACTTAATCCGCAGCCCTGCCTACAGCCTCTACCGAGTTCAAACCGGTCTGTCAAAGATCCATTCACTTTTATTCTTGCGGTTGGCTTATCATAAATTGCTCTAATACACTGAATAGAGTCTTTAGTAAGGCCAAATTTCTCCAACGTTAGATATAAGAAATCCCAGTTTACTCGATCAAAGGCCTTTTCTGCATCAAGGCTGATCAAGGCCGCTTTAAGCTTATTGCTGGAAATATTGTGAATCACTTGAAGACTTCTTCTGATATTATCTTGCGTTTGCCTACCAATTATAAAGCCAGTCTGATCCTCATCAATTATATCAGAAATAAAGGTTTCCAAATCGTTTAGAAATAATGGATGTATATAGCTTAAAGTCCACATTTAAAATTGATATTGGCCTATAATTGGCACAATTTGTTATGAGGTGAGAAAAGACCCAATGGCGAGTGACAGTGAAACAGTCTTTTAATAGAAAGTAAATAAGGTAGCCTCCAGCAGAGCAGTTCAACAGAAATCTTCCTTGTAGAAAATAGACAACAGAAACAGCCAAAAATACGGCCAGTGATCGTAAACAGAAATTATTCTTTTGCAAACAGTATTTAGTTCAATTCAATTCAAATTTATTTGTATAGCGCTTTTCACAATACATATTGTTTCAAAGCAGCTTTACAGAAAGTGCATTTCAGAAATGTACATAGAAAAATACAGTTAGTTAAACATGCATTAATTTAGGGCATAAACATATCGCCAGCGTCGAGTCGTCTCTTCACAGGTGTTGGGGCATCTGTAGTTTCCATGGGAGGCTGGATACAAACTTGAGCTGACAATCTGTATTTACCTCGGGACTAGCGTCCCGAGATAACAACAGAAAAGCAGATGGGAAAAAAAATTAGCGTAGCTGCTGTTCATAACAATAATGCATTCAATCTGATTCAACTGTGCTATAAAAGGTAAGTATTATGTGAATGCTTGGCTAAAGAAATGCGTCTTTAATCTAGTTTTAAACTGGGACAGCGAGTCTGAGCCTCGAACAATATCAGGAAGGCCATTCCACAGTTTAGGAGCTAAATGTGAAAACACCCTCCCTCCTTTAGTGGACTTAGATATCCTAGGAATGACCAGAAGCCTCGAATTTAGTGATCTTAAAGAGCGCGATGGATTGTGGGGCGATAGAAGTTCCGTTAAATTTAGTCAGCGGGCAGCGGCGATGCGAGAACACAGCAGGTGGCTAGCCTCAGGTCACAGGGATGGATGCATAGAAGACACTCAGCGGGGAACAGCAGCAGCACAGTCAAGCGTATCACTGGACACAGAGAGCTGGTTAGTGCATGAGTTGTAAATACTTGCTGCTAGATCAGTGGTTCTCAACCTCTCCTGCAGGGACCTCCTGACAGGCCATGTTTCTGTTTTAACCCTGAAATGGCACACCTGATTCAAATAATTAAAGGCTTAATGAGTAGTTGACTAATTGATTAATTGACTAAGTCCTACTCTTCCTACTCTAATAACTACTCATTAATTGAGTCAGGTGTGCCATTTCAGGGTTAAAACAGAAACATGGCCTGTCAGGGGGTCCCTGCAGGAGAGGTTGAGAACCACTGTGCTAGATGGATTCCCCGACAGGACAGGAATAAGGTAGAGCGAGATAGCAACACCGTTTTTCATTTAAGTGAAGTCAACGAACAATCCGACAAAGAGGCAGGGGAAAGAGAGAGCCCCACTACCTGGGGCTTTATTTGCCTTTAGTCTACTTATTGCTTTATCCAGTTCTTTTGATGTAATTTCTGCTAATATTCTTTTATTTTGTATTTCTCCTATACAAGGAAGGTCTAATTTGTCTAGAAATGCTCTGATCGACTCTTTGTTAGGAGCGCCCTCTAGTGAATATAATTCGCTGTAGTACTGATAGAAGGTGTTTTCTATTTCTTTTGGCTCAGTTTGAAGCTTATGCGAGGTAGGGTCTTTAATTTTCAAAATTGTTGTTTGCGTAATTTTCTAGCGTGCAACTTTGTAGATTTTGGGCCTAGTTCATAATATGCTTGTTTTGTATATCTAGCTTTTTTCTCTACTTCATCATCTAAATAATTTTCATGTTGCATTTTCAATTTTTGAATTTCTTTTTGAGTGTCCTGATCTTTTTCAAAATTAATTTTTCCTCTTTATCCTTTAAATCTTTAATTAATCTTTTATATGCTTCGATCCTAGTTTTCTTAATGTTTGTTGCCTTTGCTATTAGTTTTCCTCATAAGACAGCTTTTAACGAGTCCCATAATATTGATGGATCCACCTCCCCATTGTCATTCTCTTCTATAAATGTTTTGATGTCCTGTTTGACAGATCCAACTACTGATTGGTTGTTAAGAAGGCCCACATTTAATCGCCATACAGTATTTTTGGGGTTATTCTCCAAGTTAAGAGTTAAATAGATTGCACTGTGGTCTGAAACATCAGTGACTCTGATCTTACATTGTTACCCGGTAGAAATCTTCCTGTCTCATTATAAAATATAATATAATATAATATAATATAATATAATATAATATAATATAATATAATATAATATAATATAATATAATATAATATATAATAATGTGTATAGTCCCTCATAGTTGGGTGGAGCTTCCTCCAGACATCCACCATGCCCGTTTCCTCCAACATAATATTAAGTAATTTTGTAAGATTTCTTTTACTTCTGTTTTTACTTGTGGTATCTAATAGGGCTGTGCAATTAATTGAATTTCGATTTCGATTTCGATTTTTGCTCCCAACGATCACCAAAATAGTATAATCGAGTAAAAACGATTATTTTGCCATGTTCTGAAAGAACGCTCTTATTTTGTCTTACTAGTGCAAAATACCTGTGCAAAATCAGTTTTTGTGTGTGTTTTTAGTAATTGTTGGTTTGGTGTGATTGAATGCTCATCGTTACACTTGCACAGCAAAAGTTCAGTGACATTTTTATTTGTGCATGGTAGAAAGCACACAGTGAACTCTGAGAAAACGCTATGCTTGAGCAAACAGTTTGTGAATGGGCTACTACAAATGATGCCCGTGAAAGAGACTGTGAACGCATTGAATAGGATATGTTTAGTTGGTGAATAGCATAGGCTAGTATTACACAGTAGCGATAACATTAAGCGCACCAGAATGAAACATAACATTATTAAGAAGTAAACAGTGTGACTTACAGATTCAGTTAACATCCAGAGAGTGTGTGTAGATTCAGTTAACATCCAGAGAGTGTGTGTTTATTGTTTATTTTTAAACATCCAGAGAGTGTTAAACCACAACCCATTATGTCAGATTGTTTATTTTTAAACCACAACCTTTTAAAAATGATATATTTAACGATATCTTTAGCATTTCTCATCCAAACAACGTCAAACTTGGCACTGCACTTACTCGTGCCCGTAGCGAGACACCTGTCGAGTTTGAAATCCATCGGACTAACGGTTCGAGAGATATGCGGTTAACAGACACACACACAGACAGACAGACAGACACACAGACAGACACACAGACAGACAGACAGACAGACAGACGTTCCTGTAATTTATAGAGGTGCAAAATACCCGTGCAAAATCAGTTTTTGTGTGTGTTTTTAGTAATTGTTGGTTTGGTGTGATTGAATGCTCATTGTTACAATTGCACAGCAAAATGGGCTACTACAAATGATGCCCGTGAAAGAGACTGTGAACGCATTGAATAGGATATGTTTAGTTGGTGAATAGCATAGGCTATAACATTAAGGATATAGGATAACATTAAGCGCACCAGAATGAAACATAATATTCAGAAGTAAACAGCATAGCTGACATATAGATTCAGTTTACATGCACAAATGAATAAGCGCGTCGATTCAGGGAGCAGTGCAAAGTGCCCGTGCAAAATCAGTTTTCGTGTGTGTTTTTAGTAATTGTTGGTTTCTTGGTAAAGAAAACACATTTTTACTCAAATTAATCAAAATGGATTTATCACATTTTGGAACCAAACTATAATATCCAGAAGTAAACAGTGTAGCTGACTGATTGTCAGAATGTTTATTTTTAAACCACAGCCTTCTTGGGGCTTCTTTGAATGATACAACTCTCTAGTATTACACAGTAGCGATAACATTAAGCGCACCAGAATGAAACATAATATTCAGAAGTAAACAGCATAGCTGACATATAGATTCAGTTTACATCCACAAATGAATAAGAGTGTCGATTCAGGGAGCAGTGCAAAGTGCCCGTGCAAAATCAGTTTTCGTGTGTGTTTTTAATAATTGTTGGTTTCTTGGTAAAGAAAACACATTTTTACTCAAATTAATCAAAATGGATTTATCACATTTATCACCGAACTATAATATCCAGAAGTAAACAGTGTAGCTGACTGATTGTCAGAATGTTTATTTTTAAACCACAACCTTTTAAAAATGATATATTTAACGATATCTTTAGCATTTCTCATCCAAACAACGTCAAACTTGGCACTGCACTTACTCGTGCCCGTAGCGAGACACCTGTCGAGTTTGAAATCCATCGGACTAACGGTTCAAGAGATATGTGGTTAACAGACACACACACAGACAGACAGACACACACACAGACAGACAGACAGACAGACAGACAGACACACAGACAGACAGACAGACAGACGTTTCTGTAATTTATAGAGAGATATAGAGAGATAGAGAGATGTTCTGAATGACGCGCGCACGCGCACATCCGCCCCTCCCGATGCCATAAACTCTCTCAGCTTGAATGTTTAAACTGATAAAACTTAAAAAGAAGTGACAATTATAAACTTTAGTTACGATGCAATGCTGGCCCGATTGTACAAGTGACAATTCCATCATGTCCCGACTCCTAAACGCGAATGTGTAGTTTCGACGCTTGCCTTGTCCAACGCATTTTGAGAGACAGAGAGAGAGAAGACGCATCACCGCTGAACACTCACGCGGTTTGTGAAATTGCGTCTTGGAGAAAGTTTTAAAATGATTGATTTGATTTTATAATCTGTGTGGATTCATTTAGGCTACTCATACAATCTACATGCTAAAGTGAATCAATGTTTGCGGGGGAATTTCCCGCATTATAAGTGGTAGACCTGCGGGAATTATTAAAATACTCATTGAAGTATTATCTGTTATATATAATTTATTTTAATAGTTCTAAAAGTACAATCAATGTTCAAATTTCGATTTTTTTAAGAATTGTTGAAAGGTGTCTTTGGTAACACTTAGAACTAATGAACCTTATTGTAAAGTGTTACCAAAGACACCTTTCAACAATTCTTAAAAAATAATTCTTAACTTTAACTACCTTTGTTAAGATTAACTAATAATGAACAATACTTCTACAGCATTTACTAATCTTAGTTAATATTAATTTCACCATTTACTAATACATTATTAAAATGAAAGGTTGTATTTGTTAACATTAATGCACTGTAAACTAACATGAACCAACAATGAACAGCTCTATTTTTATTAACTAACATTAAAAAAGATTAATAAATACTGTAACAAATGTATTTCTCATTGTTAGTTCATTTTAGGTAATACATTAACTAATGTTAACTAATTAACATTATTATAAAGTGTTACCGTGTCTTTTTAATAAATGCAACACGTTCCCAAAGTCATGTGAAATAATCGTGTTACATAATCGTGATTTCAATACTGACCAAAATAATCGTGATTATGATTTTTCCCATAATCGAGCAGCCCTAGTATCTAATCTCAAATTTAAGACTGAATTCCAGTCCCCTCCACATACACAGATCCCTTCCGCTTCTGCTGTGAGCGTATCAAAGAAGTCTTTATAAAATGTTGTTTCACTTTCAGGTGGTGCGTAGATGTTAACCAATGTCATAAGATTATTTTCGATTTTACCCTTTGCTAGAATATATCGACCCTCCTTATCCTTTACTTCTTTGCAAATGTCAAACTTTATTTTTTTGGTTACAAGTATTGCAACTCCCCTCCTATGACTTTGTGAGTATGAGCTATAAAATATGTTGTAACCAAATTTAGTAAGTTTTTCATGCTCCAAAGCTCCTAAATGTGTTTCCTGTAGCAAGATAATGTGCATATCGTCTTTCCTTATCTTATTCATCACCCTTGCCCGCTTTACTGGGTTACCTAATCCATTGACATTCAATGACATTATTTTAAGCTTTTGACTGTGCATCATAAATGTGAGGTGGTTCAGATTGGTTGCTTGTCTTAAAACCATCAACATCGAACATGAACATTGTAAATAAAAACAGAAACAGAACTGAGATTAAAGCAACAAAACAAATAAACTGAAAAAGGCTTCCAAGGCAGGGTATTCCTAATTCCCCCATTTTCGCCAATCTAAGGTAAGAGGGAAAGCCTCCCTCTAAGAGAGGACCCCCTCCCAGAACCAGTGTATAAATCAACAAGAGCTTTTCCACTAATTCAACCTTAGGTGTTTTAGCTCCTTCAAGTCAGGCTATTTGAATCGTAAAAAAGGATGACAGTACTAGTGTTTACATCACTAACTGTCAATGTCCAAATGCAACTAAACACACAGCTCTTTGGATCATAGCTAGTACCTATTTCCTTCTATTTTTTATTTTCTTTATTATATTTATATATATTTCTCTCTCTCTATATATTTTTTTTATAAAACACCATATACTTTAACCAAAACCGAATAATAAAAACAAGTTGGGTAAAATTTCTATAAATATTTTTGAGTCTTCATTTTCTTTTCCGACACAGCCGACTCCAGTTCTGGTTAAACACACTAGACAAACAAATTATGTGCATTTTAGCCACTTTTTGTGTGAAATCATGTTTATTTTTTTGTCCATCAAAAGTGTGCTTTCACTTAATTTGAGCGTGAGCAGCGCAGCATAAATAGACTCGGCGCTGAAACCCCCACTTCACTGCTGCTCACGCGACGCTCGCGCTTGCGGTCTGAAATGGCAGTAATACACAAGGTTTCATGGTCATACATGTGCGTTCTGTGTGCACATGTGATGCTGATGTTGCACGATGTTAATCATGTGGCGCCCGAGTGCATTTGGTCGCCGGTCATGGCCGATCACGTGAAAATCGGCAAATTGCGGTCACCAGCAGATCAATCAGTGCATCTCTAAAAGATTAGCATTAAAAGTAGAATGTTCAGATAGGCTATGCGACAAATTATTATAATGCTATTTCATAACAATACTAATAATAATATAAATATTTTTACGTTTTTTACGTTTTTTTTCCCCAACTTTCTGCGGCCCCCACTTTGAAAACCCCGGGCCTGTACCAATTATTGCACCATGCTGTCACTAAATTTAATAAAACTAGTGCAAAATACCTGTGCAAAATCAGTTTTTGTGTGTGTTTTTAGTAATTGTTGGTTTGGTGTGATTGAATGCTCATTGTTACAATTGCACAGCAAAAGTTCAGTGACATTTTTATTTGTGCATGGTAGAAAGCACACAGTGAACTCCGAGAAAACGCTATGCTTGAGCAAACAGTTTGTGAATGGGCTACTACAAATGATGCCCGTGAAAGAGACTGTGAACGCATTGAATAGGATATGTTTAGTTGGTGAATAGCATAGGCTATAACATTAAGGATATAGGATAACATTAAGCGCACCAGAATGAAACATAATATTCAGAAGTAAACAGCATAGCTGACATATAGATTCAGTTTACATCCACAAATGAATAAGCGCGTCGATTCAGGGAGCAGTGCAAAGTGCCCGTGCAAAATCAGTTTTCGTGTGTGTTTTTAGTAATTGTTGGTTTCTTGGTAAAAAAACAAAATGGATTTATCACGTTTTGGAACCAAACTATAATATCCAGAAGTAAACAGTGTAGCTGACTGAGTGTCAGAATGTTTATTTTTAAACCACAACCTTTTAAAAATGATATATTTAACGATATCTTTTGCATTTCTCATCCAAACAACGTCAAACTTGGCACTGCACTTACTCTTGCCCGTGGCAAGACACCTGTCGAGTTTGAAATCCATCGGACTAACGGTTCGAGAGATATGTGGTTAACAGACACACACACAGACAGACAGACGTTCCTGTAATTTATAGAGAGATAGTGTTTAGTAAGGCTACCAAATGTTGTGACAATCACAATATCCTACACTTATTGTTTGTGAGTGTCTAGTCATTACCACTCTGACTCATGTCCGTTTCAGCCTGATGTTTCTGATGTTAGTTTTAATTTTTCCTTAGGCTGCATGCAGTCTGCATGCAGTGGTGCTCAACCTTCGACTAGCGCTGCTGTGTTATCGCAGAAGCATCCACAAACACCCACACAGAAGCCGGCTCCAGCCACAGATGTGCCAGAGACAGAGCCAATACTTGATTATGCTCAAACTTCGACCAGCACTGATGTGTTATCTGAGAGAAACCCCATCAGTAGCCCAAGAGATGGACCAGTGAAGATCAAACCAAGAGGTAACATTAATACAAACTAAAACTCACATGTATGCAGAAATTTAAATGAACTGCATTATTTTTACAGGACAATACTAATAATATCGTTTACATGTAGCACCTCAGTACGTCAATGGACTACTTGCACAACTACTTCCGCGTTCTAGTTAGTACATATCGGGAGTTTCCGGTTAGAGCATTCAGCGCATCTCCGTTCATGAGAATGCAGATTATCACTATGTTTTATGGCTGCCAATTGAGTAAAACAGTGAATAATGATCTCTGTATTAATTATCTTGAGCCTGCTGAAATGTTCCTATAAATATATTTTCTTTCCAACTGTGCATTCTGAATAATACATAGCTAAATATATTGATCCACTAAGCTGCGGCAGTCCTATATGCTCGTCTTCTCATGAACAGTTTTTTCTCTTTCTGACATGTCATACCTGTTGGGTTTACATTTTTAAATAAAAATTGACTATTAAAAGGATTGCTTGTGTGCGCTGGTGTTTAAAGCAAAGCAAATATTATACATTTTATAACAATATTCTTTGGATAGAAGTGTCTACTAAATGAATAAATGGAAATACCCGTGGGAGTCACCCTCCTATAAATAAACTGACAATTCAATGTTTTCTTCTTCTTCTTTGGCTTCTATAGGGAGAAACTGGCGCTGCTGGAGGCCGTGGTTCAGAGGGACCCCAGGGAGCCCGTAGTGAGCCTGGTAACCCCGGACCCGCTGGTGCCGCCGGTCCTGCTGTGAGTATTCGCATCACAAAACACCACCGTGTATTTGCTAGAAGGATTTTAAATGAACTACATTTCAAAATAAAATTTGCTTGCATTGTAGCAACAGAATAATGGTACGTTTAAATTACAGTTGTAAAGTTGTAGATTCAAAAGTAAACTATATTATCTGCTAAATAAGACATGAAGATACAACATTAATTACTAAAATAATTTTCTGTAAAACAATGTGTCTTCTAAATACAAATAAATCTGACTTGAGAGATTGTACGGAGTCAATGCTTTTGAGAAACTTTTGAAAGGATATGCAAAAGCATTGAAGTATATTTTTTTCATCACCATGTCCCTTTAGGGACTCCATAAGTTTAAGATATCAATGGATAAATATGATCTTGTATAGAATGTACAAAAAATGCAAAAACGGATAGCCCACCTAAAGCTGAAATTATCTCCAAAACAAAGTGTGATTGGAGTATAATTTAAATGAATTTAAATAAGTTAATTTAATGGTGTGGAGAATAAGATGAACATGACTTCACTTGTTTTCTGCACAGGGAGCTCCTGGTAGTGATGGTGCTCCTGGTGGCAAAGGATCTCCTGTAAGTATTTATATGTAATAGATAATATCCCACACCAATCTGTCTTTATCTTTTATTCATGCTGTTGCCATCTTTACAACGATGATTTGCATTGATGTTTTGTAGGGTGCTGCTGGTATTGCTGGCGCTCCTGGTTTCCCAGGATCCCGTGGACCAGCTGGACCCCTAGGCCCTTCTGGTGCTCCTGGCCCCAAAGGAAACAATGTATGTACACTGCATTTTATTAAGAATGCATGAAAAGTATAGTAATATTTCAGTGCTTTCAGGATTGCAGATATGCTATCTTTAGTTTTGAGACTGATATTACAGGAGGCGTGACTTACGGCTGGATACAGCACTTTTGCACAGATCCTCGCTCCGATATGCAGTCTGATCAGTAGATGCTATTATCCGAAAATCAAAGCCAGTCAGCAGATTATTGGCAGTCAGAATTGACACAGCAGTGTATGATGGGTACAGGCTCCGGCTTTAGGCTGTGATTTCATCCAGTTAGTGCAGATCAAGAATATTTGATATTTTAAGTTCGATTTTAGAACATGCATTATAAGGCTAGATTGAAAATATAGATTTCACGATTTTAATCTATTCTCATTTTGATGAACCAATGTCGATTCTTAAATCCAAAGAGTCGATCTTTTAGTCTATGCTGTATTGAACAAAATATTATTTCTAGTGCCTCCCATCCAAAAAATCGCAATAAGCTTTGTTACTTTTTGTTATGAAGCTCTCTAATTCTGCCAGTTTTATTATGAAATTCAAACAATAAGTAAGTTTTTCCCACTCTTTAATGTGCTGTGACAGATCGCTGTAGCCGTCTCAGTTCAAGCAGCACATGAACTGATCATCTTTTCCTCTTTAACTACAAGCTATAGCATAAATAAATAAGTTGTGTGCTGTATTCCAGCCTTTAGATGTTATAGATCTGATTAAAAAAGAACACTCTCTGTGCCCTTGAGCTTGGCACTTAACCTCTTTCCTGACTTATAAATGTACATTAAGTTGCTTTGGATACAGAAGAGTGGGCTGAGATCAGATATCTTACGTCTTATGCTCTAATTCCAGGGTGATCCAGGTCTCCAAGGCCCTAAGGGAGATGCCGGTCCTAAGGGAGAACCTGTAAGTAACTTTGAAGCATTGATAATTTCCTAATATTTTCAGAAACCTGTAATAGTAATAGTTGCTATTCTCTGTTTTAGGGCCCAGTCGGACCCCAAGGTCTCGCTGGACCTTCTGGTGAGGAAGGAAAGAGAGGAGCTCGTGGTGAGCCCGGTGGTGCAGGACCTGTCGGACCCCCTGGAGCCCGTGTAGGTTAACCTTACCAAAACTGTGACAGTTCGATTCCAGCATGCTTTTTTTGCTTGTTTGTTTCTCACCTTTTGTCTTTTTTCTTTCGAAAGGGTGCCCCTGGCAACCGTGGTCTGCCTGGCAGTGATGGAGCACCTGGACCCGGGGTAAGATTACTGAGCTCGCAAATCAAGGCCGTGAATCTTGCTAAACTGAATCTCTGAACACTTTAGTAAATGTTTCATCTGGTAACCTTAAAATGTGCTTTACTCTACCAGTCAAAAGTTAAAAGTTGGAATCATTAAGGCTGCATTTATTTGATAAAAAAAAAAAAAAAGTAAAATGTTTAAAAGGATCGTTTTCTATTTGAATATATTTTAAAATGTAATTTAATCCTGTGATCAGAGCTGAATTTTCCGCATCATTACTCCAGTCTTCAGTGTCACATGATCCTTCAGAAATCACTATAATATGATGATTTGATGCTCAAGAAACATTTATGATTATTATCAGTGTCGAAAACACTTCATATTTTCATGGAAACCGTGGGGTAAGATTAAAAAAAAGAGATATTAATAATTTTATTCAACACGGACACATTAAATAGAGTGACAGTAAAGACATTTATAATGTTACAAACGATTTCAATTTCAAATAAATGCTGCTCTTTTAAACTTTCTATTCATTAAAGAATCCTAAAAAGGGTTTCCACAAAAATATTAATGCCATCAAAGGAATAAATTACAATCTTAAAATATATTAAAATAGGAAACATATTCTAATAATATTTCACAATATTATTGTTTTTACTGTATTTTTGATCAAATAAATGCAGCCTAGGTCAACAGAAAAGACACATACACATTATCCATTATTTAGAGCAGTGTTGCCCAACCTTTTTTCAGTCAAGGCACCCTTTGAAAATTTAAAAAAACTAGTGCAAAATGCCTGTGCAAAATCAGTTTTTGTGTGTGTTTTTAGTAACTGTTGGTTTGGTGCCCGTGAAAGAGACTGTGAACGCATTGAATTCAGGGAGCAGGCTAGGTTACTACAAATGATGGCTGTGAATAAAATATAATTCAGAAGTAAACCGTGTAGCTGACAGAGTGTTTATGTCAGAATGTTTATTTTTAAACCACAACCTTTTTTTTACCGATATATTTAAGAAAACGCTATGCTTGAGCAAACAGCTTGTGAATAGGCAACTACAAATGATGCCCGTGAAAGAGACTGTGATCGCATTGAATAGGATATGTTTAGTTGGTGAATAGCATAGGCTACTATTACACAGTAGCGATAACGTTAAGCGCACCAGAATCTATCTATCAATTACAGAAGTAAACAGCATAGCTGACTTATAGATTCAGTTTACATCCACAAATGAATATGAATTACATCCACAATGAATTACATCCACATCCGTCGATTCAGGGAGCAGTGCAAAGTGCCCGTGCAAAATCAGTTTTTGTGTGTGTTTTTAGTAATTGTTGGTTTCTTGGTAAAGAAACAAAATCAGTTTTTGTGTGTGTTTTTAGTAATTGTTGGTTTCTTGGTAAAGAAAACTATAATATTCAGAAGGAACCAAACTATAATATTCAGAAGTAAACAGTGTAGCTGACAGAGTGTTTATGTCAGAATGTTTATTTTTAAACCACAACCTTTTAAAAATGATATATTTAACGATATCTTTAGCATTTCTCATCCAAACAACGTCAAACTTGGCACTGCACTTACTCGTGCCCGTAGTGAGACACCTGTCAAGTTTGAAATCCATCGGACTAACGGTTCGAGAGATATGCGGTTAACAGACACACACACAGACAGACAGACACACACACACACACACACACACACAGACAGACAGACAGACAGACAGACACACAGACAGACAGACAGACAGACGTTCCTGTAATTTATAGATAGATGTGTGCACCCTACACTAGTGTTGTCACGATACTACTTAGATACTATACCTTGAAATGTATTAATTTTTAATATCACAGGGAAGAACTGCCGTATAGGCCTAGATACAGATATAGATATTTTTAATATCAAAAAATGTTGTCCATCCATTTAAATCATTAATTTCTTCTGAAGAGATCACTTTACAAGATGACATATTTAATTAAGACTTTTATTCATATATAAACATTCCTCAGTTACCATTGCAAATCTCACCTAAATGTTTGCTCACTCACTGTATTTGTGTTTTTATATTGGGATAATTTTGTTATAATTGCACAAGATAGCTTGTTTTTAATATATTTTATGTAATATTTTCAGTGACATTAATATTTCCTGATGAACCGAAACTGCAACATATATACTTTCAGTCTCTTTATAAAGTGGGAAAGAAACTGAGACATGGTGATCGTGTCCATGAAGGAATTAGAAGATCGGACGGCCAGAAAGTTTTCCCATAACCAAACGTTTTGTCTCTTGTTTCCTTCTGTGAACTTTGAGTCTTGCCATAAACATCAGTGTTGACAGTTTTGATCAAAAAGTGTTTAAAAAATGTAAAGACTGTAGATGATCATGTGCAAAAAATTGTCTTTATTTTTTTAGGTTTGCATCAAATTTGTTGAGAGGTGCAGACTTTGGGAAACATCGGTAAGTTGACAAGACTTAATTCTTCATGAAATTCTCTAGCAAGAATTGGTTTGTTAAATTCGGTATGTAGATAGTATGAGATATAACTGAATTACACAACCAAAGCCTAGAAGCATCGGTTATAGAGTTCATGTAAAGTTTTTTTTTTTTTTTTTTTCATCAATTTTTTTCCCTTTTTTTTCATTAGCTGGGTTTCCATCTGAACGTGAAGCAAATCTTTTTCAAATAAAAAATGTGAATTAGGTGCGTTTCCATCAGGTTGTTTGAGTGGATGACGTGGTATTGGTAACCTAGTTACCAACAGTAAATGAAACACCGTCAGCGAAACAGTAGTGATGTGAGTCGTTCGACTCTATGAGCGACTGCTTTAAGAGAACAGTGAGAGTCGTTCCCGTCTGAGAGCTGTTTTCCCTTTTTGTATTTTTGTTTGTTAATACAAGTAAGGATAATATGATTATAGTTTCGCTACACTGCTCAGCCACACGACAAGTAGACACTCGCTTAATGTTATTTTGATGTGTTTTCATCCTTAATATCAGGTCAGAAAACATGAGCAGTAACACAAGCAAACGAAGTAGCGTTTGAATGCATTTTAATAACAGACAACATAAAGACAAAACAGAATTTGTAAGGTGAAACTGTCATATCGAGCAGGGACGACCTTTAACAACCGTATAAATGTGGTCTGTTTTAAGTGTGATGTGCTTACAATGGTTTTATTTTGAATAGTGAAGAATGAACAAAAAGGGTGGCTAACTGCACACTGATCCACTCAAGACTGGAAAAGTCTACAAAAACATTTTTTTATTTTATAAATTGCATCGTGCCGTTTATAAAATGCAATTTCTACGCACCTGTAGTACAAGGACCTGCAGTACCAGGACTTTTTTCCATCACGTTTCTTTCTGATGCGAGACTTGCATAAAAACAGGGTGATGGAAACATAGCTAATGTTTTCATCTTTCATTTCCCTTACTCTTTAATTAGGAGATTTGAAATTAGCAAATGTTTTGTCAATCTCTTTTCTTTAGCCTCAGTTTGTCGAAGAGGGGACTACATATCTGGAAATACAAAAGCATTCAACTTGCGACAATTTCATACGGTTATATGACCGTTTCATCTTGGAAGACCAAAACATCCTGATAATGGAACCTCTTCCTGACTATGTGACCTTGAGTGAGTTCATCAGAAGAAAAGGAAGGTGCCTGAATGATGAGACAGCGAACCACATCATGGCTCAAATCTTGGATGCACTGGATCAGTGCAACCATCTTTCAAGTCTTTTTTACCCATTTCTCAAGAGATTTCTACTGATTGACCCAAAAAACATGCATATAAAATTTGCACACATTACCGAAAAAGACCTTAAAGGTGAGTTGGCTTTTTGAACACAGATCACTGATGACTGGTGATGTTTTACTAAACACTGGAAATGTCTTGCTTGCAGGATATGATAATGATGAACTGGAGGATGAGGATAAGGAAGAATTCATCTTTATAGTAATGATGTTTTTGAATCGCGATGGCGTGTTCAAGGGTAAGATTGATAACAAGAACGAAGTGGAAATAACATTGCTTGGAAAACATATAAAGCTGTGACACATAAGGTGACGGTAAAATGATAAGTGTCAAACCTTAATGACGGATGAACAAAGTGTAAAACACAAGGGAATGATAATGAATGTTAGCAGTGATTAAATGTTCATGCCATAGTAACAGCAACAATTGCTTTGTATGTCATGGTAACATTCACCTTATGTGTAGCCTACTACAGAAAGGTCAAACGTGATTAATCTGCTCTCTTCACAGAAAATTTTCCAGACCATTGCTATAATGCAAAAAACTACTTGACTAGAGAGAACCCCTGCATTGAATGTAGAAGAAGACAAAAAAGTAAGAATATTTTTTTTTTTTTATCATTTCAGGCCTTTAAATCAAAAAGACATTATTTGAGATAGAACAGTCTCAGACCTGCCAACCTGTACGCATTTTGACCTCAAAGTACGTTGGTATGATTTGTCACTCTAAACTACGCAAAAACCTGGTGTACGCGCTGTGCTCAAATCAAGCAACAGCAGAAGAAGAAGAGTTCGACCGATCATAGCGCTGGTTCATTCCCCAAATAGCAAGCCAGGATGATTGACAAATGCGTAAGGCTTATGATTGAAAAGAGACAGCAATACATAATCCCGCTCGATCCCCCTTCCACTCCCGCCGTCTGACGGATTTCTTAAGCGAGGACAGTACAGTAGTCTCGGTGCTTCTGACTCCTTACGGTAAACAGACTGAGGGAGATTTGTTGAAATATTGAATTGAGTTTACTTAATCCTCTGCGTGATCGCATGGATTGACTCTAAAAGTACGATCTGTCATTCATAGTCACTCTGAACATTATAATCTAAATAAACTTGAAATTGCTATGGCTTTATGAAAGTGCTCTGACTTGTGGATGACTGACAACTGCGAGTCTGGAGAAACAAGCATTTAATTATTCATTCTCAGTGTTGAGAAATGCAACATGAATGTGTAATGTTATTGTGTTAAAAATAACTAAAGTACCTAATTATGTTACATATTCATTTAGTATGAAAACTAGCATGTTAATTACTTATGGATTTAAAAGTACCATTGTCTCAGTTCTGCGCGAGCTCTCTCTCACAAACGCGCACACACAGAGAGAGAAGACGGGCAACTGTAAGTCTAAATTTTGTTCTTGCTTGTGTTTTTTTTCTGTCAAAATATTAGAAAGCATTTCATATTATCCATCATTATCCATTTTTAAAAATCGTTAAAATACTGTTAACAAAACCCCTCATTATATAGGCCTACTTGATGATCTTTTAACGGAGATATGCAAAGTCTTTAGTGGCGCATGGAGGGACATAAAAGGAGGAGCGACGACAGTGACGAAACAGGAGAGGACCAACAGTTCGTTACAACAATACAGCACAGCCGGCCTGGAGTGAATCGTGCGAGTGGAGGAGACGCTGCGCATAACATGTTACGTATTGTATTTTGTATCTTTGTAGCCTAACTTGTGCAACTTTGTACACATTTGTTTGAGTTCATTATTCACATTTGTTCGGTTCCAGCTGAAGTAGAGCCCGTGCAGCAGGGCAATTGGGTGACTGTGAGACGCTATAGTCGCGGGACAAAACACCACTCTTCCGTTCCGATAACAACATTAAACAGGTTTTCCCCACTCAGTGAAACACAGACAGAGAATCCTGCTGATTGTTCCCTAGTAACTGGCGATTCTATTACACAGAACGTGAAAATAGAGACACCAGCCACCATAGTCACATGTTTGCCGGGAGCCAGAGCGCCTGACATCAAAGCAAATTTAAAAGTGCTGGCTAATGCTAATCGTAAATTCTCTAAGATTATCATTCACGTCGGCACAAATGATGTTCGACTCCGCCAGTTGGAGATCACCAAAATAATATTAAAGAGGTGTGTGAACTCGCAAGTACGATGTCAGGCACTGTAATTTGCTCTGGCCCCCTTCCTGTTCGCAGGAGTGATGAGATAGTCAGTAGATCACTCAATGGCTGGCTGTCAAGCAAAATAATATAGAATTCATAGACAATTTGAAAAGTTTTTGGGGCAGACCTGACCTGTTGAAAAGAGATGGTATTCATCCCTCCTGGGATGGTGATGCTCTTCTCTCTAGTAATTTGGCTCATAGTCTTAGAGATAAAACATGACAATCTGGGGCTCAGGTCAGGAAGCAGACAGACTGGCTAAACCGACCGTCTGCTAGCTGTCTCACGTCACCAAGGTCAGATAAATCCCATCACATAGAGCCTCTTTCACCTAGATATCAGCATATAGAGACTGTGTCTGTTCCCCGAATTTGGAAATCCAAAAAAAAAAAACGTTTCAACCCATCTAAGGTTAAAAATTGAATTGGATGTTCAACAAATAAAAAACAGCTATAATACAGATGAGCAACTGATAAAGCTTGGGTTGCTGAATATTCGATCCCTTACTTCAAAAGCACTTATTGTTAATGATATGATTACTGACTGTAATCTAGATGTGCTGTGTTTGACAGAAACCTGGCTAAAACCAAACGATTACATGACTTTAAATGAGTCCACCCCACAAGATTACTGTTATAAACATGAACCTCGTCTGAAAGGCAAAGGGGGAGGAGTTGCGTGAATTTATAGTAATATTTTCAAAATAAAACTAAGAAATCTAGTTTTAAATATACTTCTTTTGAAGGGTTGGTGATCTTTTCAATATATTTTTGAATGTAAAATATATAGTGTAAATGACAAATCATGTTTGAGATTTGTGCTGGCTACTGTATACAGGGCACCATAAAGATTTTATCAAAGAATTTGCTGACTTTCTATCAGAGTTAGTATTGGCTGCAGATAAAGTACTAATTGTTGGTGATTTCAACATGCATGTAGATAATGAAAAAGATGCATTGGGATTGACATTTAAAGACATTCTGAACTCTATTGGAGTTAGATAACACGTGTCAGGATCTACTCATTGTCGTAATCATACTCTAGATCTAATATTATCACACGGAATAAATGTTGATGCCGCTGAAATTCTGCAGCAGAGCGATGACATCTCAGATCATTATCTAGTCTTGTGTAAACTTAATTTAACCAAGGCTGCAAAGCTGACTCCGTGTTACAAATATGTGAGACCTATCACTTCTGCCACTAAAGATTGCTTTATTAATAATCTTCCTAATCCGTTTCATCATCTCAGCATCCCAGATAGCTTAGAAGAACTTGAAATTGCGACAGAAACTTGACTCTCTCTTTTTCAGCACTTTAGACAATTTAGCACTTTAGTTGCTCCTTTGCACTTAAAGAATATTAAAGAAAATAGTCCAACGGCGTGGTACAACGATCACGCTCAGGCACTTAAGATAGCAGCCAGAAAAATGGAGAGAAACTGGAAGAAAACAAAACTATATATATTTCGCATTTCATGGAAAGAGAGTTCGATTGCATACAGAGAGGCTTTAAAACTGCTAGATCTGCTTATTTTTCAACCCTATTAGAAGAAAATAAACAAAACCCTAGGTATTTATTTGAAACAGTGGCGAAACCAGAAATTTCCAAGCAACACCGCAGTAATGACTTTATGAACTTCTTCACTTATAAGATTGATAATATCAGGGACAAAATTATAACTATGTAACCGTCTACTACAGTATCGCATCAGGGAGTGCATTGTAGTCTCCCCAAGGAAAAATCTATTCATTTATTGCTATAGGAGAGGAAGGATTCGATTAAACTCAGTAAATCATCTAAACTGACAACATGTATGTTAGACCCTATACCGACTAAGCTACTGAAAGAGATGCTTCCAGAGGTCATAGATCCTCTTCTTACTATCATCAATTCATCTTTGTCTTTAAGATACGTACCAAAAACTTTTAAGCTGGCTATGATTAAACTGCTTGTTAAAAGAACACAACTTGATCCTACAGAATTAGTCAATTACAGGCCGATCTCGAATCTACCCTTTCTGTCAAAGATACTAGAAAAGGCAGTATCCTCACAACTATGTTCCTTTTTAGAAAGAAATGATATCTGCGAGGATTTTCAGTCAGGATTTAGACCGTACCATAGTACTGAGACTGCTCTCATTAGAGTCACAAATGATTTGCTCTTATCATCCGATCGTGGTTGTACTGTATCTCTCTATTAGTGTTACTCGATCTTAGTGCTGCATTTGACACTATTGACCACAACATTCTTTTAAATAGACTCGAAAATTATGTTGGCATTAGTGGAATTGCATTAGCATGGTTTAAATCATACTTATCTGACCGTTAACAGTTTGTAGCAGTAAATGAAGAGATGTCTTATCGATCACAAGTTCAGTATGGCGTACCACAAGGCTCAGTACTAGGACCACTGCTGTTCACTCTGTACATGCTACCATTAGGAGATATTATTAGGAAGCATGGAATTAGCTTTCACTGTTATGCCGATGACACTCAGCTCTATATTTCTTCACAACCTAACGAAAACTACCAATTCACAAAATTAACGGAATGCATAGCTGATATAAAAAATTGGATGACTAGTAATTTCCTACTACTAAATTCTGAAAAAACAGAGATTCTAATTATTGGACAAAAAACATCCTCACCTAATTATCTAGAATACTGTCTAAAACTTGATGTCTGCTCTGTCAAGTCTTCGTCGTCGGTTAGGAACCTGGGTGTGCTCTTTGATACCATTCTGTCATTTGAAAGTCACGTGTCTAGTATCTGTAAAACCGCATTTTTCCATCTTAAAAATATATCGAAATTATGCCATATGCTCTCATTGACAAATGCAGAACAATTAGTTCATGCGTTCATGACCTCAAGGCTAGATTATTGTAATGCTCTACTGGGTGGTTGCCCTGCACACTTAATAAACAAACTACAGCTGGTCCAAAACGCAGCAGCTCGAGTTCTTACCAGAACCAGGAAGTATGACCATATTAGCCCTGTTCTGTCAATACTGCATTGGCTCCCTATTAAACATCGTATACATTTTTAAATATTTCTGATTACTTACAAAGCACTAAATGGTTTAGCTCCGCAGTACTTGAGCGAGCTCTTAACGCATTATAGTCCTTCACATCTATTGCGATCTCAAAATTCCGGCCAGTTGATAATACCTACAATATTAAAATCAACTGCTGGCGGGAGATCCTTCTCCTATTTAGCACCAAAACTTTGGAACAGTCTTCCTACCATTGTCCGGGAAGCAGACACACTCTGTCAGTTCAAAGCTAGATTAAAGACACATCTCTTTGACCTAGCATTCACATAACACATTATAGACTTCTATAATTTAATGTTAGGCTGCATAGATTAGGTCAGCTGGAACCGGGAACACCTTCCATAAATCCTGATGTACTCGTTACATCATAACAAGAATGGCATCTACGCTAATTTTAGTGTCTTTGTTTATCCCGAGGTTTTCCCGCAGCCTGCTGGATCCAGGCCATATCCAGATCTGACGAAGGACGCGATGACAACGCAGTGCTGAAGTGCCAACTAGTCTCTCCCCTGTGAAGGATCCCTTTACCACTCGACAGATAAAGCATTGTCGGGATAATTTCGGTTTCGCGTATCTACCCCGAAGTGATAAAATTCAGTATACATTTTTTTAAGGCCAGACAAGTAGTTTGTTAAGGCTTGGTTTGTAGGGAATTACAAACCTCCGAAATTATATTCAAATGCACATAACTATAGAATTAATTCTTGATGCGCACGTGAGCGCCATCAGCGTTTCTTACAGGTTCGCGTTTAAAGTCTGTGTAGAGAGAACGGTGTCGTCTTAGTGGTCTCTAATTTAATAACTAATGATCGTTGCGACAGAAGTGAATCAATCAAAACTAACTTTAGCTGGAAAATATCTTTATTCAAGAACCGCTATAAAGCCAAAACAATCTCTGTTACCTTAAATTATCCGTTTATCACTGTAAAGCCGCTTTGAAACAATCTACATTGTTAAAAGCGCTATATAAAATAAGATGACTTGACGACATAGAGACTGTGTCTGTTCCCCGAATTTGGAAATCCAAAAAAGGTTTCAACCCATCTAAGGTTAAAAATTTAATTGATGTTCAACAAATAAAAAACAGCTATAATACAGATGAGCAAATGATAAAGTTTGGGTTGCTGAATATTCAATCCCTTACTTCAAAAGCACTCATTGTTAATGATATGATTACAGACTATAATCTAGATGTGCTGTGTTTGACAGAAACCTGGCTAAAACCAAACGATTACATTACTTTAAATGAGTCCACCCCGCAAGATTACTGTTATAATCATGAACCTCGTCTGAAAGGCAAAGGGGGAGGTGTTGCTGTAATTAATAGTAATATTTTCAAAATCACTAAGAAATCTAGTTTTAAATATACTTCTTTTGAAGTGTTGGGGCTTAATGTAAAAATATATAGTGTAAATGACAAATCACGTTTGAGATTTGTGCTGGCTACTGTATACAGGGCACCATAAAGATTTTATCAAAGAATTTGCTGACTTTCTATCAGAGTTAGTATTGGCTGCAGATAAAGTACTAATTGTTGGTGATTTTTAATATATATATATATATATATATATATATAGATAATGAAAAAGATGCATTGGGATTGGCATGTAAAGACATTCTGAACTCTATTGGAGTTAGACAACACGTGTCAGGATCTACTCATTGTCGTAATCATACTCTAGATCTAATATTATCACACGGAATAAATGTTGATGCCGCTGAAATTCTGCAGCAGAGCGATGACATCTCAGATCATTATCTAGTCTTGTGTAAACTTAATTTAACCAAGGCTGCAAAGCTGACTCCGTGTTACAAATATGTGAGACCTATCACTTCTGCCACTAAAGATTGCTTTATTAATAATCTTCCTAATCCGTTTCATCATCTCAGCATCCCAGATAGCTTAGAAGAACTTGAAATTGCGACAGAAACTTGACTCTCTCTTTTTCAGCACTTTAGACAATTTAGCACTTTAGTTGCTCCTTTGCACTTAAAGAATATTAAAGAAAATAGTCCAACGGCGTGGTACAACGATCACGCTCAGGCACTTAAGATAGCAGCCAGAAAAATGGAGAGAAACTGGAAGAAAACAAAACTATATATATTTCGCATTTCATGGAAAGAGAGTTCGATTGCATACAGAGAGGCTTTAAAAACTGCTAGATCTGCTTATTTTTCAACCCTATTAGAAGAAAATAAACAAAACCCTAGGTATTTATTTGAAACAGTGGCGAAACCAGAAATTTCCAAGCAACACAGCAGTAATGACTTTATGAACTTCTTCACTTATAAGATTGATAATATCAGGGACAAAATTATAACTATGTAACCGTCTACTACAGTATCGCATCAGGGAGTGCATTGTAGTCTCCCCAAGGAAAAATCTATTCATTTATTGCTATAGGAGACGAAGGATTCGATTAAACTCAGTAAATCATCTAAACTGACAACATGTATGTTAGACCCTATACCGACTAAGCTACTGAAAGAGATGCTTCCAGAGGTCATAGATCCTCTTCTTACTATCATCAATTCATCTTTGTCTTTAAGATACGTACCAAAAACTTTTAAGCTGGCTATGATTAAACTGCTTGTTAAAAAAACACAACTTGATCCTACAGAATTAGTCAATTACAGGCCGATCTCGAATCTACCCTTTCTGTCAAAGATACTAGAAAAGGCAGTATCCTCACAACTATGTTCCTTTTTAGAAAGAAATTATATCTGCGAGGATTTTCAGTCAGGATTTAGACCGTACCATAGTACTGAGACTGCTCTCATTAGAGTCACAAATGATTTGCTCTTATCATCCGATCGTGGTTGTACTGTATCTCTCTATTAGTGTTACTCGATCTTAGTGCTGCATTTGACACTATTGACCACAACATTCTTTTAAATAGACTCGAAAATTATGTTGGCATTAGTGGAATTGCATTAGCATGGTTTAAATCATACTTATCTGACCGTTATCAGTTTGTAGCAGTAAATGAAGAGATGTCTTATCGATCACAAGTTCAGTATGGCGTACCACAAGGCTCAGTACTAGGACCACTGCTGTTCACTCTGTACATGCTACCATTAGGAGATATCATTAGGAAACATGGCATTAGCTTTCACTGTTATGCCGATGACACTCAGCTCTAT